>NC_139624.1:31493412-31675912 GCF_964638095.1 Poromitra crassiceps | reverse complement strand
TTT
Organism: Poromitra crassiceps; assembly: GCF_964638095.1. Lineage (NCBI taxonomy): Eukaryota > Metazoa > Chordata > Actinopteri > Beryciformes > Melamphaidae > Poromitra > Poromitra crassiceps. The sequence continues at coordinate 31,675,909 of NC_139624.1, read as the reverse complement.
GCTGTCAGAATAACTATATGAATGTGATTGTGCCCTGGAGCTGAACACGTTTGTGTTTTCTGCTGTGCCTGTGCAGGTCCTGGGCTGGCCTTCATTGCTTACCCCCGCGCTGTCAGCATGATGCCCTTCTCTCCTCTGTGGGCCGCTCTCTTCTTCATCATGATTGTTTTTCTGGGGCTGGACAGCCAGGTAGAAAGTCCTGTATTATGTTAAGTACAGCCAGGTAGAAAGTCCTGTATTATGTTAAGTACAGCCAGGTAGAAAGTCCTGTACTATGTTAAGTACAGCCAGGTATAAAGTCCTGTATTATGTTAAGTACAGCCAGGTAGAAAGTCCTGTACTATGTTAAGTACAGCCAGGTATAAAGTCCTGTATTATGTTAAGTACAGCCAGGTAGAAAGTCCTGTACTATGTTAAGTACAGCCAGGTATAAAGTCCTGTATTATGTTAAGTACAGCCAGGTAGAAAGTCCTGTACTATGTTAAGTACAGCCAGGTAGAAAGTCCTGTACTATGTTAAGTACAGCCAGGTAGAAAGTCCTGTACTATGTTAAGTACAGCCAGGTAGAAAGTCCTGTACTATGTTAAGTACAGCCAGGTAGAAAGTCCTGTACTATGTTAAGTACAGCCAGGTAGAAAGTCCTGTACTATGTTAAGTACAGCCAGGTAGAAAGTCCTGTACTATGTTAAGTACAGCCAGGTAGAAAGTCCTGTACTATGTTAAGCACCATTTAAGTACCTCCTCCACACCAGTTTGTGTGTGTGGAGAGCCTGGTGACGGTCTGTGTTAAGCTCTCTGTGTTTCTCTGCCCTCCTCCCCACCAGTTTGTGTGTGTGGAGAGCCTGGTGACGGCCATAGTGGACATGTACCCCGCTGTGTTCCGCCGCAAAAACCGCAGGGAGCTCTTCCTCTTAGCTGTGGCCCTCTTCTCCTTCTTCATGGGCCTCATCATGCTGATGGAGGTCAAACACGCACGCACGCACACACGCACGCACGCACGCACACACACACACGCACACACACACACAGACACACACACACACACACACACACACACACACACACACATACACACACACACACACACACACACACACACACACACACACACACACACACACACACACACACACACACACACACACACACACACACACACACAATCCTCTGAAACACCATTTTAAACTGTCATGGGACACTAAAACTCTCCATAATAGTGACATTAATTTAGGGTTAGCATCTCTTTAAAGGGATAGTTCACTTTCTTAAGTGGTGCAGCCACTTCTACAAGTGACTTTGTGTGTGTATGGCGAGATTTGGTGGAGTTCACCGCAATTTGGGGGAGTTCACTGAGATTTGGGGAAGTGCACCAAGATATTGGGGAGACTGGCTCGAGGCGACAAGGAAGGAGGTGTGGCCCCGACCCCAGCTCCCCAGTCTGCACAGAGGCACAGCAGGCGTAGAGAGAGAGATGTCAGTAATGTTTCGTCTCGAGGAATGGAGGATGATAGCGTTTCGTCGGTAATACATGCACGCACACACACACGGTTACACACACGACACATTCATGAGCACGCACGAACAGTTTAAGACACATCTGGAAATTAATGGTGAATTAATTTCCTCATTGGTGAGACTTTGGCACGCTATGGAGAGAGTGGCTCGAAACACGCACAAGCCAGTAAATGCACGCATGTGCCACGCACACGCACACACACACAGCACGGATGGGCGTGTAGACGGACGCATGCACGGGTCAGACATGCACAAAACTGCACCGCTTACTTCACCACCTCTGTCAGATTTCTTTTAAAGCCTAGCCCTATTTGCTACTTACCAATGATGATGTTGATTGGTAGCAGCACAATCCATGCTGTTCCTCATAGTAGTCCTGGAAAGTTGGGAAAAAGCAAATGCAAGGTCAATGGGGTCACGCTCCTGTATGTACAAGCTGACTGAGGCTCACTAAAATGACATCCACAGCGCACACAAAGTACATTTCAGTCAGCTTCAGTCAGCTTGTACATACAGGAGCATGATCCCATTGACATTGCATTTGTTTTTTCCTCAACATTCCAGACCTGCTATGAGGAACAGCATGGTTTGTGCTGAGAAAGAACCAATCATCATCATCATGATCATTGGTAAGTAGCAAATAGGGATAGGCTTTACATTTTTTTTTAACTATCCCTTTAAGGAAACTCTAGATTATGACTTTTAATTAAATAATTTATTTGGGGGGGGGGGAAGCAAAAAAAAAAGTGTGCAAACAATTAAATGAATAAATAAAAATGTGAAGAGCCAATAAAGTTTCTTTGCAGATTTTCAAACAGGTTTTATGCAGGCCCTAGCTGTGTTCAGGGAGGAACCTCCATCATATTGACAGTAGATGACACTAACTGGCCAATATGTGCATCAACAGAAGCTGTCTTGAACATTTAGGGATACCTCTTTTCATTTTCCCATCTTGGTAGGCTATGTGTGTGGGTGGGGGCAGCTGTTTGTGTGGGTGAGGAGCAGAAAATACACATCATCTACATTTCTATTTAATTCTGATTAAAGAATCTGATTTTTCCATTATCCTTGAAAACAAATGTAGGTCTGACAGGTAAATTATCATTAAATTATCCTCATAAACAGATTAAATGCTTTATGTGTCTCTCTGTAGGGGGGGATGTATGTCTTCCAGCTCTTTGATTACTATGCTGCCAGTGGCATGTGTCTTCTCTTCATGTCCATCTTTGAGACGGTCTGCATTGCATGGGTCTATGGTAAGTTGGACTCCCTAACCATAAAAAAAAACTCTTAACATTTATTATGGTGGAAAAATGTGTTTCAGGAGTACCGTAGGTGATAGTCGACCGTCATTCTTATTCAGCACTGATTTTTAAGCCTTGGCATGAAAGATGCATCTTTCTCTGTTTTTCCAGGTGCGGATCGCTTTTACGATAACATTGAGGACATGATTGGCTACCGCCCAGGACCTTACATCAAGTACTGTTGGTTGTTCTTCACCCCAGCCACATGCATTGTGAGTATCAACAAACGAATTGTTCTATCACGGCTTTCCAAAAATTACAGAGAGCAAGAGAGAGCAACAGAGAAGAAACATCTCTTCTCTTCTCTTCTCTTCTCTTCTCTTCTCTTCTCTTCTCTTCTCTTCTCTTCTCTTCTCTTCTCTTCTCTTCTCTTCTCTTCTCTTCTCTTCTGTTCTGTTCTGTTCTGTTCTGTTCTCTTTTCTCTTCTGTTCTGTTCTGCTCTCTTTTCTTCTCCTCTCATCAGTGTCACTAATAACATGCTACCTACTTTTCTCCAGGGTACCTTTGCCTTCTCCCTCATCAAATACACTCCTCTGAAGTACAACAATGAGTATGTGTACCCATGGTGGGGATACTTCATCGGCTGGCTGCTCGCTCTCTCCTCCATGGTCTGCATCCCCCTCTGGATGATCTACAAGATCAGCACCACCCAGGGCACGTTCAGAGAGGTGACTGTCCACCCTTAAATGACCATGGCACCAAGCTTTTGGGGTTTAAGTCCATTGGTCACGTAAACCAATCCCTGATGAGAGGATTGGCACCAAAGTCATCTGTGTATACCCGCTAGTTGGGTCCGGTGTGCATGCTAACGCTTTAGCATAGCCTACATAGTTGTTTTTGGTCCTTTGGCCTGTAGATTCACAACTTCTGAAAACAAAACATCAAACTTCATCATTACTGAAGTACATTATGAATCAACAGTGCAAAAAACTTTCACTGTCTGACTTCCTTTTTAAACAAGACAAGTTATGCTTGAAGTCTCGCAGGAAAACAGATCTACTATTACAGGAAAACGAATCTACTATTGAAATTGTATTGTTTTTTTTTCAAATTTCACATCTATTTTATTAGTGAATCCCCAAAACAAATCTGGCAGTCATCAGATTATCAAGCTATCAAGTCTGAAAGCTGCTCCAAGTTCTCATTTTCTTACTTTGAGGATAATGCCAGTCGCCAGTGATTCACAGAGATGACTTTAACATTAAACATTAAATAGTGGCTGAGATTGGAGTCTGAGTCAAAATAGGCAGGAGTCCAAGTCAAGTCTTCAGTTTAAAGGATTTCACCTGTAGAAACCTGTGTATGAAATGGGCCTCAAACTGCTATGCCTGATTAGTCGATTCTTACGCATTGATTAGTTGCAAGATAATTAAGTAAAGCACAGATCAGATTATTTTGTTCTTGGACTTGATTTGCTCTGGCCTTGATCTTGACATTGTCTCAACTCTCTCTGAACCTGTTCTTGACTCAAGTTCATCTGGATCTGCTCTTAGAATGGACTCGGACTCGATTAAACCCAGTTCTATTGTTTGATCTCTCTACAGCGCATCCAGCTGCTCATCAGACCCTCAGATGACTTGCCCAAAACCAAAAGGGAGCAGGAGAGGTTACTGGCCATCTTTGCTCCCGAGGGCGATGCCACCATGAGCAAAAATGGCTACTTTCCTGTTTCAGAGAGGGACTCCAACTTATGAGGACCCAGTGACAAGGAAACAGATGTGGGTTTTGGTTCCATCGTAAATGTCCATCCTTGACTTGTTGCACCCATGCCTCCTTTCCAAACATCACTGCGGGAAAAGGTCCAACAACAAACCATTGCATCCTCTCCTCTAATGCATTTTTGGTCTGGAGAAAAGAGACAATACAATGTGTAGGGAATGCAGTAATCTAATTAAAAGAAAAGAAAAGAAAAGGAAAGAAAGAAAGAAAGAAAGAAAGAAAGAAAGAAAGAAAGAAAGAAAGAAAGAAAGAAAGAAAGAAACAGAAAAAAGTATAATCTGTTATGGTTACTGAAGAATTCAACATCTTCAGATTATGGATACTTTTGGGAAAAATAGCTGTCATTGTCATTGTTTTAGAAGGAATACAATGCCTTTTTTGCAGGGACAAAAGGAATTTCCACTATTCAAATTACAGTCTCTAATAGGTTATGGATTATGTAGAAGAAAGTAATCCAAAATGAATTGTGGAAAAATAACAATTACATTATTGTGTTTGAATAAACCAGTGGACTGGTTCCACTTAAAGATGGAAAGTAAATGTTTTAGTTTAAATAGCGAGGAAGTGTTTTATGCAAATGCAATATTAGTGGCCTGGTTAACCAGCCGGTCACGTCAATATTAAGGCAACCATATTGGAATGTAGCAGCAGGAGTGCGACAACAGGTTACACATCAGATATCATATGAAAGTACTTGGGGATATAGTAACTTCTAGAAGTCTCCTTAGGTCTCTGCCATCACTGCACAATGGCTGTTAAGCCACATTTGTATATTATTACCATGTTATTGTTATGGAATGACTGATTGAGGCTGTTTTCCTTTTGTATTTACAGGAATTGTGGTAAAATGTTACACTGTACAGTGGAGCCATGAATAAAAGTATGTGTTCTTGATATTGCCAATCAATGAAAATACGTTATGTCATTGAGTGCAAATTATAATAATGCTAGCTAGTACTAACATGACTTGTGTACAAGTAAATGTACAATGTAGTTTCATTTTTTTGTAGCATAATATGACTGTACAAAGAAATGTGAATCTTGTAAGTATGTTTTGAAATAAATAACATGTACAATTTAACTTGGTCTTGAACCTTTTTACCACAGCATCATTGCAATTTCATGGTTTTATTGTGATTTGATCATGTCATTTTATGATCATATCCAGGTTATAGCTACATTCTTAAAAAATCAATAAAATAGAGGGGACACAGTGGTGCAGTGGTAGTGCCGTCGCCCCACAGCAAGAAGGTCCTAGGTTTGATACCCGCCTGGGACGCTGCAGCTCGGCACCCACGGCCCAAGCAAGGCCACCCCTCGCGTGGAGGCGGCACAGAGTGGCCCCCACATCAGCAATAACTCATTACCAATAGGATTTCAATAATATTCTACCAGTTACTTTGTCAAGTAACACAAGTCACAAATTTAGTTATTATTATTTTTAAATCAAAGCACATATTTAAATAAAGATACAATCATTTCCTAATCAAACTGTGTGTTTTTGTGCAAATGACCACTATAGATGACAATGGCAAAGGAAAAAAATAACATTTAGAATTTTGGATGGTTACTTTACACTGACTTCAAGACGGTTGAAATTATTTTTCAGTAGGGACTGTTCGTTATTTAGAAGGGGGGGTCACTGGAGGGATTTGGGGCGCTCTGAATTAAAAAGCTGTGACCCTTCTCTGACCGAAATATATTTTTCCTTGAACCTCCACAAGTGATTGAAAAAATATGATCGACACTCCCTGACAAAATGTTATATAATGGAAGCGGAAGTCTTGACGCCTGCTCTACTCGGAAAACCCTGAATACACCTATTTCACATCCCACCCAAATAAGCCACTTTGTGTCTAAAATGCAGAAACACGGGTGCAAGCAAGACATTGGAAATGGAAGAGATGGAAATTAGCCTATGGCTAAATCTGTTACAAAGCATCTCTTCCCCTATGGGGTTTAATGTTTTTTTATATATGTCCCTGACAAATAAACTAATAATTCAAACAAAACATGAGTTAGAGTGCTGGGACTGGACGTTACTTACTGCATTTTAGACACACAATGGCTGATTTGGGTGGGATGTGAAATAGGCTAATTGGCCGTCTGTCCCAGAGTCTTATTAGTCAGACTGATAGACACTAGGGCCCAGGTGGGGGTGCAGGTTACCTGGCTCTGGGTGTTGGACAGCACTGGAGGCTGAGTGGATCAGGGCAGCATACTGGCCAGCAGACCTGGCTGAAGGGACTGGCTGGACACTCTGCAGCCACAGCAGGCAGCAAGCAGGCTTCATGGCACAACCATCACACTGACCTACAGAAAGACAACAGACCATCACACTGACCTACAGACAGACAACAGACCATCACACTGACCTACAGACAGACAACAGACCATCACACTGACCTACAGACGAACAGCAGATCCATCACCTGACCTACAGACAGACAACAGAGTAGACCATCACACTGACTTACAGACATACAACAGACCATCACACTGACCTACAGACAGACAACAGACCATCACACTGACCTACAGACAGACAACAGACCATCACACTGACCTACAAACAACAGACCATCACACTGACCTACAGACAGACACCAGACCATCACACTGCCCTACAAACAACAGACCATCACAGTGATCACACTGACTTACAAACAACAGACCATCACACTGAACTATTGATCCGGGAAGTGCGAATCTGGCAATATATTTCCAACTTTTAGTTAGCCTACATACTTGGCCAATAAAGCTGATTCTGATTGAGTTGTGTGTTAAAAAAAGAAGAAGGATGTAATGTCCCTAACTGAACAAAGAAATGTACTGGAAATGACACCGCTTTTTTAAAGGACTCTATACTTTCTTGGACATAATACCAGGTAGCCTTTTACAGCTGTGGGGTAGGAATGATATAGCAATTTTTCTTGTTACAACTATTTACCACTGGGTGTCGCGCTTCTCCTGTGCCGTGGGTGAGAAGATGATTGGTTGAAATACCGTGCGGCGCTCTCTACGTGCCTTGGGTGACGCCCCACTTTCCCACCATGCACCGGGTGATGTAAGGAAAGATGGCGGAAGGAGGAGCGGCTGATCTGGATACCCAGAGAGGAGAGGTCGCGGCACTGTTGAAAACACAGCTAAGAAAGGGAGACACTTGGTAAGACTTTCCCTATCACTTTTTGAAAGTATTACGCGGCCGTGGGCTGACTCCGTCGAGGCTGTCAAAGTCCTGAAGGATCGGGAAGCGCAGGTGACGGGCCGTGTTGACAGTTAGCTACGAGCTAGCTAACGCTACCCTGTCAACTTCATGTGTGGCAGCTTGGCTTGCTAGCGGTAGCTAACTTGAAGGCTAGCTACGAGACTGTCACTGAATAACGTTAGATTCCACATTTTCCACAAATATTGCATTCTGGTAAGTATATTTGATACTTCTTAAAGGCCATTTTGCTTTTCCTCTGATGACACGGTCTCAGTTACATTACATTGCGTTTGGCTGATCTATCCAGTCAGCTAACACAAGCTAGCCAGCTTGGGAAGCTTCAAGTGGTTTACCCGTGAGCTCATCCGTAAAGCACCTGTCAAAATCACAGAGCCAGCTGGCCAGCCAAGCAGCAACCTGAACTCACTTAGCGTCAACTGTGTTACTACTATTACACGATCAATCCGTGTTATGTTGCTTGCCTTTTAAATCCTGATTTGTTTGGATCGATGGTGGTAAGGTAGACCTCAGCTGGCCAAGCATCACTAGTATGACCGTTCAACCTGTAGAAATAAACATTGCAAGTGTCACGCAGACCCATGTGCCATAAAGAACCGTGAACGTGAATAGTTGTACCTCTTCTTGCTTGAGCAGACTGTAGCCCATTGGTGAAACATTGCTACTTGTATTCTCCACAGGTACCTGGTGGACAGTCACTGGTTCAAACAGTGGAAGAAATATGTGGGATTTGATAGTTGGGACAAATACCAGATGGGGGACCAGAATGTCTACCCAGGACCTGTTGACAACTCTGGCCTTCTCAGAGGTAAGACAGACAAACCTTTGCCTTTCTGGATTTCATATCACTATATGGGCTAATGTATCACACATACTGTGTGGAGCAATAGGACACTGCAGTGCAAGGCTTCATTTAGAATGCTGTAGTTTACCTTCACACCACACCAGGAGCCCCAGGTCAGTTTTGCTGCTACTTCCAGAACTATTAGACTAATGTAGTTCAGAGGAAAAGAGAACAAAAATACATTGTTGACTAACTGTATTCACCTTATGTTCCAACACGGGTCAGCCAGTTACTTCCTATTGTGTTTACACTTCCTGTGACAGTACAGTACTATTGACCAGGTAAAACAGACTGTGTTTTGAACAGGAAGTCATAACACAACTGGGTCAAGTGGGTGGGGCTACATAAGGTGATATTCAGTAGCCTCTTTTGGGGTTCATAGAAAACTCTCCAGCATACTTATTTCTTTGTGTGGTTTTTCATGAGACAGTCAATTTAGGGTTACCAATGAAAATGACTAGATATTTAGCTCCCACTGAAACTGCCCCCCCCCCCACTCTTATTGTTTGTCTTTTTCCTGCCCCTCCCTCCCTCTAGATGGTGATGTGCTGGCCATCAAGGAGCACCTCATCGATGAGCTCGACTACATCTTGGTCCCGACGGAGGGCTGGAACAAGCTTGTCAGCTGGTACGGATTGACAGATGGTCAGGAGCCAATCTCACGTAAGGTAAGGCTTCCTCATTAGCATATGACCCCGAATGGATTTGATGGACGGAGAGTGTGCTGCAATGCTACATGAATGGCAGAACCAATAGGGTTCAGTTGTTGCTCGAAACTGAATACCAGCGAATCAAGTGTGGTTTAACGAGATGCATTGTAATTGAAGTGGTCATTAGCTGCTATTTTCTGTGGAGCGTGGTGGCATGACTTGTTAGGGTTAGTCCGTTTTAACGGAGAGTTATAGGCTACTAAGGCTGCTTTGAATTTTGGGTATTAGGAGTGAAGCACTGTCTGCTGTACATGGAAACTTGAGTTATGGATCACCATTTTTCAATGTAGAGCAGAAAGGGGTGCAGGTCGATGATATTGGATAATTATTTCATATCACAACATCCGTGTGATCCATCTAAATCAGTGTCTACAGCACATGTTTGTAGGTGAATCCCAGGCATGATTTGCCTCAAATTCCAGCCTCACCCTTTTCTTTTATACATGTTGATATGGCTCAGCTATTTCTCATTCCACATTTATAACCATCATAATTGTGCAACACCAGTATGCACAAGGCCTGGGTTACGCCATAAACAATATGGTACAATGTAAATGATTTGTTAGGCTAAAGGTTTACCGTGTACAGGAGCTGGAAATGAGCACTGATATTATGTGAGGTATTTATTGGGAATGTTTTGTTGCTCATGAAAAGGAAGTGCTCATTTTCATTCATTTGACTGAGATTTTCTTTCATTGATGTCATGAATTACTTCTGATGATTCAGAAGTAATTAATTCATGAATTACATTCATTCCTTTCCTTAGTGAGTAGTTTCAGAGAAGTTTTGGGATAGTGATAAAAAAACAAACACTGAATGTGTGCGTGTGTGCCGACAGCTGATTTGCCAGTGGAATACTTCATGGAGGCTATTTCTAACTGCACAAGCCCTACTGTACTTGCGTGAATCCCAGCTTCAAATCTCGCTAGTCATGGCATCATGGCTGCTGGATAGGTTTCTTCCCCTCTCTCTCTCTCTCTCTCTCGCTCTTTCTCCCCTTCCATCGACCCTCCCATTTTGCCATGTATGTCGGGGGACGTATCGGGTGGCCACAGGGTTTCTATTTTCAGCCAACGTTCTGGATGACTGAAAAGCTACATGGAGCGATCTACGAGACACAACATGCAGGAGGTTCATTATTAGTTTTTCTTCTGTTTTTTACACTTTGTCACTTTTGTGGGGTTGTCATCCTAAGGAGCAGGGGGCTGCACGAGCGTTTGAAGGGACTTGGCAGGATTGTGGTCACAGGTTGGACGCTGTGGCTCCTTGCTTTGTCATCTTCATGTTTGATGGCCAACACCGGCGGAGTGTTCCTACGTGTCCTCGCTTTTTGAAGTGGAGGAATGCTGGCTGAGGTCAAGCTGAGAGAGAAGCAGCGTCAGAGCTTTTACGAAGAGGGGGAGAGAGCGAGAGATAAGCAGGGGGGTGGGGGGGTGGGGTGGGGTTCAAACAGTTCTGGCTTGGCTCTACTTTGAGACATTCTGCCAGAGTTTGGCGAGGAGTTGGGCTTTTGCTCTGTGTTGTCAGAAACACATGGGTATTGTGCAAGGGACAGGGTGGGCTTGGGGGGGTTATTGAGGCTCGGGACGGGCGGGGGAGATTTTGAGCTGTGTGTGTGTGTGTGCTCACAGGAACATTGTGAGGTCGGTGGTGGCGTGTGTGTGTTGGGGCGGGGGGAGGGCAGTAACGGAGGGGCTCAGCTGTGAAATAAATAGGCTGGGACCCCTCAGCTGTTTCCACGCCTTGCTGCTAATTTAGGCACTTCTCTCTTGCTCCTATGAGGGCAACCAGAGCAGCAAACTTCACTTTGTTGACCATTGGACACAGCGGCTGGAACATCTCAACATTCAACAGCCAACTTTTACTGTTTTACCTGACAGCTAGATTTTCAGAATAGAATCAGCCCTCCAGATATTTGTAGGGCTACTGGCCAAAATGGCCGATAGAGCTGGCAAGCTTACTGGTCACAGCCAAAGAATAACCAGCTGGGGGGCTGGTGTTAATATCCCGCTCTGGTGTGAGAGCTAATGTTGCTAATAGTTAACACTATAAGAGTTGGCCATTCCTGTATCATGACAGTCAACAACAGCTCTGCTATAGTTCCATGTATAGTTCCATTTGCTGTAGCGAGAGTTGTACATAGAGAGTTGAATAAAGGGTGAGAGCCAGGGAGGCTCAAAAACGGGGGCTCAAAAGTTGCTCATCCCGATCTCGACTCTTCTCGTCCCTGGCACCTCTTGGTGGAACGAGCTTCCACCTTCGGTCAGGACAGCTGAATCACTGCCGATCTTTCGGAAAAGACTAAAGACACACCTTTTCAGGCTCCATCTGGGCCCTTCTTGACACTTCTTTCTCTCTCTTTCTTAAAAAAAAAAAAAAAAAAAATACTAACCTAAACTAAACTTGTACCACTGTTCCTTCAGAAGTTGTAGTTGTCATAGACTGTGCTGCATAGTTGATTGCTCTATTGCTGACAAAAATGTGTTATTGTAAGTCGCTTTGGATAAAAGCGTCTCCCAAATGACGTAATGTAATGTAGGGAGGAAGGGGGATATCTTTGGTTTCGATAGCCTCTGTCAGAGCTTGTTTCTTGGTTTAGGACGTAACAGTCGAGACTCGAGTCGCTAAATGATGTGTTAAATTCTAAGCTTTATCTATGTGGAGTCAACTAACATAGTACACATATTAAAAATGCAGTTAATAAAAGAAAGAAAGTGTTAACACATTGAATTTAAGTCATTAAATTAATGCCTGTGTGTCTCTGATTACAGCTATTTTTGCATCGTACAAAATGTGATTATATCCGCTAATATAATTACATACGGTATATTGAAAACACCTGCATATTACTCATTAAGTATGCATATTTAATTAATCATGAATTAAATATGCAGTACTTGGAGCAGTTAATGAATAAATCGATTAATTCAAACCCCTTGCTTCTTTCAGGTGGTTGAACAGGGTATGTTTGTGAAACACTGCAAGGTGGAGGTGTACCTGACGGAGCTGAAGCTCTGTGAAGACAGCAACATGGACAACGTAGTCACCAGACGCTTCAGCAAAGCCGACACAATAGGTAAGCCTGAACCCCCTGCAGTCAGTGCTCTTAAAGCACGTACAGACTACAAGATCCTCGTGAGTCGTCAGTCTCTGTTCCTTTCACACTATACAACTGTCTGTCTTGTAATCAGGAGTCTTTGAGTCGTTTTGGTTTTCACACTATATGACTGAGCTGGGACAGAGGATCACACATTACAAGATATTTCACCAGGAGAATCCCCGACAAGTCCGCAAACGCAGTCTCATTCTCCAAAATTGGTTCAATGTTAGATTTATTTATTCTGAGTTATTAAGTTTACGGCTATCTCAAATATTATTTGCATTTCGATTGGATAATAGAATGATTTTAGTAAACATATAACATTTGCATAGCTACTTAAATGCTTTTTAAATTAGTTTTTTGGTTGTGGGACAGTTTGTACCAATCCCGGAGAATGACCTCCTCAGTCAGACCACTTGCCTGTTTGTAGCATGCTGCAGACAGCGCACATCACCCCGGCTGTGTCTGCCTCACTACGCTCTTCTCCCCTGACCACACGCCCGACATGACTAGATATCAAGCAGGCTAGATATCCGTCGGACCTCTGTGACTGGTCGGTGAGTGCTCGGGGGACCTCTGTGACTGGTCGGTGAGTGCTCGGGGGACCTCTGTGACTGGTCGGTGAGTGCTCGGGGGACCTCTGTGACTGGTCGGTGAGTGCTCGGGGGACCTCTGTGACTGGTCGGTGAGTGCTCGGGGAGCTCCTCGCTTGCGTCTGTGGACAGTTCACACTTAACAAGCAAGTGCCGATTTGAGAGCCCCGGGCCAACGTGATTTGCCTCTGATCAGGGGGGGTTTGTCGCAGAGCCCCCAAAACACCTCGCCGAGGGCTCGGAGCGCATAGTGTGAACTCGGCATTACCCACTGTCCCAAATGAACCTTTTGGCTCACCTGCCAAGCACTGGTGAACAAATACTTGACAAGAAAAATAATTACGGTAATTAAATTTTTCATAGAAATATATGGGACTTATTTTATAACGTGCTCGCTCAATTCATCATGATGCTCAGTAGAATTCAAGTGAGCATTTTCAAGCCAGGTTTGAAAGTTTGAGAACAGGCAAAAAACAAAAACTCTATAACCATCTCAAATGTTCTGGGTTTAAAAAGTTACCGGCCAGTTTTGCGGGTGACCGTGTTAATTTATCTGCCATTTGGCACTTGGCGGGTCTTAATTTTGGGCCCTGCTGTTAGCGGCTATTCACCTAATAGTAGTCAATAAGACCATAATAACTGGCATGTAATAGCTATAAAATGACTTTTCACTTTCCTCTTTGTTTATTTAATTCATAAAATAAGGTGACCCTTTAATTTTTGATACACATAAGAAAATGATGTGGTCTGGTAAATAATGTGGGTGTATTCAAAAGTATTCCTCAACCCTGTTTGTAAACAGACTTGACCCATGTCCAGGGAGTTCCCCAAGCCCCGGTAGCTGGTGATTTCTCTGCATACTGGCATCTGGCCTACCGGTTACTTTATACACTGTAAAAAAAAAGAAAAAAAATAGAGATTTCTTTACAGTGCACCTGAACGCAACATACAAGATACCCACTGAATAAGTGTCCAAATGTTCATGTCATTCTGGCCAATACTCCACTTCTGTTATAACATTTCAGTCTGGAATATGGAATATCTTTCAATAATCTTTATGACTAAAAGGCTAAAAGTAATCTCATGTGTAAGAAATGACTGTTCTACATTGAAGTAATTTTTTTAAATAATTAACTTGTTGGTTTTGGATTTATTTAGCTTCAAGAGTGCCTTTTTGTTCGTGTGACCCTCAACACAGGCTTTGAGAATCCCGGGCCACTTACTGATACTTATGCTTAAATGAACCCACTCATATTCTGGTTTATTTCAAGAAAAACATTTTGGCTAGTGGAAATTCTAATTGGCTGATAACTTCTATCAGCCATATTGGCAAGTGGTCAAAAAAGCTAATTTCAAGCCCTGCAGGAAGAGCAGGTGGTGACATAGGAGTGAGTGAGAAAAGGATCAAATATTGGTGTTTAAAGTCGAGGTGAACCCGTTCGTGACATGCATCTGAGTCCGTTTCAGACTGAAAACAAATGAGAGAGGCAGGGGCATGGCCCCCTGAACCCCCCAAGAGGGTCCAAGGAAGGTCTACCCACCACAATCTCTCCAAATCCTGTGGGAAACATACAGTTATTAGTATTTTCTTTGTTCTTAAAAATATACATTGCCTGTTTGTTTTTTGCAATATGGATATTGTTTTATTTATAATTAAATTGAGCATTGGGCCTTTATAAGAATGTTTATTTGTATTATTTCAATTGTCACACTCATGGATACATATTTGATTTTTGTTTATCAATTTGGGAAAAGGACCACTGGAACAAACGGCGCGAACATGATCCGGCTACTTTCTCAATCTGACTGGCTACTCAAAAGTTTGGCATGTCTTCTCCCAAGAATCGCCAAACCCTTGTTCGTTGGGACACAGGATTTATACACATCCACATCCACACACACACACACACACTCACACACACATACATGTACACACATGCACGCACGCACGCATATACCCACGCACGCACATGCACATGCACACACACACACACACACACACTTTTACTTACTTTGCTTATGGCAGTCCTCGATGTCGACGATGACGTTGCTCCAAATGGAATTTGTGAGGTTGGTTATTGTAATGTCTTTCGCCTGTGCATAGCCAGGTGGCTGCTCAGACCGATGCGTGATCCGCAGATTTTGTCACAGGAGGGGCAGGGGAAGGCAGCAGTAGTGGTCGGTGGTGCTATGGCACGTTGGTGCCGCTGTGCACGCCGCTGTACTCTCCTCTCTGTGAACTTCTCCTGAAGACGAGTGATCCCCTGGTGACAGGTTGAGCTCCAGGTGTGGCGATCAGCAGCCAGGGACTCTAGTGCATGCACGCACACGCACACACACACACACACACACACACACACACACACACACACACACACACACACACACACACACACACACACACACACACACACACACACACAAAGCAACAATTAGACATGCCTTGGCATTAAGACTCAGTTGTCCTCACTATGTCTGTGTGGGATATCATAGGAGACTCTTAGATACTGATAGATCAAACTCAAAATGGGGTAAATTCCCCCCCACTACCCTCTGTGTTGATTGAAAGCACATTTCATCATATAAGTAGCCATCAGCCATGTGCCATCCTGCCCTAAATAGTATGCAGGTTTTCATAAAACACACACAACATGGTTGATGGCCACTGCATTATATAACAAGGTACACCTTTTTTCAGTGAATGGGTTTTACATGCCATCCGCCTTTCTAAAGATAACCACAGGTGGGTAGAATTCAACATTTGTCATTTTTTCCCACTAATTTTGAGTTCTCAGAATCGATACTGATGTCAAAAATCATTACAATGCCCATCACACACACCAAGCACACACAAGAGTGGAGGCATAATCCCACACAGGTAAGCCTCTAGTTCTACTGTTGTCCCAGCATGTCATCAAAGTATTTTTTTAACGCTTATAACCCATTTCATCCCAGCAGGGCAACGTCGTTCATGTCAGTTACAGAGACGGTTCAACACAGGAAGAAAGCAATATTTGCTTCTTCAAAAACATCCAAGACTAGACAAAAACTACCATGCCTGGAGTAAGAAGGGGCTGGTTTCCATCAGAGACCTATACATACAGTAGATGGCCATTTCGCATCCTTTGATCTTCTGAGGAGGAAATTTGAGTTGCTCAACATGCACTGGCTCAGATACCTACAAGTTAGAAATTATGTTCGATCCAAGATTCGTGACTTTGAAGCTCTCCCAAATGAAGAAGCCCCCCCCACTCCAGGCATCTTATTTCTAGATTTGTGTGTCTATTTGATGGCTGCATCAGGGCCCCCACTGAGAGGATTAGAGAGGTGTGGCAGGAGGAACTTGGTGTTGATTTATCTGAAATGATATGGGACAGGAGTCTGTCTGTGGTCCAACTCGGCTCATTTAATAGCAGACACCAGCTGATCCAATTTAAAGTCATTCACAGTCTTCATTATTCCAAGTCTAGGTTACACAAGATCTACCCTTCTGTCTCACCACTATGTGATAGGTATCAGGTGTTAGAGGGTACATTACATTGTCCCATGCTTTTTGGTTTTGCCATTCACTATCCACTATTCTGGGCCAAAATATTTGATTGGTACTCTAAGGCCTATAAAATAACCCTTCAGCCAGAGGCGGAACTCGCTATCTTCAGCTGCTCGGAATCCTCATTCTGAAGGAGTGGAAGACCCCCTCCCCACCCTCTTTTCAGCTGTGGCTGACGGACATGGTCTCGGATATACGTATGGAGAGACTCCGGTTCTTGAGGACCAATTCACTTAAGAAATTATTTGGGACCCGTTTCTGGCCTACTTCGACGAGGTTAAAAGCGACATGTAACTCACCCAACTGACTTCTCATGGACCCTTTGCGTGGGATCCCACGCACATCTCTTACAAGCGCATAAGCACTTTACACGGCAGGTAGCGTCACGCTGTAATATTGGAATGTAGATGATATGTTTTGTTTGTTTTGTTTTTCTTTCTTTCTGTGTCTGAGCCTTTTGTTTTTCACGTTCTGAAAATTGCAAAATAAAATATTGGAAAAAGAAACAACCATCCAAGACTCTCGCAAATAATCTCTTTCACAAAATTTTAAAATGCAGCCTTGCTACGCATGTCTGGGATAACGGAAAATGGATTTGAAAATGTACAGGTCTTGAAAGCTTGTACAGCAAAAAGATTGGAAAAGTATCCAAAGAATATTGTGTCACTGTCATTTATATAGTAGTAGTGAGATTAAGAGACACTGTTATTTTACACATTGTGATAATTATGTCATGAAGAGTCATCCTCAGCTACGGCCATTTACCTTTTCATATTGCCCATACACTGTTCCCCTTCTTCACATAAAAGATTGACCAGAAAGCCATCAACAAATGAAGGTCTGGAATAAGTATGATGACATTTTGAAATGGAAGTTTTTATTTGATTTGAAGTGTAGTGTTGATCCTCACTCTACCCCCTGTGCTGCAGACATGATAGAGAAGGAGATGAGGAAGCTGTTCAGCATCACCGACGAGAGGGAGACCAGGCTGTGGAACAGGTACATGAGCAACACCTTCGAACCTCTCAACAAACCGGACAGCACCATCCAAGATGCCGGCCTCTACCAAGGACAGGTACTGTAGGCACTTCATCCCATGTTATCACTATGTGAATACTATTTCAATACTCTTTGGCTAGCTGGCTAACAAGCCATGACAAGAGTTACATAAACAAATGGGATTAAAATGTGTCAGACGTTAAGTTTTGTACACAGGAGACAAAGCTACATTCAACAGCAGCTGAAGAGGAGTTCTGGCTAGTGTTAGCATTACAAGTGGGCAGCACTACTCGCTGCTAGCTGTTAGCTACAGATTGCTAGCTGACAGAACACGCACACATTTAACCATCAGAAACATTACAAAGTACGGTGAAACGTGACAGTAAAACAACATGGGACCGAGTAACATTCGCTTTACTGCTACCTGCTATAGCAGCGTCAAGCTAGTCTCACGTAGTCAGACCCACCGTCGAAGTTGGCAAGCTTCCAGCGACAGAGGGTCTGAATCACAAGTCTCCGAATCACACGAGACTTCCGGCGCTCCAGTCAGATGCTGGACGCAAAATCTGGTTGGCTGGGCTATGACAGAAGTTACGTCATACAGCACGTCATACAGTGTGCCTCCCACATTACAGTCCATTCAGTGGGACACCGTGAAGCACCGTAAAGAGAGAAACAATAAAAGGAGCAACCAAAAAAGAGCGATAGGCTGTCTTGCAGGACCGTAGTTTATCTCTATTGTCCGAAATGAATGATTTGGAGCAAAGAAGGCAGCCAAAGTTTGCAGTTTTAGTCGGCGTGGTGGTGGTTTGAGCCATTTCAATGAATAGAGTTGATGTTTTCACCCGGGGTCTATTTAGCTGTTGCACACATTCTGAATGCACCTCCCACGAGGTCTGTGGTTGGTCAATTCATATGTCACGCCTCTTTTGCCCTGGGGGGCGAGCGTTAACCACTTTTGAGAGTTGTGCTCCAGACGTAGATATCATCTACGGCTGGCACTGCGAGACTAGCGTCAAGCTACCTAGATTTAGCTAAGATGAGACAGGAAGTTGGGTCGTTTTGTTTTCGAGCTAAAGAGGACATGGAACATTTGATCATATGACTCTAGTTCATTTGCATTTGACGTCAGACAAGACAGGACACTGCTTTCAAGTCTGAAATTTACCTAGATTTGCTAGAAAGATGAACATTTCAGCTTTTTGCCAACTAGGGCACTGCTAGATGATGTCACTACTGTAGGTTGACTGTACAGTACAGTACAGTACAGTACAGTACAGTACAGTATTAATGATTTTGAAAATTTTGATTAATCAAAACAACCACAATCCAGAAAGACATCATTATGCTGTGAGCCTGTTAAAATTCAAAATCCTTAATACCAACACTTAACTAGCCTGTACTCCACTGCTGTACTGTACTGCACTGTATTGTACTGCACTGTACTGTATTGTACTGTACAGTCAAAACCTAGTGACATCAAGGGGAAGTGTTGTTAATCTTTTAGCAAATCTAGGTAAAGTATAGCCCCTATAGGGCATAAAAAGTATGCCATCAAGGAGCAGCCAGGGCGAGGCTGTGCAGCAGCTGAGCTGCGTATGCGAGCTGCAGGGCCAGCTCAGCGAGCTGCAGGGCCAGCTCAGCGAGCTGCAGGGCCAGCTCAGCGAGGTGCAGGGCGGGCGCTAGGAACAAATAAAAAGACTCCCTTGGGAACGTCAATGCTATTAAAAAGAAAATTACCGCACGGACAGCTCTCATTGACAATGAATTGAAATGGTGCTGCTTCCGGTGACGTAAGACACATCACTCCCTGTGTAGGCCAAAAGATCTTTTACTGAAAAGGCCTACCAGACAACGGGTGTTTAAGAATGGCCAATGTAAAAGCTTGAAGGTTGATTGATTCACTATTATGTTCTCTCAGTTGGTGAAAGAGAATAGCAAAATGGAAACGTATTCATGAAAATGTCACAGATTATGTCAGTTAGCAAGGCAAGGTCTCATAATGAGAAGATCACAGCATCATCCCCACATCTGTCTGTCAGCAGCTATGTGAGGCAGTGATCCTCTACCTCTACCTGCTCCCTCACTTGAAGTCGCTCTGGATAAGAGCATCAGCTGAACCACGTTGGTTTAAAATGTACATGTACATGTCCGGGTCTTTGCGTAACCTCTGTTACTTGTGGAATTTGGCCCGACATGTGAAGTGCATCCACCTGGGAGTTGAGCAGAGCCGCACACAGTCTCTTTAAAAGCCCAGACTAATCTAGACAACTGGCCACAATGGGCCAGCAGGCTTTAGGTAGCAGGGCCGCTCCATTCACCGGCAGCTGTTCCAGAGGATTGTCGGGCCTTTTTAGCTTGCATTGGACAAAGCCTCTCTAACTGGGCCAGTGTATGCGGTCCATCCGGCTCCCTGTCTTTCCCCAGTGGAAACAACTACAGTTTGTAGAGGAAAGGCATATTTTAGCAGCACCAGTAACATGTTGTTTGTTCCCCCGATGGCTTTTGAGAAATCAATGGTAGGTCATCCACAGTACTGTAAGTATGGGAATACCAAACAGCTATATTTCCTAACAGAGGATGTACAACTCTAGGCTTTATACCCCCCTCCCCATTGTCTCTTGATGTTATCAGTAATTAAATTCTCATACCCCCTGGGTTCTTGATAACCTTGATGTCATATGGTTATTCTTAACCCTGGAGTATCAATCTATCATCAGATGTTTTGGTGAAAATCCAAAACAGTTACTCATTCAATGTAGTGCTATAAATGGGTCTTTACACATGATCAAAAGTTGCACTCTCAAAATCTATATTAAGGATAAAAATGAACATTCAAGATCTCCACACTGTCATCACTCAAGATAATATAGATGACTTCTTCAAATTAAATAGACCACTGTGGTTTTACTACATAGTATGTTATCATTCAGTACCTCTAAAATACTGTGAATGCAGCTGAATCCTCAAAATGAAAAAGGCTGTATAGGATTAGAAAACCTGAATGTTCATAATGTTCAATATCTCTAAACTACAGTGAATGGAGACGGAAACCGTCTTGTTCTGAGCTGCCGGTTTAGTCTTTTCTCTGTCTCCTTTCCTGCAGGTTCTTGTAATAGAGCAGAAGAATGAGGATGACACCTGGTTTAGTCTTTTCTCTGTCTCCTCTCCTGCAGGTTCTTGTAATGAAGCAGAAGAATGAGGATGACACCTGGTTTAGTCTTTTCTCTGTCTCCTCTCCTGCAGGTTCTTGTAATGAAGCAGAAGAATGAGGATGACACCTGGTTTAGTCTTTTCTCTGTCTCCTTTCCTGCAGGTTCTTGTAATAGAGCAGAAGAATGAGGATGACACCTGGTTTAGTCTTTTCTCTGTCTCCTCTCCTGCAGGTTCTTGTAATAAAGCAGAAGAATGAGGATGACACCTGGTTTAGTCTTTTCTCTGTCTCATTTCCTGCAGGTTCTTGTAATGAAGCAGAAGAATGAGGATGACACCTGGTTTAGTCTTTTCTCTGTCTCCTTTCCTGCAGGTTCTTGTAATGAAGCAGAAGAATGAGGATGACACCTGGTTTAGTCTTTTCTCTGTCTCCTTTCCTGCAGGTTCTTGTAATAGAGCAGAAGAATGAGGATGACACCTGGTTTAGTCTTTTCTCTGTCTCCTCTCCTGCAGGTTCTTGTAATGAAGCAGAAGAATGAGGATGACACCTGGTTTAGTCTTTTCTCTGTCTCCTCTCCTGCAGGTTCTTGTAATGAAGCAGAAGAATGAGGATGACACCTGGTTTAGTCTTTTCTCTGTCTCCTTTCCTGCAGGTTCTTGTAATAGAGCAGAAGAATGAGGATGACACCTGGTTTAGTCTTTTCTCTGTCTCCTCTCCTGCAGGTTCTTGTAATAAAGCAGAAGAATGAGGATGACACCTGGTTTAGTCTTTTCTCTGTCTCATTTCCTGCAGGTTCTTGTAATGAAGCAGAAGAATGAGGATGACACCTGGTTTAGTCTTTTCTCTGTCTCCTTTCCTGCAGGTTCTTGTAATGAAGCAGAAGAATGAGGATGACACCTGGTTTAGTCTTTTCTCTGTCTCCTTTCCTGCAGGTTCTTGTAATAGAGCAGAAGAATGAGGATGACACCTGGTTTAGTCTTTTCTCTGTCTCCTCTCCTGCAGGTTCTTGTAATAAAGCAGAAGAATGAGGATGACACCTGGTTTAGTCTTTTCTCTGCTTTTCTCTGTCTCCTCTCCTGCAGGTTCTTGTAATAGAGCAGAAGAATGAGGATGACACCTGGTTTAGTCTTTTCTCTGTCTCCTCTCCTGCAGGTTCTTGTAATAGAGCAGAAGAATGAGGATGACACCTGGTTTAGTCTTTTCTCTGTCTCCTCTCCTGCAGGTTCTTGTAATAGAGCAGAAGAATGAGGATGACACATCGTTTAGTCTTTTCTCTGCTTTTCTCTGTCTCCTCTCCTGCAGGTTCTTGTAATAGAGCAGAAGAATGAGGATGACACCTGGTTTAGTCTTTTCTCTGCTTTTCTCTGTCTCCTCTCCTGCAGGTTCTTGTAATAGAGCAGAAGAATGAGGATGGCTCATGGCCCCGAGGCTCCACAGCACCCAAGTGAGTGACCGGCACATCTCCTGCGTGTCTCTCTCTCTCTTTTGGCTGAGTGAAGGAGTTAAGTCGTATTTTGCTACACGAATAGAGAGTTCTTTCTAGGCTGTATCTGATCAAGTTTTTACTTTCTCCTATCAGCACTATGGCTGCAAAATATTGACAGAAAAATTTCATATAAATCACTGAATTGCTATAGATATATATTTGTTATAGACATTTATCAGAAGTCCAGGAAGCTGTCTGAAACTCCTTTTCCCTTGAAAAAGGACCTTGGGTTTTCTTGGGATTTGGAAATGGAAAGCCCCTTTTGACTTTTTGCTACTACGCCACTGCGACACCTCATCTTCTCTCTATGACTTTGCCTCAGTCTACCTTGTTTGCTTGGCCTTTTGTTGCTGACATATCCCTCTGTTTATACTTTAACTCATCTCATGATTTAGTTGACCCTCACACGCCTTTCCGGAGAGCTCCTTATACCCCCACCCCCCACACCCCTCTCTAACTCATGATCTATTCTTTATCTTTTGAAGGTCATCTGGTGCTTCCAATCTCTCTGCTTTGCCAAAGATCTCGCCTTCATCTCTCACAAACAATCATAACAGCAGCTTCAACAGCAGGAAGTAAGGCTCAGTAGTGTTGTGAATGGCAGACTGGGTGGAGGGCAGGGATACAGCCAGAGATGGAGCTTAGGCTTTCACAAACCTGGCTCTAGATTCACAGATAATATAATGGGGGGCACCACAGCCTCCAAAACGGTATTGTCACATAAGGAAGCAGCATAACTGATGTCGCTTCAAGTTGATCACATCGTTTTCTTTTTTCGTTTCTTTTCTTCCCCCTTTTTTATTTTTATTTGGTTCACTTTTATTGTCCACAAAGCTGGGAATTCGCCTCATGGCAAGGCACAATAAAGCCATAATGAGAAAACCGATCCAATACAAAAATATTTATCCCAATGCAATTAAAAAGGATGAATAGTGGCAGATACAATGAATATGCAAGGAAAGCGCAAAGAGATATTTGTGCAAAAGTACAAGGAGTGTGGGTTGTACCATCAACTTTCTGTCAGCACTGAAAACATTCAAGTCGAGCTGAAATGCTATCCGGACAGTATGTGATCGTGCGTTCATGTGCTCCTTGGATGGTTCGATTTTCCGATTTTCCGAGTTGGCCGGTCGTTCTTCCGACACGCGGGTGTTCATGTCCTTGTAGTGTCGGGATCATCGGAAATGTGGAAACCATAGCAACCATAGCCCCCAAAAAATAGAAACAGCGTCCCAGTGCAGTCATGTTGCTATCCATGTAGGGCGTAGGCTGAATCTGAAACAATATGGAACTTTATATTAGTGATTTCGAACTAGACTGGTTGTAGTCTGCAAGCAATATCTGTGGGACTCTAACATTACTGGTGGAGATAACGTTATTGCTCCTACCTGAGTTGTTATCACGTAATAGATACGTTTTCTAAGTAAACTAGGTCACTCTACGAGGACAGCAACTAACGGTAATACCATATTAAACGACATGATGACATGTGAGCAAATAGTTGATGCAAAATACACAAATTACCGGTACATAAAAAGTTTCTGACCGTCAACAAAACATCCACTCTTGTCCGCCATGTTTTCTGCATATATGACGTCAAGTCGGCAACTCGTGTACCAAAATTATCACAGAGTTGCCGACTTGTTGTTTCCGACTTGACCGGCCGTTCACGTGAATGTTCACTCTCTGAATCACGTTTTTTCCGATGACTCCGACAGCACATGAACGCACGATGACTCCTTATCATGACATATTTTGAGTGAAACGGGGTAGAGAGATGGGACATAGCGTGTGGAGGAGTTTGATTTGACTGTTGAAAAGTGGCCGTGTCTGGGATAAGGAGAAAGCTCCAAGCAGGCAACATGGCTGTCTACATGGGCTGACTTTGCTAGCCCATAAATGTTAAAGGAACACTCTGCCCATTTTCAACCAGCTTTGTATCATTAGAGCATCAGTAGTATATCAGAAAACTCTAAACTGTTTTGAAGTCTGTCATTTAATTTGACAGTTATTGACTGTTAAAGTGTGGACCAGTGACATCACTGGTCCACACTAACTCAAATTAATAACTCATTAACTCAAATCAACTCTCAATAACTGTCAAACTAGATGAATGATGAATAGTTTGACAGTTATTGAGAGTTGATTTGAGTTAATGAGTTATTAATTTGAGTAAGTGTGGACCAGTGATGTCACTGGTCCACACTTTAACACTCAATAACTGTCAAATTAAATGACAGACTTCAAAACCGTTTACAGTTTTCTGATATACTACTGATGTTCTAATGATACAAAGCTGGTTGAAAATGGGCAGAGTGTTCCTTTAATACACTTAGCCAATAAGAATGTAACATCAAAAATAAAATGATGGTAATGTCTTCACTTAATGTAGATGCAAAGGACATGTAATTAATCGTTAACTCGCATTTCAGGAATATTGTATTTACCATGGCAGCCGGCACTCTCCCTTGGCTTGGAAACAGCTGTCTGCCGGGGGGGGGGATCGCCAGCCGGTGCTCTGCTCTGGCTCGTCACAGTGAGCTAGCCAACGAGCACACAGTCCACGGGGCTGTATTTACATTATATTGTGTTTGTATAGACTGTTATTGAAATGTGACCGGTAGGTTTCAGATTTGTCCGGTAAAATACATTATTAAATTAGTGGACTGCTTTCTCGCCTGCTCGCCTTGCATTCACCATAAAGATTGATTGACAGCTGTCATGTCATGATATTATTGGTTGAAATTGGGTTGACATTTGATAGTACTAGCTGATGTAAGCACACTGTAGATTTCGTTATTATTGAAAACAACATGGTTGACTTTTGATGTGAAAAATCAAATAAATTAGATTTTTGTGATTTTCTTTTGGGGCGAGCGCATACATTGTTAAATAGGTGCGCTCTTATCACCAGGGATGTGATCTAAAATGTTTAAAAGGTAACTTTTCATTTCAGCTCGACTTTAAGCTCCTGAAAAAAATACGGTGCCAAGATTATTATAAATTGGGGTGGATGTGATCTTCTAAAATCGGTGGCTCTGTTCTGTCCACTTTACACTCATTCATAAATTCCGTCATAGTTTAATCTGTTCTGTCCATTTACACTCATTCATAAATTCAGTCATAGTTTAATCTGTTCTGTCCATTTACACTCATTCATAAATTCAGTCATAGTATAATCTGTGCTGTTCACTTTACACTCATTCATAAATTCAGTCATAGTATAATGAGCCGGTTTACAATATGCCAATCTGAAGCTTGTAGAGCTTTGTTTTGCACAGCTCTATCTCTGGCTGGGGTTGGGGGCTCAAGGTGCTCTCCTGACAGGAGCTGATCTCGGCATGGGCATTGGGATTATGTGTGTTTTGATCTCTTTAGGAATGTTCTGCAGCCACAGCACTGCTCTCTAGAAATGGGCCTATAGGTGTTTCTTGGTAGCTTAGTCAGCGGGTCAGTTAATGCTCTAGCTCTAATTTGATGCCTTACTGATTGATGATGCTAGCTAGGGCTGCACACAGTGCACAGTTACGGCAAATATGATAATTTGCCTTTTTCACCATTATTTATCAAAATCATTTAATTGCACTTTTGCACCTTAGCATGTTTTCTCACAAAAAAATGAAATACAAATCTGTGTGCAATATATCTAAAAGTAGTTTTCACGCTTTCTGTGTTCCTCTTATTGGGGTCATTATTTATAATATTCAAATAATACATAATTACTAGTTTATTACTTTGAGGCACAACAACAACCCTATGTTGTACTCATTTGTCATCATCCATTTTTAGGAATGTGATCAGCTTTTTCACGTTATGGTTCAGGAGAAGGATTTTACTCTGTAACGTTGGGCCGATCCATTCGTTTCCACTTTGCTCGTCGCTAAATTTTTCCAAAGCTGGACCACATAAGGTCTCTGCCTGCTTCACCATCATTTTTGTTTTGTTCACATGGATGAACATTCCACTTTCCAACTTTGTGATTGGTCACTGCGATTATAGGGGAATTGAACACTTAAATATTGTAATTACTGAGTACCGGTACATAATTATGAATCATGGAAGCATAAAATCAAGATATAAGATTATCTATGATTAATTGTGCAGCCCTCGTGCTAACTTATATTTTCAGAAGCCTTCATTTGTCCTGGGTTTTCCCAAAAGCATCTTAAGCCTAATTTTGGTTATATCTCAGTCAAGTGGCAGAAGTGATTTTAGTATTTTTGGTGCATTTCAGTCCACACAGAGGCAAGTCATGTGCTCTCAAACATCTCAAATACCAGGTCAGCCTAGTTTTTCCTGTCATTCAAGGTGACACACTGCACATCTCACCATAGACATTGACGGCGACATAAATACGCAAAAAATAATATATATTTTGCTGTAGCTTACAGTAAGTTTAGGAGTGTTTTCCAAAGTCATAGGAGCCTGTCAGCCCTGTACTAGAGAGCACTGCTCCACTGTGGGTGTGTGTGGGGGGGGGGGGGGGGGGCTTTAGTCTGTCTTGTCCATTCAATAGACTTCACTGTCCCTCCTTCCACTCTGTGTGTGTGACTGTGTGTCATTTACTGCATGATGTGTGTATGTGGCGTGTGTGTGCCTTTTTAGATATAGACTCTCTGCTTCTCATTGCTTAACACTATTGGAATGCAGAAATAATAGCCACAAGCTCAGCCACAAAAAATCAAATCAAATCAATATTGACTAATAACGAGCTGAAATGAACTGAGCATTTTTTTTAACACATTCATAAGGATTCTTTGCTGTCCAGGGAAAAGAAAATCTAACTCTTGCTACTGTACAGAGCAGCAACAGAACTGTTTCGCAGTAGGCTTAGCTGGCAGTATTTACCTTTGCCTGGTTTGGAGCATAGGCCCGGAGTTGCACGTTTATGTTGTTGTCACAGGTTGATTTACATTATATTGTATGATAATGCACAGAGCAGGTGACTTGGGGAAATTGGATCTTCATTTCCCAGTTGCTCTCATGTCCCCCTGGCTCACTGTACTGCCAGCGCCATAATTTTCTCTGAATTATGCATGGGGCAGCTTTTTTTATTTTTATTTTCTATTAAATGCTCCCACATTATGTAAGGCATGTATTTTTGATTGTGCGGTTCTGGCCTGGTCTGCTTAGCTTCAGTGGAAACACACTGAAGCAGCTAGCCTTTACTGTCCTTCTCTTAGCTTCAGTGGAAACACACTGAAGCAGCTAGCCTTTACTGTCTGTCTCTTAGCTTCAGTGGAAACACACTGAAGCAGCTAGCCTTTACTGTCTGTCTCTTAGCTTCAGTGGAAACACACTGAAGCAGCTAGCCTTTACTGTCTGTCTCTTAGCTTCAGTGGAAACACACTGAAGCAGCTAGCCTTTACTGTCTGTCTCTTAGCTTCAGTGGAAACACACTGAAGCAGCTAGCCTTTACTGTCCTTCTCTTAGCTTCAGTGGAAACACACTGAAGCAGCTAGCCTTTACTGTCTGTCTCTTAGCTTCAGTGGAAACACACTGAAGCAGCTAGCCTTTACTGTCTGTCTCTTAGCTTCAGTGGAAACACACTGAAGCAGCTAGCCTTTACTGTCTGTCTCTTAGCTTCAGTGGAAACACACTGAAGCAGCTAGCCTTTACTGTCCGTCTCTTCTGAGGCGGCATCCCCACATTCTGCCAGGCAGTACTAATCCCTCTCTCTCTCTCTCTCTCTCTTGCTTACTCTCTTTCTCTCTCTATTGCGCTCTCTCTCTCTGTCTGTCCCTCTCTACCTCTCCTCTCCCTTGGAGCTTGTTGCAATGCACATGTTCTGCAGTCTAAGTGACCTTCAGAATACATTTCGCCTGCTCCCTACACACACGTCACACACACGCACACGCACACGCACACGCACACGCACACACACACACACACACACACACACACACACACACACACACACACACACATCACACACACACACACACACACACACACACACACACACACACACACACACACAGCGACCCCTGTGATGAAACCAAGGCTCTCTCTCCAGGTCCTAGTTATTTATTTAGGCTCCTCTTCCCAAGGCGCGGATAGAGACAGACAGCCATGGCATATTAAAGAGAGTGAGATTGTCAAAGAGTGTATGTCACTCAGACAGTGAGATAGAGACAGCCATGGCATATTAAAGAGAGTGAGGTTGTCAAAGAGTGTATGTCACTCACACAGTGAGATAGAGACAGCCATGGCATATTAAAGAGTGAGAGATAGAGACAGCCATGGCATATTAAAGAGAGTGAGGTTGTCAAATAGTGTATGTCACTCAGACAGTGAGATAGAGACAGCCATGGCATATTAAAGAGAGTGAGGTTGTCAAATAGTGTATGTCACTCAGACAGTGAGATAGAGACAGCCATGGCATATTAAAGAGAGTGAGGTTGTCAAAGAGTGTATGTCACTCAGACAGTGAGATAGAGACAGCCATGGCATATTAAAGAGAGTGAGGTTGTCAAAGAGTGTATGTCACTCAGACAGTGAGATAGAGACAGCCATGGCATATTAAAGAGAGTGAGGTTGTCAAAGAGTGTATGTCACTCAGACAGTGAGATAGACAGCCATGGCATATTAAAGAGAGTGAGGTTGTCAAAGAGTGTATGTCACTCAGACAGTGAGATAGAGACAGCCATGGCATATTAAAGAGAGTGAGGTTGTCAAAGAGTGTATGTCACTCAGACAGTGAGATAGAGACAGCCATGGCATATTAAAGAGAGTGAGGTTGTCAAATAGTGTATGTCACTCAGACAGTGAGATAGAGACAGCCATGGCATATTAAAGAGAGTGAGGTTGTCAAAGAGTGTATGTCACTCAGACAGTGAGATAGAGACAGCCATGGCATATTAAAGAGAGTGAGATAGAGACAGCCATGGCATATTAAAGAGAGTGAGATAGACAGCCATGGCATATTAAAGAGTGAGATATAGACATCCATGGCATATTAAAGAGTGAGATAGAGACAGCCATGGCATATTAAAGAGAGAGATAGAGACAGCCATGGCATATTAAAGAGAGTGAGATAGAGACAGCCATGTCATATTAAAGAGAGTGAGATAGAGATAGCTATGTCATATTAAAGAGAGTGAGATAGAGATAGCTATGTCATATTAAAGAGAGTGACATAGACAGCCATGGCATATTAAAGAGTGAGATATAGACATCCATGGCATATTAAAGAGAGTGAGATAGAGACATCCATGGCATATTAAAGAGAGTGAGATAGAGACAGCCATGGCATATTAAAGAGAGTGAGATAGAGACAGCCATGGCATATTAAAGAGAGTGAGATAGAGATAGCTATGTCATATTAAAGAGAGTGAGATAGAGACAGCCATGGCATATTAAAGAGTGAGATAGAGACAGTCAAGGCATATTACAGAGAGTGAGATAGAGACAGCCATGGCATATTAAAGAGAGTGAGATAGAGACAGCCATGGCATATTAAAGAGTGAGATAGAGACAGCCATGGCATATTAAAGAGAGTGAGATAGAGATAGCTATGTCATATTACAGAGAGTGAGATAGAGACAGCCATGGCATATTAAAGAGAGTGAGATAGAGATAGCTATGTCATATTACAGAGAGTGAGATAGAGACAGCCATGGCATATTAAAGAGTGAGATAGAGACAGTCAAGGCATATTACAGAGAGTGAGATAGAGACAGCCATGGCATATTAAAGAGAGTGAGATAGAGACAGCCATGGCATATTAAAGAGTGAGATAGAGACAGCCATGGCATATTAAAGAGTGAGATAGAGACAGCCATGTCATATTAAAGAGAGTGAGATAGAGATAGCCATGTCATATTAAAGAGAGTGAGATTGTCAAAGAGTGTGTGTCACTCAGACATAGAGAGAAGGGAGTGCTAAGAGAGTCAAATGGTGTATTTAGAATGGGAGAGAGTGTGTGCGCAAGTGTAAACAGGGGATATTCTATACAGAGATTGAGCAAGATTGAGTGTGTCAACGTGTGTGTTAGAGAGAGAGAGAGAGCGAGCGAGCGAGCAGTAGAGTGATACTGAGGGAGAGTGAGGCCTGTGAATACTGCAGCCTCAGCTGGATGCAGTGGATCAGCTGCTCCCTCCATCCCCATCTCATTTCTCTTCTGTCAGCCTCCCCCTCTCGCTCTCTCCTCCCCTCCCCCTTCTGTGTCTGCCTCTTTTTCTCCTCCTCTCTGTCCCCCTCTCTCTCTCCCTCCCCCCTTTCTGTCTCTCTCTCTCTCTCTCTCTCTCTCTCTGTACACCTCTAGCTCCGGTAGCGGTAGTCTTGAGCATCCTTGCTGCTGCTGAGGCTGCTATAAATATCTGGTGGTACTGTAGCAGTAGAGCATCAGAGAGCAGCAGGCAGGCCAGAGGGAGGAGCAGAGGAGCGAGTAGAGACCAGCACACGGGACGGGACAGGACGGGGTGGGGTGGGGGGGCATCTGAGTGGAGAGGGTGGCAGCCAGGATGACATTCAAAGCAACCCGGAAAAGAAGAGAGGAGAAGAGCTGCTCACTTGGCTCTAGCTAGGGAGTTATAAGCTTGCCATCCATCCCACTCACTCAGATCTTTGTGTGTGGGGAGGAGAGGGCGCATATGTGTGTGTGTGTGTGTGTGTGTGTGTGTGCTTGTTAGCATCATAGCTGGGTCTTTTGTTTACTAAGGGCTGTTGGGTCATGGCAGAGGACAGGGCAGCACAAGACTTACAGTAGGATGCACAATTTGGCCTAATCTTGGTTTGGAATATCTTTGCACTGCTGCCGGAGCTGGACTGGGTTTAACCGAGTTAACACTGGGACTCAACAGTGGAGACCGGACTTTCTTCCCTGGCCTCCCGGACCCTGGCTTTTGCACGTGCCGGACCCGAACCGAAGTCCATCCAGACTGAACCGAAGTCCATCCAGACTGAACTGAAGTCCATCCAGGGTGGACCAAACTCCATCCAGGTTGCAGATCTGAACTCCATCCAGGTTGCGGGTCTGAAACCCATCCAGGCTGCGGGTCTTTTCTGTGTTTTGCGCGGAGATGCGGGCGGGTGCGGGCCCGGGCAGGGCGGAGATGCCATGCTCCTGTGCTGCTGGTGGTGCCTGAGGCCTGAGGCGGTGGAGCTGGACAGCCGGAGGGTGGACCGGGTGCTGAACTGCGAGGCCACCGTCTCTACCACCGTCACAGCTGCCTCTCTCCACCAGTGGGAGCCAGAAACGGCCAACTCCGCCTTGCAACCCTCCCAGAGGTCTGCTGATTGCTGTGTGTGGGGGGCTAGCTTTAAGTTCTCTGGATACAGCATTGATTTTCTGGTCCTCTAGTGTGGTATTGGGTAGGAGATGAAGCAGTGGACGCCAAAGCTGTATGTTTGCCTGGTGGTCTCTCATAGTGCATGTTCAATGTATAACTTTAGTGAAGTAGAAGTAGTAATGTTTGACTTGTTTGTGTGTGTTAGTGTCTTCTCTAGCATATCTGTGCTTGTACTGTATCAGTTTGACAATCAGCTATCCAGCACGACCAGCAGTAACCTGTCTCTGTGTGTGTGTGTGTGTGTGTGTGTGTGTGTGTGTGTGTGTGTGTGTGTGTGTGTGTGTGTGTGTGTGTGTGTGTTGCACAGTGTGAAGAACTCGAGCTACAGTCTGCCATCCTACCACCCATACAGCAACAGCTATGACTACTCAGACCAGGGCAGACAGAGCGAGCGCTCAGGACTCTGTGGACTCTCCAACCTGGGCAACACCTGCTTCATGAACTCTGCTGTGCAGGTAACATGCCTTCAACACCTGCTTCATGACCTCTGCTGTGCAGGTAACATGCCTTCAGGGGATTTCTACACAGGAAAGTCTGGAAAATGGTTATGTTACTTTCCAAGTCTTGAAGAGTTTGGGGATTTAGGGATTTTGAGGAGATGTTGAGGAGATCTGTGCTTTGAGCCAGGACTCACTCACTCTTGAACTACTTCTCTATCTGGACTGGAGTCATGTTCAAAAGGATATGCGCAACCATCCTTATGAAAAAAAAAGAGACTCCAAATATAGGGCGCTTGTGGGTTCTGGGAGAGACCTGAGCGAAACTTTGAAGAGGAGCATAGAACTATTTCAAGATCCCCCATACTGCTAAGGACTGTACTACGTCCTTCTCTGCTATAATGTATACTTCTGACTAGGGCTGTCCTCGAATATTCGTTCATAATGCTGACATTCGAATTAAAAAATGTATATTAGATTATTAATGTATGTGTGTGTGTGTGTGTGTGTGTATATATATATATGTATATATATATATATATATATATATATATATATATATATATATATATATATATATATATATTGTTGCTAGAATGAACCTAACCCCAACTAATCATCACTCATGTCCCACAGGCCGATTCATTCATGAATATATAAGGAATTAATCCATTGACTATAAGGATTACTATGTAGCTTTAATATAATAATCCAGTAGGTGGTGGTAATGCAACACTGTCTAGTAGTCCAATTAGTCTGCAATTTTCACTGCAATTATATTCATTCAAAAAAATCCATTTAACAAAAAGAGTCGTATGTATTCCGGTGAATTACTTTATTAACTTTTGGGGGAATTATAAAAAAAAGAAGAAAAAAAGTCATGATGACACGTCTTGAAAAGTTTGAGAATTGTGCAAAAAGATTGTAGTATTAGTAACTTTTGATACACATTATGACCACACATTTTACGTAGCTGTGTATACCCTTTACTATATCACATCTTATGATATCTGCATCTATATTGCTTAGATATTAGCCTGATATTCAGACAGAATTGTCAACTCGTACACTCATTTCCATCTTCTACTCTGATTGCACTCTGTTATTTCTATGATGGGATCCCCACAGGGGAATTCCAAACAGTCACTAGAGGCCAAATCCAACGTATATCGGCCTGAAACTTACGTTAGTTACTCCAGTCGGGCGAACGTAAAAAACAAAAACATCTCCCCTTTGAATAAATGCCCTCCAAGCAGTGTGTGTTCGGATTTCAAAGTAATTGGTACTTGTAATCAATTTAAAACAGCCTCAACAGCAGGCAACGGCCGCAGTCATTGTTGTTGAAGCCCTATTATGGATCCCACTGGTTTTGGGGGCAACAACCGCACTTGACAACGGCTGGTCCCGCCCATTGGGCTGTTCATTGATGCTGATTGGACAATCACTTGGCTCTCAATAGACCCTTCTCACGGGGGCCATTTTGTGTCGAAAAGGCAGGGGAGCCACAGGTGCAAGCAAAACACTAATGAGGGTTTCAAACGTCCATGGTTGGAATTTGGAAACCCTCATTAGTGTTTTGCTGGCACCTGTGTTTTCTGCCTTTTCGACACAAAATGGCCCCCGCGAAAAGGGTCTATAGCTCGGGGCTTGGGGCGGCTGTGGCTCAGGAGGTAGAGCAGGTCGTCCACTAATCGAAAGGTTGGTAGTTCGATCCCCGGCTCCTCCAGTCCGCATGTCGAAGTGTCCTTGGGCAAGACACTGAACCCCAGATTGCTCCCGATGGCTGTGCCAGCACCCTGTGTGGCAGCTGGCCGCCCTCGGTGTGTGAATGGGTGAATGTAGGCACATTGTAAAGCGCTTTGGATAAAAGCGCTATATAAATGCAGTCCATTTTACCATTTAGCTCGAAGGGTTAGAAAGCCAGAGAAAATTAATTTGCATATTATGATGCCAGGCCAAGAGCAGCAAACTCAAATCTGTGGGGTTGGCAGATTTGAGGGTCCGGGCCCAGGTTACTTAGATATAGTGATATGGCCTAGTTTCACAGTCACTATTAGCAGGTGCCATATTGAACATCTAAATCTTCAAATCCTGTCACTCAATTAAAGTCCGTAAAATGGCATGGAAGTTTGAAACAGACAATGAATAGGAAGCCTGAACTGATTCTTCCCCTATTCATATATATATTTTTTTTTATAATTTTATTGTATTATTATTATTATTATTATTAGTGGCCGGGCCAGCGAAGCGCCAGGCCACTGCTTGTATTTGCCTGTATTATTATTATTATTCTTCATCCTCCTGGTTAAACCCTACTCCTCCCACATTTTTTCTTCAAACGACACCAAACTTCAGTATCTGCATCGTTAGACTGTTCTACACAAAAGTATCAAACCAGATTTTCGATCGGTCAAAAATTGAGCGCACAGTGCATCAAAACGTTGAATTCTGGCCCCGTGTATAGCCTAATTACCTTAATTACCTTTGGCAATTAGGTTGTATTTGTGATGTCATCAGTCAGTCAAGCAATTGTGATGCCATCACTAATGTCACTCGAGCAATTGTGATGTCATAATATTTTTTTTCCCCATTGACTCGCATGGGGTTTTGAAAAATCTTGTTACATTTGGCAATTAGGTTGTATTTGTGATGTCATCAGTCAGTCAAGCAATTGTGATGCCATCACTAATGTCACTCGAGCAATTGTGATGTCATAATATTTTTTTCCCCCATTGACTTGCATGGGGTTTCGAAAAATCTTGTTACATTTGGCAATTAGGTTGTATTTGTGATGTCATCAGTCAGTCAAGCAATTGTGATGCCATCACTGATGTCACTCGAGCAATTGTGATGTCATAATATTTTTTTCCCCCATTGACTTGCATGGGGTTTCGAAAAAATTTGCAGTAAATTAGCTGTAATTCAGAAACCATAACAGCTACAGCTACGAAACTTCGTAGGGAGGTGCACAGAGGGGCCTTATACTATACACGAAAGAAATACACAAATTGAGCAGATGGTGGCGTTATAATAGCCCTCTTTACAGCCTGCGCTCGGCCCCTAAGGAGGATCTGCAGTCCTCTTCGGCCGAGCTCGTGTTGGGCCAGCCACTAAGAGTCCCTGGGGAGCTATTGTGATGTCATGTCATAAGTGACATCACATGTGGTGTGATGTCACTCCTTTGCATCGACTTCCACAGTACGGCAATTGGGTTGTATTTATGATGTCATCAGTCAGTCAAGCAATTGTGAAACCATCACTGATGTCACTCGAGCTATTGTGATGTCATGTCATAAGTGATGTCACAAATCCTTTCTGGTTGACACTATATAAGTGGGAACAGTATATCTTTCCATGTAAGGTCCCAGTTGAGATGCCTCGCAACAAAAAACGCCATCAGATGATCAAGAAGCTCCATGCTGCAAGGAAATCAGAAAAAGCTGGATTGCATGCAGCAGATGATAGAAAGCTCACCCATAAGAGACTTGAGACTTGACTTGGATTTGTGACTGAAGACTTGAGACGTGACTTGGACTATAGCTAAAAGACTTGAGACTTGCCCGGCCACGACCCATTGCTGCACAGCAGCTATTATTATTATTGTTATTGTTATTGTTCTTATTATTTCTATTTATTTATTTATTTATTTATTTATTTATTTATTTATTTATTTATTTATTTATTTATTTATGTATTTATTTAGTTAGTTAGTTAGTTAGTTAGTTATTTATTCCCCCTATTTTGAGATAACATTTTGTTCTCTGTTTTCTTCCTCAGTGTTTAAACAACGTTCCCCCGCTGTTGGAGTACTTCCTCAAAGACAAATACACAGACGAGCTGAACGAGGACAATCCACTGGGCATGAAGGGGGAGATCGCCAGAGCCTACAACGAGCTCCTCAAGCAGGTGTGGTCGGGAAAATACAGCTACGTCACCCCCAGGCCTTTCAAGGTAACTACTGCTTTGGCTGAATTTCAATAGTTTCTTTCCACTCTCTGCATCCTCTGTCCTTGATGTTGGTGCCTGGACACGAGAAGCAATAGCCTTTAGTAAGCTCAGCTGTATGTTGAGTTCACTTCCAAAGCACTCTATACAGGTATACAATTTTTTAAAGAATACGGTTATATTTTAGTATCTTTATCTTAATATAGAGGATCAAGTCTGTAAAAGTCTTATCATCTTGTCAACCAAGGACTTACGCTTTGTTCACACAATACGGCAACCATACGCCAAAGCCACGCCGAAGTCACGCTCAAGCTGAGTGTCACGCTAAACCGGTCACACCAGAAACACACTCTTTTCCTCAGCGCCTGGCTCGGAGCTGCTCCCCCGCCCATCCCCCCCACAACTTACATTGACTTCATGCCTGGCACCTCGGCTGCTGCGCACTGCACGCTTGGAAAATAGAACAGAAGCTCAAACTATCCGTTCAGAGTGGCTTTTTGCGTGGCTTTAGCTGGGCGTGATGTGCGGCTGGTGTGAACGGACTCACCTGTTAACAAGGATGCTGAAATGAAACTGCATGGCTTCAGCGTGGGATTGGCGTATGGTGTGAACGTGCGCTTAAGCTACCTGATATCCTTACAGAAATACCATCATTTGTGCACAGAGATAGTGGAGTTGTTAAAGGAGTAGTTCATCCCAAAATGAAAATTCGATCATTATTCCCCCCCACCACCACCCTCGCCACCAAACACACAGTTAGCCCCCATAAAGGAACACTGGCGATTTTCAACCAACTCTATATCATTACAAAATCAGTAGTATATCAGAAAATGGTCATCAGTTTTGCAGGCATTCATTTACTTGAACAGTTATTGAGGGCTGATTTGAGGTAAGTTGTGGACCAGTGATGTCATTTGTTCATGAATGGCATCACTTGTCGGCAGAGTGTTCCCGGCAACATTTTGGAAGATTGGCCTATTTGCCATATTCCCGATAGTAAGACAAGACGATAGATGCCTTTCTCTTCCCTGTGCGTGCATTAGAAACTAGCCCCGCGCCGCTCCTGCTAACTACAATGGTAGTCGGTAGACCAGCCTACCCCCATTCAGTCATCACCAAAAATACACATTCCAACACAGGTTGTGACTTGTGTACTCACCTCGCAATGAAAGAATCCAAAGTTATGGCAAATGGTCATTTTCAAAGTAAATACATACACAGAAGTACTGATGACTGCACACAGTGCATGTGCCTCAGTCAACGCGGAAGTAACTAGTTCCGCCATGTTAGTTCTGGCTATGGATTTACTTGGAAAATGGCCGTTTCCCATAACTTTGGATTATTATTTCTTCGCGTGGTGAATACACGAGTCAAAACATGTACATATGAGGTTTTGGGGCTGTTGGACTGGATTTTTGGTGACTGAACCAAAGGTAGGCTGGTGTATCGTTCGTGACTGATAGCACATAGAGGTCACGTGGAGGCTGGGTTTACCCAGGCTAGTGTATTGTAGCATGAGCGGCGCGAGGCTACTTTCTAATGCATGCACAGGGAAGAGAATGCATCTCTCTTCTCCTCTTAATATCGGGAATATGGCAAATAGGTGAATCTCCCAAAATGTTCATTTAAGACCTTTTCAGACATGCAGTGAACTCCTGAAGATATCCAGACATTACTCGGCATAGACATTACTCGGATGGTGTATCTGTATGAACACAACACACCATCATGTCATTCTTTGCTGTTTTTTCTTTTTTGAAAGAAAGAATGAATGAATGATGTTCTTGGATGCGTTTCAAAATGTCATCTTTTAAATATGCATAATGCGTTTACTTTCCACCCTCCAGACCCAGGTGGGCCGTTTCGCCCCCCAGTTCTCGGGCTACCAGCAGCAGGACTCACAAGAGCTGCTGGCCTTCCTGCTGGATGGCCTCCATGAAGATCTGAACCGCATCAGGAAGAAGCCCTACATCCAGCTCAACGACGCTGACGGCAGGCCCGATAAGGTGAGCCCGACAGCTCAGTTAATCAGGGATCCTACACAAGTCTAGAAAATCTTTGATAAGCATAATATAGAAAGTTAATTAAATCATTTCCAGGTCTTTAACTCTTATGTAATTGCACAAAAACTATGGGAAAGAATGGAAGAAAGCTGTTGTTTATTCCTGATAAGATATTAGAATCAGAATCAGCTTTATTGGCCAAGTATGTAGACATACAAGGAATTTGATTCCGGTTTACGTTGCTCTCAATTTACTCAGAAAAAAGTATGCATACAAGCTAAACAAAAAGGGACTCCTAGGAGTTGATTATCCACATATTGCACAGTTAACACATTTCAGATCAGGTGTGTGTGTGTGTGTGTGTGTGTGTGTGTGTGTGTGTGTGTGTGTGTGTGTGAGCGAGCGCGCGTTGGGGGGGGGGGGTTGTGTACATGAGGTAGGTCCTACATGACTACACTTGTACATGTAGACTGTCTTTTCACATATTTTGTTTGTTGTTGTTGCTGTAAATGATCTTCAGCTATCGAACAATGATTTATTTGTCATATTGCTTAGCCACCGTTTCCACTACACTTTATGTAGACTGTCACTGCTTTCATTTTGTTGCTCTAAAAGATATTCTGTAGCTGTAAAGTGATTCCCCAGTTATCACATTGCCTAGCAACCGTCTGCATATGCCACATGCAGTATTTCGACCAAAATCCTCAAATCCAGCAAAGAAATTAAGGTCCGAAAGAATGATCAAATTCTAAAATTGAAAATAGGTAACACTGTTTAATGACTGACTGAATGAATGAATCACTTAATCAGATACAGTAAGTGATCAGTTTAAGACAGGAAAGTATACTTCTTCTCATTATGCAACATTAAGTCATCTTTTTAAATTGTATCTGTTTTATTTAGATTGTTATTATTACTGTATACATTTGACAGTTTTTCAATTGTTGCTCAAGGATCTAATTTCCCTACCAGGCTATTTGCTTGATGTTTCCTAACCGTTCAGTGTTGTGTCTTTCTCTTTGTCTCCCACGGTAGGCGTAATGAGGCACACCTGCTCTTTTCAAATTGTCTTGTCATCTGTTGCCATGTTTGCAGTGTATTGTTGTGGGCGGTTTGCTCTCACTTTGCTTGAAATATCTACCGTATATATATTTTTGCCCACTCTCCCAGATGGTGGCGGAGGAGGCGTGGGAAAACCACATGAAGAGGAACGACTCCATCATTGTGGACATCTTCCACGGTCTTTTCAAGTCAACCTTGGTGTGCCCCGTCTGCTCCAAGGTCTCCGTGACCTTTGACCCTTTCTGCTACTTGACGCTGCCGCTGCCCATGAAGAAGGAGCGAACACTGGAGGTCTACCTGGTCAGACTGGACGCTCTGGCCAAACCCACACAGGTGAAACAAAAACTCGCAAAACCGATCCCATATCAGATTATGTAACACAGGGGTGGCCAAACTTTTTTGGTTGTGGGCCGCATACAGAAAAATATAAGGAGTCACGGGCCAAACAATATTAAGCGCGGCAGTTTTCGCGGCAAAAAAATTGGACCAGAAAACCCTTGTGCCATCAAAAATTGAATTTCTACCTAAATAAATATATGACACATAGTTTATTGATGCGCTCACCTACAATGGGTATTTCTGTATGTTATCAAATTTTCTTTTCCTGTGCCAACAGGTTAAGACAGAGATAATTTAACATAACATTAGTATTAAACATTACCGGTAATTCATTTTCTTTTTTTTTTAATAAATAGACCATGTCAGGGTGCTCAAGTATAACCCATTTTCAATGGTTTTAAATTGAAAAAAAACGAAATGGGGGGAATCCGTTTTTTTTTTTTTTTTTCTGTTTCTTTTCCTTAATGTTTTTGTTTTTCCGTTTTTTCCCCCGTTTTCGTTTTCGTTTTCCGTTTTAAACTTTGAAACAGAAAAACGGAAAAAAGTTTTTAGCAAAAAAAAAAACGTTTTTTTTTATCTTTTTTTTTTTTTTTTCTAAATTCATGGCGGGCCACTTAAAAACGGGCAGCGGGCCGCAGTTGGCCCGCGGGCCGTAGTTTGGCCACCCCTGAACACATTATATTCTGAGAATGAAATTGAGCATTCTCTGCATCATAATGTTGTTTTCTCATATGCCATGTCATGTCAAAATCCTAGTAAATGCTGTTTTTTCATGGTTTACATGCATACCAGTAGGCCGACATAAAAATTCCAAACAAAAATGTCATCACAGATAATCCCCCCTCCACCCTTTCTATCATATAAAACTTGCACCTTTACAATCTTCAAAGTGACATGACAGGTAACGTAATACAGTTGAGTATTTTTGTTGTGTTTGCTCCCGAAAATTCTATTTTCCTTTCCCTAAGACACCTGTGTGGCTGGAGTTTATTCATTTGAAGATAACAACATTTGTGACAGTTTAAGATGATGCACACAACACTGAGTCACTTTCCAAATTTGGTCCGGTCCCATCTGCCAACTTTTCAACAGTCACTCCATACATTATGTTCCACCCAAATATCCTGTCTGTACTTGAAATGCATTGTAATACAGAAGCAAGACACCTTTCAAATGCTGTTTTCTTGTGACTTTAATGAGTTGTTAAAATAAGTAAAGGAATGCATTGCATCCATGCAGTAGGCTCGTTATTTGTCCTTACAACTCCCCCCCCCCCTCCTTTTTTAAATATCTGAGAAATCAGAATCAGAAATAGTTCTAAAGTGTAGTACCATGACATAGTGGGTCATATCTTACACCCAGTGCAAGGGTAAGGGCAAGTGTTATCTTTAGTTTCTAGCACTCCTTTCTCCCCTTTTTCCTTTTAATGACCACTGGGTCGCTGAAACACATCCTTTGATGTACTGACCCAGTGGTCATTAAAAGAAGAAAAGTGAGATTTTGAGTGCTAGAAACTAGCAAAGATAACGCTTGCCCTTGCCCTTGCCCTTGCACTGGGCATAAGATATGGCCAATGACTTCACCTGAAGATTTCATCTGGCCGTGTGTTTCTGCACATTTCTTCCTGTTCCAGTATAAGC
Source organism: Poromitra crassiceps (assembly GCF_964638095.1). Lineage (NCBI taxonomy): Eukaryota > Metazoa > Chordata > Actinopteri > Beryciformes > Melamphaidae > Poromitra > Poromitra crassiceps. The sequence goes on along the minus strand of NC_139624.1, from coordinate 31,634,990 downwards.
TGACCGTGCCCAAGGTGGGCTACATCTCTGACCTGTGTACCTCCCTCTCCAGCCTGTCTGAGGTGCCTGCTGAGAAGGTAAAAAAAACACACTCAGCTCTGCTCAAGTCAATAACCCTGCACGCCTATTAGCCCATCACACTATAATGCTGACCTTAGACTGCACCGCTAGAAATAGGCTATTCCCTTTCCAAACTGTCCTTTCCAGTGCAGTTTCAGCAGCTATGGGGGCAGGGCTGCTGTATCCTTTTTCATCTTAATAGATTATACAGCGATTTCAGTGGGTTTAAGATTAGTAATGTGTGCAAATAAAGACATTGCTAGACAAAAAGAGAAGAAAAGAAGTGCAAAAGGTGCCAAGTAACCTCAAAGGGCTTATAAAACCATCTCACTAATCAAGAAATAAGAGAGGAAAAATGGAGCTGGCATTGGACGATCCTGAACACCACAGCCCATTCGGTGATACTGAACACTAGGCCTGCACGATATGAGGAAAATCTGCATTGTGCGATAACATTGTTGAATATTGCGATGACGATATGACTTACGATAAACAAATGTTTATCGTAAGTCATAAAATAATAAAATAAAATAAAATAAATAAAAAATAAAATAAATAAATAAATGTTGAAGTTAACTTAAGTAATGTTAAGTAATTACCAGAATTAGGTAATTAATTTTACTTTGCTTGGGTGCAATTGAACATGCACCTTGGGTTGGACTTTCCACAACAATTAATTTGTTTTACCTTTCCTGTTGACCAACTGCTCTCTTTCGGTTATCGTCTATCAAGGAAGGTTTAAAAATTGAATGGAGAAATGTGTGGCTCTGTTCCTGACTCGAGCTGAAACTGAGCTTTGGCAGAGGGGCGGAGTGCACAGCTGCAGGGGAAAGGTGTTACAACACAAGACAAAACGATCGCATGCTGAGTGTCAATAAATAGTGATGTGTTTATTGCACATGTTCATATCGTGATGACGATGAAAATGCGATTCATCTTGCAGCCCTACTGAACACCACACAGCCCTGACATTGGACAATACTGAACACCACACAGCCCAGATTACTACTGTAGTTTGAAGTACTAACTGATACCTTTTTTAAATTGAGTACTATAGATTGTGACCATTGTTTGTGGACAGAGGACAAAAAAGAAAAAGAACAAATCCAAGTACAGTCTGTTTTTCCATCAATATAACATATTTCTATGTTGGAAAAAGACAGAAAATCAAGTCTTGCTTTAATTTCTGTCACTTTCCAATGAGTTTCCTGTTTATGGATATTAGCATCAGGAAGTTCACTGATAGTGATACCCTGTTTTATCCTGGTATCTGATAGCAGTGTTGGTATCAGTGCAACCCTAGCTCAAAGATGATCTTGGGGCTAATGCAGGAACATTTTTTGGGAATCCCATACAGTACCAGTTCAATTAGCTTTGGAATAGCATTTCTCTTGCATACTGTTCTGAATTGTTAGTACACTAGGCATCTCGCGTGCTCGATTCCTACGCTTGCCTGCTGCGCGGGCTAGCCAGTCCTGCAGCTTGCCGAGCTGGTCCTGCAGCTCGCATATGCAGCTCGGCCGCTGCGTGGCTCAGCTGCCCTATTGGCGCGTGCACAATGTCTCCCCTCTCTCTCCCTCAGTCTCTCTCCTCTCTCTCTCTGTCTCCCTCTGTCTCTCCCTCAGTCTCTCTCCCCCTCTCTCTCTCTCTGTCTCTCTCCCTCAGACTCTCTCCCCCTCTCCCTCAGTCTCTTGTGAGCCTCAGACTGATGACATAATCACTGATGACATCACTGATGACATCATCACTGATGACATCATCACTGATGACATCACTGATGCCTTAGGGCAATTAGGCAATTAATCTGCCCTAATTAAAAAATCAGGCTCCGTCAGGTCACCCGCATGGGTGCTCTTTACACCCCCTGAAAGTTTCAGCCCGATCGCAAGTAAAATGGCATAGCTGTGGCCGGACAAAATTCTTGAAACAAATATAATATATACATAGATAGATGATAATGCCTGAGCTGTATTTTTTTTTTTAGAAATCTTTGATATTTTACAAATTCCAAATATTACATTACTTAATAGCCAAGGGATAGTTACATCAGATCCTGTCTATTGGTATGTGTGTGTAATTTACTCTAGTCCAGAGGTTCTCAAATGTTTTTCAGCCAAGGACCCCTTACAAGATAGAAAATATACCGGGGACCCCCTCATTCTGATTTGTGATTTTGGGCTAAGCTTAATTGTTTCCACGGTAATGTGCTTGACTTTTAAATTGATAGGTTTGTTAGATTAGAATGTAATCCATAAACCATTTTAGATTTAAAACATACAATATTTCCGTTGAACTATGAAGCTTTTGCACACACAAAAAAAAAAAAAAATTCCTGAAAACTTTTCACGGACCCCCTGGCAAAGTGCCATGGAGCCCTGGGGGTCCCCGGACCCCCATTTGAGAACCACTGCTCTAGTCAACCACCAGGTTTCTAATTCCTGAAGTTGTACTGTGGTTTTTCTCTTGACTGACTGTGGGTTCCTCCTCTCCAAAACTCCCCGTCCCCCAGATGATTGTAACAGACATCTACAACCACCGCTTCCACCGAATCTTCGCCACCAACGAGAACCTGAGCAGCATCATGGAGAGAGATGACATCTATGTGTGAGTGTGACATATTAGGCATATTATTTTCACTTTGATCAGAGCTGACTGAAGTGTAAAGTATAGCACAGTTGTATTATTTTCACTTTGATCAGAGCTGACTGAAGTATAAAGCATAGCACAGTTGGAAGATGGAACCTGAATTGGCGAAGTACAATTGGGGAGAAAATGGGATAAAATCTAAAAAATAATAAAAAAATAAAAGAAAAAAATAAGTACTGTTAAGAAGCTGTGAACTATTCGGTGCAATTCTAAAATGTTGAGAGTACAGACTTCAATCTAGATTCTTTTAATTGTATGAAATAGAAATGACAAAGTAAAGTGCACAAACCACTTTAAGCCTGATTACGCTTCTTTTCCGTTCACTGTGAATTGCTCCACATTTGGCCACTTTACATCAGTCCAGTTTCTGTTGCTGGAATAGATGTGATTTTAAATGTTTGCAAAGTACAATACTTAAGTCGGGGCTCCAGAATGCAGCCATTTGGGTGCATTTCTCCACCTTAAAATCTGCCAGTACGCCTAAATATTTTCATTGGTCGCACCGGTGATACCACAGTTGGTGATAGTCACTTAACAGACATTTATTTACATGAAAATCTTTGAGAGTATCACTTTATGAAATTACCAATATGTACAGTATACAAAATGACAAAGAAGGTAACACTTAAAATGTATTATTGCTGCACCAAAAGGCGTGGTGAAAAATCTGGGTGCACCTAAATTATGTGCTGGTGCACCTAAGTTAAAAAGTTGGGCGCGCCAGTGCAACCAATGTAAGCAGTTAGTCTGGAGCCCTGTTAAGTAAACATGTACTTAAATAACTCACTTAAAAAAAAAGTACTGAAGTACAAGCGAAAAGCTGCTCAATTACAGTAACGTGAGTAAATCTGTAATCCCACCCTTGTGAGAAAGTACATTAACATACAATAATTTACATGGCAGCTTACCCAGATCGACCGTTCTTGTTTCCTTGCAGGTTCGAGGTGGCGGTGAACCGACTGGAGGACACGGACCACGTGGTGATCCCGGTGCACCTAAGGGAGAAGTACAAGCAGTCGGGTTACAACCACACCAGCACGCCGCTGTTCGGACAGCCCTTCCTCATCACCGTCCCCAGAACGCTCAGTGAAGACAAGCTCTACAACATGCTGCTCCTACGCCTCTGGTAGGTTGATCTCACCCAGCACTGCATCACATTCACTGTGGGAAGCTGCCACCACAGACTTCGGCAGGTGACCAACCATCACTTGAAGGTTCCATTTTAAATATTGAATTTGGCTTGTAAAGGAGTGAAAGTGACTGGTAAGCTTTTGAATCCAACTCTAGATAGACTTTTTCTTATGGCTTCATTAAGGCATGTGATTAAGAGTAGATTAAATTTAAAAAACAAAAATTTGTGTTCACATTCGTTTGGTCCAGTGACTGAAGAGTCCTTTTTTTTAACTAGCAGCTTCGTCAATAGATTGTAGAACATTAACTCATTGAGTGCCATGGACGAACATGTTCGTCATTTCGTTTAGTAACGTAGAGTGCCAAGGACGAACATGTTCGTCAATTGCGTTTTTTGACCTGGGGATGTCGATCTAAGCCTCTTACATCGCCTCTTACAATATGGGAGCTATTGAATGTGTCTAACCTATTTTACAGAACCCTTAGGTGGCGACAGTGCTCTCCAGATTAGACAAAGGCCAGGAGAAAAGAGAGAAGAAGTCATGAGGAAACGGAAATCGCATCGATATGCTTGAAGCATAACGTTAGCTGTGCCTGTGAACAGCAGTCATCTGCTGCCACAATTGAGCCCCATCCGTGTCCGCTGCGATAGTCCATCCATATGATTTAGTTGCCGACACGGCGACACCAGCGTCTTTCTGAAAAGTTACATTATTCTCAGCTGGGAGCCGGGGACACGCTGTAAAAAAGCGGGGGGATGCAGCGGACTTTTCAGTGCAGATCAAACTCAGAGCAAACCGCAGCAGAGACACTCCTCCCACCACGGAGGAGGAGGAGGAGGGGGTGGGGCACGCAGGGCACTACAGCATACAACCATTGACAGTACACACACACCCAGGCAGCAGCAGGCTCGATGCATAGAGAGCAAACAAGCTAGAATAGGCTATCTGATGCCCACCAGCAGTAAATCAAGACCAGCAAGAAGGTGTAGGGTCTGCGCACGCAGGGGCCAGCGCTGCTGGTTGCAGCTAAAACATATTACAAAATTCCTTTGTTTTCACTCTTTTATTGAAGGAAATTATTTTTGAGGTGTCATTATATCAGAAAATATTAGCTTCAGAGTCAATGATGTGCTTGAAATGTTTAATTTCACAAAAGGCTCATTATCTCAGCTTCTAGAAAAAAATTGCTGTTTTTGGCTAAATCAAGCTATCTTCTCTGGCTCATAACTAAAGAACGGAAAATGGGATCAATAAACTTTTTTTTGCAGATGATAGAAGAGAGTCTCCTCGTTCTTTGTGCGTGTTCGGTGTTTACATAGTAATATCACACAATATTCTGTGGGCCTCGAGAAATCACTGAAAACGCTCTGAAACTCTGGCACTGGGAGCGTCCGTTCTCCAAAAGTGGCTGGCACTCAATGAGTTAAGCATGAAAAAAAAGAAGAAGCTGTTTGCCAACTGTATTCACTTTATGTTGCCCCGCCCACTTTTTCTCTTCCTTGTCAGACGCAATTGTATTAGTTCTTCCGGTTCAGCGTTAGCCGGCCGGTTGCATTGTAAACATCGATAAACTGTAGACTATGAATGAAGTTTGGAAACATTCAGCAGCTACACTGCGGCGAGTGTGGCCAACTTCAGTTACATGCTCATAGCGTTACTGCTGCGAGGAGCCGATGACTATGCCGCCCGGGTGGTCGGCATAACGTTAGTTACAATTAAGCACATCAACAGTGTTTTCTCACTGCCAGCTGACAGATAATATCTAGTCCGACCGGTCACAGCCAGCACTCGTCACTGCTCGTTACATTTTTTTAAATAGGCGATATTCTGATAAACTGGTCACATATTTGGATGTTACGTTCTCATCCGAAAAAATATTAAAGCTTTATTTAAAAAAAATGCTTGAAAACAGCTTTTTGGCAAGTCTAAAAATGATAAAGGTAGGAGTAACGATTAGAAAATGACATATGCAGAAGCCTCCTGATATGGGCAAATGATAAGAAAGGTGAATAATTATAGTAACAAGAAGAGCAAAGAGACATTTTTGAGTGCTGTCAATGGTGCATCCACTCACTGTTCGGAAAATCAGGACTATGCACACAAAGGCTTTCAGTTGTAAAAATGTTAATTATATATTGCAGTGCCCCGGTGCAAAGCAGTTGCAGTAAATGAGAATGAGCTTGTGTTTTTTAGCCGGTTTGTGCGCTCCGCTGTGGAGGAAGACGAGGAGGACTGTGAGGAGACGCAGACAACCAAGCAACACGCTGTCAATGGCAATGCCACCAATGGACTGCTGGAGGAGGGGTCACCTAGTGAGTACACACACACGCACGCACGCACGCACACACACACACACACACACACACACACACACACACACACACACACACACACAGAGCTCACTTTAAACGGAGGCGGCATGAAATTAAAACAAGTGCAGATTTGCAATGGCTGCGACCACATTGTGTGCATTTCAAAATGCACGATGGCAGTGGCAGTCAACGTCACACACAGTCAACGTCTGCATGCTGACAAGCTTCTTTAGCAACATACATTTTGTCAGCAAACATCTGTTAAACATAACCAACTGCAAAGTAAAGTTTTCCTGTAAATGTTGTTGTATGGATACTAGTGTTTTGTATTTTATGATCTAGCGGTATGAAAATAAATAATATAGGCTGCATTTCTACATAGCGCTTTTATCCAAAGCTCTTTTTACAATGTGCCTACATTCACCCATTCATACTAGGGATGTAACGCTAACCGGTTTTAATGATAACCGTGATAAAATTCCTTACGATAACGTACCATTTCAAATTTTCATTATCATTAAAACCATGGTACCGTGATTACAGTGCTTTGAAAAACATGGTAAATACTGTCCATCATCAACCAAAGTTGGCAACAGTCTCCCAGATGCAAACGTGCAGCCTTGGAGAAATGATTTCAGTGAGTGTATCAATCCTTTTTGGGTCTGAGTTCTCAATATAAAACATTGTAAAATGATTTCAGTGAGTCTCTCAGTACTTTTTCAACATTTTCAGCAATTTTTTATGAATACCGTGATAATTTTCGTCACGATAATCGTGATGTGAAATTTTCATACCGTTACATCTCTAATTCATACACACATTCACACACCGATGGTGGCAAGCTGCCATGCAGGGTGCTGACACAGACATCGGGAGCAATTTTGGGGTTCAGTGTCTTGCCCAAGGACACTTCTACATGCGGACTGGAGGAGCCGGGGATTGAACCATCGACCTTCTGATTAGTGGACGACCTGCTCTACCTCCTGAGCCACAGCCGCCCCTGATAATAAATATATACATAAATATTTCATTGTCTGTTATTTGTCATATTTCTGTAAAAGCGCTAATTCTTCTCCATGTCCTCTTCCAGGCGAGATGGAGACTGACGATCAGGACGACGAGTCCAGTCAGGATCAGGAGCTGCCCTCTGAGAACGACAACAGCCAATCGGAGGACTCGGTGGGCGGGGACAACGAACTGGAGAATGGTGTGGTTGTTCCGGAGAACTCCACCAAAGGCCAGCAGACGGCTGGGCACAACAAAAAGAGACTTTTTACATTCCAGTTCAACAACATGGGCAAGACGGACTTCTCCCTCATCAAGGAGGACACGAGGCAGATCCGCTTCGACGATGGACACCTCCGACTCAGCGGTAGGCGCTGGGGCTGAAGCTAGGGTTGGGCGGGAGTACTCATTTACACGAGTACTCCTTCATGACGTCAGTACTCGAGGAATGGTTCAGGTCTCCGGGTTCTCATATTTTTTCTTAGAAGTGAGTCCAAACGATTGATTATAAAAACAATAGTTGGCGACTAATCGTTGCAGCTCTAAAACAAATCCTCAAATTCACCATTCAATATCCCCCAAACATAGATGATCCATAAAGCAAAAGTGCTATCATTTTGTCAACAAGGAGTTAAATTATTTCCTATTCTATAAGTTGTGTAATTTGTTTTAATTTTGTGCTTTTATTCAGTAGAAGTAGGCATTGCATATTTCAACAGGTGGATATCTCATTTTGGAACTAAATAATGTTAATCAACTGAATGGGTCGATACAGACAGTCGGACACATTAATGGATAATGAATGACTCCATAATTTAATGAAAGCACGGACAAATACACCAAATGTACGCTCATGAGGTGAGTCCAGGTAAAAGCCATTTTCCCTTATTGATTTTTCCTTATTAAATCTAGACCAATGACAAAGAGGAGATGTAGATCAAGAAGCAGATGAGATAGAGAAGGATTTTTAAGATAAATGGGTGGAATAATCAACAGAACTATAAAGGGATGGACAGTAAATTACATGAGAATTAGTGAAGGTGTTAACAGAATGAAGGAAATGGCAGAAACCTCCTGATTTGTTGATTTACACTGTCTTGTTTCCACAGACCGCTCCTATCTGTCCCTGGACTGGGAGCCAGAGTTCAAGAAGAAATACTTTGATGAGACCGTCACTGAGGTAAAGCCAATAGTGCAGTGATTCCCAAACTGTGAGCCCACTAGTGGGCTGGCGAGGTACTGCAGGTGGGACACGAGTGGTCTGCCAGCACTCCCGATTTTTGTGGGCAATCAAATGGCTGTAGCAGGGTCATTTGTAAAGCTACAGGGGAGATCCTGTTATCAGAAGAAACTAGAGGCCTAAGACATCCATTGGTACCAAGCATAATAAGCTAGCTTGTGGGGAAGGGGGCTAAATAAAGCTCCAAACATAGGTTACATTTTGGCAAGGGAAAACTATTTCAAAGTGGTCCCTTGACCTCTTAGCTCAATTTATCTGAATGAAAATTGGTTCTATGGGTTCCCACCAGTCTCCGTTTCAAAAGTAGGCCTGTGCACATCCCACCTTCATCCAGGTGCAGGGCAAAAGGCGTGATATTCAGTAGGAGAGAATGAATGTCCGCACACCGTTGATTGATTGCCTGAAGAAGACCCGTGTGGGGTCGAAACGTTGCGCTATTTCAATTATTAAATTATGGGAGCTTAACCGGTGTGCGGACATTCATTCTCTCCTACTTCCCACCAGTCTCCCCATTACAGATAAGGTAGCATGTTTCACAGCCTAGCATTAATAGCTGCTTGTGGATTGATTTCTTCTGTTGTTGCTCATCAAATGTATTTTCTCAACAAAGGTGTTATGCATGCAAAATGATACTTCTGATGAGTAAGGGGGGAGAAAATGTTGGCAATCTGCTTTTGGCTATTTTGTCAAAAAGTTTTTGTATGTGGATGGATTATTAATTCCATATGGGTCGGTCTGTATTTTTGTCTAACTGTGTGTGTGTGTGTGTGTGTGTGTGTGTGTGTGTGTGTGTAGGACTTTGACAAGCACGAGAGCATGGAGTACAAGCCTCAGAAGAAGGCCTTCTTCAAACTGAAGGACTGCATCGAGCTGTTCACCACTAAGGAGAAGCTGGGGGCAGAGGACCCATGGTGAGAAATACTAACTGTATGGTTGAAAGAACATACATTTTCTTTCAAAAACTTGTTGGCTGGTAAAAGTAGTAGTAGTAATTGGTGAATTTTGGGACAACGGATTTTCCTTTACACTGAGTAGAAATACAGGACAGATACAGGACCCCCAAAACACTCACCAGCCAGTTGAGGAATACCTTCTTTCCACAGGCCATAAGACTCCTCAACAAGTAACACTCTCACACATGCGCGCACACGCACACACACACACACACACACACACACACACACACACATGCGCGCACACACACACACACACACACACACACACACACACACACACACACACACACACACACACTATGAAATATGACTGACTGATTGTAATATTGACTAAGTGTAATTAATACATGATGCATAAAAATATGACATCCCACACCTTTCACTTCATTGCACCTTGCACTGCCTTTGCTAGTGTTCTCATTGTTGTTTTTCTCTTTTCAAATGGACAGTATATTATTATTGCTTATTATTGCTTATTGTGGTTTTTCTCCTTTCAAATTTATATTATTACTGTACTAGCAATGTACCTGGCGCTGCACAGGTTAAATAGGCACAAAGCAAAGCAAAGCTTGGCCGGAAATGATGGTGGTGTCCACTGTCCAGATGGTTTCCAGGAGTACACAACCTGCCTATGACCGTCCCTGGGTCATAACCCACCACCATGCAAATGTTCAGCCCAACCCGACCTGGGGTGTGGGCATAAGGTGGTTTCCAGGATTTTCCAGGACCTTCCTGGTGGTTCCAGGACTTGATGACGTGCCCATGACCTTCCCCGGATCATAACCCACCGCCATGCACATTTTCAGCCCAATCCGACCTGCGGTGTGGGCGTGCATAGAAGACAGACATACATACTGGACACACAGACAGACATACCGACAACTTCAACTTTATTATGTAGATTCCTCTGTGTGGATTTGCTATCTTATGCTATGTTTCATACTTGTCACATGTTGCTTTGCTATATTTCTTTCCCGCGGAGCCTCCTAACCAAAGACTTTCACATGAATGTACTTGTGCAACCGGAGTAACAATCAACATATTGAATCTTTTTTTTTCCGGAACAACATACGAACAAGACAAACAGGCTCAGACACAGGAAAACAAAAGAGAGAAAAAACAAACAAACAAACAAAAAAAACACATTATCAACATTCAGTGTGACGTTGTGCTACCAGTCGTGTAAGGTGCTTATATGCTTATAAGTATTGTGCCCAGGATCCCACACAGGGGATCCATGGGGAACCAGTCTGGCGAATCACCCGTAGCCACCAACCTCAACGAGGTACGTTAGAAACGGGTCCCAGATGGCAGAGAATTTCTTAAGTGAGTCAGTCCTCAGGAACCTAAGGCCCAATCCAAATTCTTTTCTTAACCCTCAATCTTAACCCTCAAGCTCAACCCTCAATCTTAGTAGCCCTCAAAACTAAGTGTTAAGGGCTATCTTGCGACTTTAAAATGGGACAGCCCTTAAAGGCAGATACGTCTTCAGACTGTGGGGAGCAGCAATATGCCAAAACTCCGTCCAGTCTGTCAATTCAAAAGGAGACGAAAAAAGCATCCTTACAAATATTTCCTTGATAATATAGATGTAGAAATTACGATAACCATTGTATTATCTTAGTTTAAATGTCATTTTATGGATTTCCGTTTTGAATTTGTTGTTGCTAACTATCGATAGTCAGTAGCCGTGCTGGTCAAGCCATATTATTATTATTATATTATAACATTGTTAACGTTGTTACGAAATGCCATAATTCTCGGTGGTAATGTCGTTGTTGAGTTGTTTTGATCAAGATACAGCCTACGTGTAATGCAACGCACCACAAAACAAGTGGGGGCTAGAATGACCGTGCTTTCCGACGTGAGGGCTGGCTTGACTGCAGTTAAACACTGCAGTCAAGCCAGCCCTCACGTCGGAAAGCACGGTCATTCTAGCCCCCACTCGTTAGCAACAACAATTGTTGTTAGGATTCCAAAACGGAAATCCATAAAATGACATTAAACTAAGCTAATACAATGGTTATCATAATTTTTACATCTCTATTAACAAGGAAATACTTAACTTTGTAGGGCTACTTTTTTCCTCCTTTCGCCGCCATCTTCCATCTGAATGGATCTAGCTGATGACACGCAAGGGATTCTGGGATCGCACTCACCGCCAAGGGTGGTCGTGGAAAATCTTAAAACTGAGGGCCGTAGAGCCCTCAAACTCGACCCTTAACTTAACAAAGTGAGAATCGGGACAGCACTAGCACTTCGCGGGAGTGCACATTTTTGAGACTGAGGGTTAAGATTGAGGGTTAAGATAGGAATTGGGATTGGGCCTAAGTCTCTCCATCCGTATAACAGAAGTCTTATCCGTCAGCCACAGTTTAAAAGAGGGTGAAGAGGGGGACTTCATTCCTTCAGGATTAGTTTCTTGGCAACAGTTGTCCCTTGTGTCAAAGACTGTTGCACAGCTGTAGGGAAGTTCAGAGAAGACTCTGAGCAGCCAAAGAACATCTTGAATCTTGAAATCACAAGATACTTGAAGTAACGTAAAAAAAAGCAACTTTTTGCAGCCATTGACAAGACTGTTGATGCAGCAATAACTTCCTGAGGTTATCCTCGCTTTGCTGCTCATCACACCAAATACGTGCAGTATGTGCTTTTGTGTTTTTGTCTACAGTCCCATAGGTTAATGTGTGTGTGTTCAATCTCCCAGGTACTGTCCAAACTGTAAACAGCACCAACAGGCCACTAAGAAGCTGGACCTGTGGTCTCTGCCGCCGGTGCTGGTGGTCCATCTGAAACGCTTCTCCTATAGCCGCTACATGAGGGATAAGCTGGACTCACTGGTCGACTTCCCACTCAGGTACACACGCACACACACACACACACACACACACACACACACACTCATAGACGCTGGTCGTTTCCCTGATGATGATGTGATGTTGTTACATGCCGAACACACTCACATATACACACCTCACTCACTTGTGTGTGGGTGTGTCTCCTGCAGAGATCTGGACATGTCGGAGTTCTTGATCAACCCTAACGCCGGGCCGTGTCACTACGACCTCATTGCTGTGTCCAACCACTACGGCGGGATGGGTGGAGGCCACTGTAAGACTCTGCACACAGCATAACATTAAACACATGCTGCAGTGTTTCCCCTACAATTGTACGAGGATCCCCAGAAAGGAAAAAGAAGAAGAACAAAAATCTATGGCATATTACAATACACCAAAACGTATATTGGTGATGGCAGTAATATCTATCACAGCACTAAATTACGCCAAATATACCATTCAAATCAATAAGCATTTGCTTTTGGGAGCCTGTGAGTTTGCATCCCTGTAATATTTTGCCATAAATTACACAGCTTATTTATTACGCAATAAATGCATTTTAGTCATCCTCTCCTTGTGAGCACCTTGTTTTAAGTCTTGAATATACCGAGCGAACCAAACTTTGTAAGCAAATATAAATTGCAGACTGCCTGCTGCTGCTGCGCCATCTGACCGAAGCAGACCACACCAATATGCCATCCCGCGGTGTGCTGCCTCGGTTTAGGCTTTGTTTTGGGTGGGTACCACCAGGCCTGAAAAAACACTGCAGGACCTCCTTTCTACTGGTTTACCACTCCTGTACTCACAATCTCTTATTGGCACTGGCACCGTTTTTAAATGTTTCTCTATTATTTAATGTGAATCCCAGAAACGTTTCACATAATGGTTGTTGTGGGGTTAGGGGATGTTCCAGGAGTTCAGCATTTGTGCTTTAAAGATAGATAGATAGATAGATAGATAGATAGATAGATAGATAGATAGATAGATGTATAGATGTAGAGATATAGAAGCTGTTTAACACTGTAGAATTGTCTTCTCATCTTGTGATCATCAGACACCGCTTACGCAAAGAACAAAGACGATGACAAGTGGTACAACTTCGACGACAGCAGCGTGTCTCCTGCCAATGAAGATCAAATAGTGGTAAGTGTCCCTGTTTCCTAACTTCAAGTGGTACCTAAAACCAGGCAGCATATACATGTCCAGTCATGCCTCAAGACCATTGAGATATAATATGAATGGAGGGAGTGTCCCTATTTCCTCCCTGTATGCTCTATTGAAGCCAAAATCCTGCCAGATCAGTGAACCAGATTCTGCACAGTAGCTCCGTTGATTTAGAACCTCTGTGGGCTCCCCGCCCCTCTGAACTTTCTTATGTAGAGCTGCTGTTTCTAGAATGCGCACAGTGCATTGTGTATTTATATACAGTCTAGCTCTGTAAATATGGAACTTAGACATGTAGGGACAGTGGTTGTTGGATGTTCACCTCAGCAAAGTGGACTGTAGACTCTAGAGCCAACATAAATTGGTCTAAAATAGTTTAGTCAACATGGCTGAGTAATTGTGTTATACTGTGTGTGTGTGTCTCCAGTCCAAAGCAGGCTATGTGCTGTTCTACCAGCGCCAAGACACCGTGAGTGGCACAGGCTACTTTGCTCTGGACCGTGAGGAAGAGGAGGAGGAAGAGGAGGAGGAGGAGGAGGAGGAGGGAGAGGAGGAGGAGAACGAGAACGAAGGAGGGGAGGAGGCGCGGCGGGAGAGAAAGAGCTCCTCCTCGGCCGCCTCCGCCCAGGGAGCCTCCGCCTCCTCGACGGAGGAGGAGGCTCCACGAGACCTCAACGAGAACCGCCGCAGGAACAACCACAATGAGGAGGAAGAAGAGGAGGAAGAGGAGGAGCAGGTGCCCAATCGAGACGTCGCCATGAAAACCAACTGAGGTGCGAAGGGGGGTAAAAAATTGACATAAACACATGGAGAGAGAGAGACTGGGATCTTTCCATCCAAAGCCATATGGACACATAGTAAGGCGGCGAGGCGGGGGCGGCTCAAACCGGGCGGGTCCACAGGCGGCGCCGCCGTGGGGCCGGCGAGCGTTCGGACCAGGGAGCCGTCGCGGTACGCCACGACAAGCAATCAGGGCCCTCTTCTGTGGTTGGATCACTGTGTGTGTGTGTGTGTGTGTGTGTGTGTGTGTGCGTGCGTGTGCATGTGTGCGCGCGCGCGCGTATATTCTGTGTGAGAGAGTGTTGCCACGTCCATTTATTATTTTGTTTTTGTTTTTCTAGATGAATCACCCCCTCAACACAAATTTCATATCCCTGAAAACATGAGAACACGTCACTGATCCATAGCAGGGATTGATTTCCAGGCTTTGCGCGCTCAGGACTTGTGGCTCACAGAATATCGGCATCGCCGTGGCACTCTGAACCTCCCTCCGCTTTTATATATATATATGCATTGCATTTTTGGCATATTGTTTTACAATTGTTATGGTTATCATTTAGGCCTTGTAAATATTTTAAACACTGAATTATATTGGGTTTTCATGTTGCGCTGAAACCTTTTTTTGAACTTGTTGCACAATCACCAACCCTCCACCCCTCATTAGTTTTTTGTATAGAATTGTATTAGTGCCAGATGTACTGCAATTGTTGTATGACTTCTTCTATCAGAGGGACTTCTCAGTTGAAAAAACAAAATGCTTTGTAAGCTGCCTTTAGTAAGTAAGTCAGTGGTGAGAGCGTCTACAGTCTAGACTCTGATGCAGAGTTGTGTTTTGTGTGGTTTTATACAATGTTGAACAGCCAAACTGTCCTAGCTTTGTATTGCTGCTGCTGCCATCTCACATCTTTAGACACATGTATTGGCATGAACCTTAGGCTTTTGAAGGTCCTGCTCTTTTCTCTCTCTCTGCTCTCCTGTTGATATTTTCACCTGCAACATCGAGCTGGTGAGGAAAGCAGGACTGAGACGTTACCCAGCTAACTTTGCCAAACAAACCACATTTTTGGTACATTATTTATTGGCGGAAAATAATTGTGAGGTTTGGTTGGCGCATTTCAGAAGTAGGTAGAGTCCAAATATACCATCACTCTGTCTTAACTCGACGTAGTGCACAGGAATTGCGATGAAAACTTTTTGGGAAGTTAGCTGGCTGACTCTTAGATCCTTCTTCACAAATCTTCAACTCTACTTTTCAGTTATAGGTGGCATTTCTAGCTTCCATGGCTCTGCATTCTTTCTGTCTCTCATTCTCGATCTCTTCCTCTCGTTCAAACTAGAGGCGCTGTGAGATTAGGAACACTGGTGATGATGTTGACATCAGATGGATCATCTCGTGTTTGGATCACCTCGGCCTTAACTCTTAATCTCCGACTAGTCGCCATTTCTTTGCACATAGAGCAGTCTTGCATGGCCCCGCCCACACAGGGCAGACACACCAACACTCGTCTTGCATGGCCCCGCCAACACAGGGCAGACACACCAACACTCGCGCAACTCGTGTGCGACACACAAAAGTCCATATTTTTGTGCTATTCTGCTTCTTACATCGTAGCCACTTCTTTGCTTGATTTTTTTGTATCCACAAGAGGGCCAGAATGTATGCTGAATGACTATTGAACAGATGTATGTGGTTGCTGCTTTTTCATTCATTATAGCCCCAGAGTTTTGTTTTTTCTTTTCTTTTATTTTGGGCTCCCTTTTTTGCTTTGGTTGAATGGGATGGGAATGGGTTCTTGGCCTTAGATAGCTGTATGAGTTCATGGGTACTGCTGTATGCGTCCCCTTCCTGAGGGAAAATGCTTCATTGTCGGTCCTGTGCTTGGAGCATGGAGGAGGAGGGCGGACAAACAGACAGGGAGGGACGGAAAACTGAAAACCGGGGTGAGTCTGCCTGAAAAGCCTTCCAGCTTTTAAAACCATGATACCATGATATTTTGTGGCACAACATTGCAGGAAATTCTCCCATCAATGTTACTCGTGCTAAAATCTGTTCGGGTTCCTATATAGATTTTCTACCTGTCATTTCCATTGTAAAGCAGCCTCACTTCACCTGTTTGTTGCCTCAGAATATTAGATGTGTGCTATGCCTTCATGAGTGTTGACTTCAATGGGCTTTAGGGTTTTCTCGGCGCTATGCTGCTTTTCGGGTGACTCGCCCCGTCCTGATTGAGTGAGATGTGATTACTATTATAGGCTTATACAATACTGTACATAAGAGTTCACTCTGTGAGTGCACATTTGATAAAGTTTATTTATTTATATGTAAGCATTTAATAATAAAAAAAAAACTATGTATTTAAGACATTGGCAAGACCCGACATGTCTGGGCTTGCAGCCGAAGTCCACACACACAGTTGAGTAGTCTTGCCTCAGCCTGTGCTCTTGTCGGGGGGGGGGGGGGGGGGGGGGGGGTCAGGATGTTTTTAAAAAGGATGGCGCTGTCGTTTGAGGACTGTTTTTTCTAAAGAGAATCCAGACATCCTTGCATGACGACATGATGGGAGTTTCCAGGTTTGGCTGCACTTGAGTTCACTTGGGTTTACATTTGAAATGTGCATGTGTATTTATACACAATCTCCAATAAAGTTGTGTAAAGCTTCCTGTGGGCCCTGCTCCTGTTTGCCTCGCCGTGTGTGTGTGTGAAAGGAAGAGCGAGCTGCATGTTGTGGTGCGCCTCCCATGCTTGTCTCCGATGCAGTAATATAGGATGCCGCAGGGCGGCAGGGGAAAATTTTGGCCATTTGAAGCCTGATTTAGAGGAATATCAATTCCATGTTCCATTTAACATAAATTATCTTTAATATCACAATCCAATTAATTAATATCCATAATGTTTATTACTCTTATCGCGCACAGGAACGTTTTGGAGAGCAGATGGAGAACGGAGATGTCGGGCTCTATTATCCTCCTGGCCTTAAATTTACATTTATGGCTTGACGTAGCGCTATTAGTGGGCATGGTCACGCGCATTCCCTAATTTTTCCTTGACTCTAAACACCAGAATGCGTGGCGCTAACCATTTAACCACGCCTTTTTAAGCATAGAATTATTCACAAGTGTTGGATTGGTGATCTCCAGTAAACCAATCACATTATTCCCTTCCAAGCTCCGATCCGCGGAGCGACTCCAGTCCGGTCAGAAAAGCCAGAGAGAGTGTGAGAGAGAGAGGGAGAAGTCTGCATGCAGACACAACTGAGAGTTGCTTTGGAAAGGAGCTCGCACCACATCGTCAATACACGTTCGCTAATAAAACTGTTTTGCCGGCTTTGTCGGCTTCAAACTGTCAATAGTGTCTGGCAACATGGAAATAACTATATATATTTAGCTGATTGATGGATAGTTTCCCATTCAGTCCCTCTCTTTTGGCCACTTCTTCTTTTCACTTTTGGGACATGTAAGAATTGTCTCCACCACGGAGGTGCTGAATAAGGCCTGGTTTTGAAAAGCGTTAACCGCAAAATTAATGCCCATAGGGAAGATCGCTTTAGGCTGGTATTTAAGGCCGAAACGCCCATTCTGGCCTATATTCTGGCACTGCGCCACGCCTCTTCAGCGTAAAGCGCATTTTGGGGCGTAAAAACATGACTGTATCCTCCCGAGTAGGCGGGAGGCAGGCGTAAAGCGTGTTTTTTTTGCGTTTAAGGCCAGTTTAGTGCCTAAGGCCAGGGGGAGAATAGAGCCCGTCATGTCAGATCCAAAGAGATTACAAACTGGTTTGTAACTAATTAAATTACTAGTTATTTTTCATTCTCACAGTTTTATATCTTTCTGCTTACTTGTAAAGTGGAAAGTCCTTCTTATGAATAAAATGAGGTATAGCAGTCCATGGCTTTGTAGAAATGTGATGATCTAAACAGCTATTCTAATCATTAATGGTTGTGATTCTATAGCGCAAACGTTGACCCTGTTTGTTAGCTTTCGTTGTCCAAACTGGAGACCAGGAGACAAACGGCAACAGTATGGATTTGCACTCCACCTTTGTATCTGCTCCTTGACATTGATTCGGTCTGGTAATTGATTTGGACTGAAAGTGGTAAGTTTTGGGCAACTATTGATTTTGGGTGCTTGCATATTGAATTCAAGCATCCAACAGGTGCTCCAAGAATCACAAGATGCAAACTCTACTTTGCCTTCCACTGACTTCTCCAATGCAATGAGCAACGGAAGACCTCGCTTTTCTCACATTGATTTTCAACATTTATTTTCAATTTTTTTCTTCATTTCTGGAAAAAGAAACACAGAAGGTAAACATTGTTTGCTCCCCCCACCCCCAAAGTCATTGATGCACAATGAAACATTAAAAATATTTTGACTTCATAAGTTATTTTTTGTTTTACAAAATGTACATTTCACATCCACAAAGAAAGAGGTTGAGGCCAGAAGTACAGCAGGTCTGAATGGATATTTTAAATGGTTTCCAATTGGTTTCAACGCTCCGCTTCCCTCTGCTACAGACAGAAAAGCCTCTTAGCTGTGTGTGCACCTCCACACAGCCAGCTGCTCTCTTGTCCCATAACTGGTGACTTTGGACAGAAATGATCTGGGCATAAAACAGCCTAGCCTGGGCCAAATGGACATGACAAAACACGTTCAAGTCCAGGGCCTTCCAAAACACACTTTCAAGTCCAGGGCCTTCCAAAACACACTTTCACTCCCATGTATTTAATTACAAAATGTAGCGGGGCATATGAAGGAGCCTTCAGAATTGTATTCTAACAGCTTACTGTATCTGGTTTCACTACACATGACTGCTGAACCTGAGTTGATGTCTACGTGCAAAGAGTTGGATGAGAAACATAAATAACATCTTCATTCTTTCACATTCACGTCTGGTAGAAACATTAACATTCAAAACGTGTTAAAGCCCCCATCTGCACTTGTTTGTCTTAATATGTTCACTCTCTGAGTCATTCTGCTGAACAGAAACATGCTAAGACAAAGTTTACATGGCGCCAAGAGTTTTAACACCCCGAAACAGTCAACATCCCGTTCCAATGGTCCCGCTGGGGAGGGGGGATCGTGACACATTATACAAAAGAGCAAAATATTGACAAAAACAAAACATTGCTTAGGGAATGTCGACTAGCTCATTTCATGGATGGAAGGAAATATGCAAGTCATGCAAATCAACAGGTACAATAGCACAGAACAATGAATGATGTACATAATACAGTACATAATTAAAAATGCAGCATAAGGTAAATCACATACCATTGCTTTTATATACCGGTATATATATATCTATATATAATTAAAGATGTCTATCATGGAATGCACGTGAAAAAAACAATGCTTGCACCATATGAAATTCAGCTATATGCAACTTACTATTATAAAGAACATAGATAATTGTCAACTGCAAAAATTAGCAGATACTTCAGACTTCCCAGCCAAGATGATAAATATGCTACAGAATGGCACATACTGAGTGACGTAGCAATGATTCCCTCATCCTGGCACTATCTCCAAATGATTCCCTCATCCTGACACTATCTCCAAATGATTCCCTCATCCTGACACTATCTCCAAATGAGACCGTCTTTGGATTCAGTCCAAACAGCCAGAAAAAAAAACTCTGGCTCCAGCATAATATTTTATGCTTTTGATCAGTCGGATCCCATCATTACCTTCTGTTCTTCACCCAATCAATTGCACCAAAAATATTGAGGACCAAGAATATTGAAGTCTCCATTTATCATTTAAAAACACACAATTTTCTTTAATTGTATGCCATCCATCATTTTGACAGAGTAGGTGTCTTTTTTTTGTCTTTAGGCTGGATTTCAGAGCGTGGGATCAAACTTTAAAACGCAAAACTTTTTCTTGACTTAGTGGAAGTGTGTTGAAGTCTCGTCTTCGCGGCCCTTGTGGATCCTGCATCAATAGAGCTGAACAGTCACATGTGCCCCGGAAGAGAGTCCCCCATTCATTTTCTCCATAGACATTTCAAAAAATCCTTAGCTTGTTTGCAACATGTGATTCCGATGACGTCGCCGGGGGGCAGCTCTCCCAGAGCTACTATATGGAGGAAAGCGAGTATGCAAGATGGTTGGATGCCACTCCACGCTGCTGGTATCAACAGAAGATTACAAAACATATAGGATATGATCCATATACAATTCAACCAAGCGATATTTCCAGTAACTTGTCTGATTTTGCTAGTGCTTTCCTATGTAGCCTGCTGCTGGTTGCCCCCCAGCATGATCACGTGTTTTGCAAACAAGCCAATGGTCAATGGTCTTGCCCCGGTCACCATCTTGATCTGAGGTCACCTGAAAACCACCAATATAAGTTTTAAGGCTGGAACCA
The DNA here is from genome assembly GCF_964638095.1 of Poromitra crassiceps. Taxonomy (NCBI): domain Eukaryota; kingdom Metazoa; phylum Chordata; class Actinopteri; order Beryciformes; family Melamphaidae; genus Poromitra; species Poromitra crassiceps. The sequence goes on along the minus strand of NC_139624.1, from coordinate 31,614,488 downwards.
AGCCAACCAGCCACCTACTGAATCATGAGTGACGATAAAACATTTCACTTGGAGCAAAAACAGTAGACGAAAAAAAAATCAAGGAGAAAAAAATCAATCCATGTTTTATGGTCACCCACGATTCAGTGGTTGGCTTGGTTCCAGCCTTAAAACTCCTTAAATAAGAATTTTTTGTAAATGTCTATGGAGAAAATGAATGGTGAACTCTCTTCCGGGGCAGGAGACGTCACGTGACTGTTAAGCTCTATACAGAACAACTCAGGGGCCGGTGATGATGTTCATGTAAAAAATATAAAATAAAATACAATAAACACATGCACATCACATTCTGAGGCCCTGACATTGCTTTCTGATCAACTCTTAGTCTGCAGATTTTAAGGATTTCAAATTGAAGTGTGTTATTTAAATTGATTTTAAACATTCATTCAACTAATAACCTGTTTTTGTCTCATCATTTAATAACAGTAATGTCATTGTAGGGAGTCCTGTGTCATCCTTAATGCTGTATGGGCATTCATGGATTTTTTTTTATTCTGCGGTAATTTTCTTAAGAAACATGCTACACAAATATAGGCATTACAGTATAATACTGTGTGACATTTCTTCACCTTGTGCTTATCACAACGTGGTACAGTAACTAGGAGCTTCACTATACTGAAAAACAGCCTTGTGAGCATTCCGCGTCAGAATAAATAACATGAAACACACTCCAATTCAAAATGTCCCTTGAGTTCAGATCCAGGCAGAAGCGGAGAGAAGGGAGCGCCACAGCCTTCTCACCCTGTCTTTAAGATTGGGAAATAATTCCATAAACAACCCAACTGTCCTCACTCTGTCGGCGGGGGCTTCGCTTCAGCGCTGGGGACGCTACAAACAAACAGGAAAGGATGTGCCAGAATGAATAGTAATGAGGGCAGCTTCAGGGTATTCCATTGCAAAATTCCACTTCCCCCTCCTAGACTTTAATATCTTGCTCAGATTTGAAGATTCTGACTGAGGGTCGATGCTCACTGTATATGTGATTTAGATAGCGGCTGGGCAATACGACTGTCAAACAAGCAATATATATAGCTATATATAATATCTATAGCTAGAGATTGTTCTTCACGACAACAAATATCACAATATGCTGAATGACAGTGGACCTACAACTATATAACATTTCGTCATATTCGTCATACTGAATAACAATAGGATGGGTCATGACTGCAAGAACAAGATCACGGATACAAGCAACCAAAATGGATTTCCTCAGGAGGGTGGCTGGCATCTCCCTTAAGGATAAGGCGAGAAGCTCAGCCATCTGTGAGGCACTCGGAGTAGAGCCGCTGCTCCTTCGCGTAGAAAGGAGCCAGTTGAGGTGGTTGGGGCATCTGGTAAGGATATCACCTGGTCGCCTCCTTAGGGAGGTGTTCCAGGCACGTCCAGCTGGGAGGAGACCACGGGGCAGCCTGAGGGCTAGGTGGAGAGATTATCTCCATGCTGGCCTGGGAACACCTCGGGATCCCCCAGTCAGAGCTGGCTAATGTGGCCAGGGAAAAGGAAGATTGGGGTTCCCTGCTGGAACGGCTACTTCCGCAACCTGACGCCGGATAGGCGGTAGACTTTACAGAGTCAGTGTGTACAGCAGATAGATTTCAGATGGCTTCAGATGGTACCTTGCTTTTAACCCACCTTAAACCCTTAGCTTAACCAAAAATAAAAAAAATAAATACAAATCTAAATAACTTAGCACAGACATATAATAGCTAGCCTGAATGAGAATGGTGGAGTGTTTGTTTAGGTATTTCAGAGGTGCCAAATGGGTGGAGTTTGTCAATCAACCTAGAAAAAAGGGACATGATTGAGTTTCGAGTCATATTTTTGTCACATTTGTGTTCATCCTCTGAGATTGGGGGCTGTATATTCATGTCCTTTATGGCAAATCATGTCCAATAACTCTTCGGTTTCATGTCCAGTTTTGTCTCAGAGGGAATCTTAAATACTGGGGGGAAAACAACTTTACATGTACAGTATATGTATGGTTTCCGAACATATACAAACAAATCACTCAACATTATCACTAATTCTTCATGGACATAATTACGGAAACACAAATGCAATCCACAAAAAAACAGAGACAGTACTGTAAACTATTGCACCGCTGCTTATATTCCCAGGCCCACGTCTCACTGACACGCAGTGACTCAGTACGTCCAAAAACAATCATATATCATATTCCAACTGAAGACAGATGTGACCTGCAAGTCTCTCACAATGCCCAGCTCAAGCTTATGACACATGGGCAACATGTTGAAGCAAAGAAATGGTCCATTTCACCATGAGCTTGATATTTTTCTATTCCCTAAAGATTGTATTTCATTAAGTTTTCATGTTTTCTTTTAAACTTAATTCTTATCCCTGCTGTAGGGAATATTATCCATCCTTATTTTCCCCCTACAAAGGTAACCCATGCATCATGGCTCGTGGTTGAGCGACCTGGGTCACTATGTATCAAACAGACTAAAGTGCAAGTAAATTGCAAATATCAACAAAAAAAGTCATTTAATCTAGTGCTAATTTAATCTAGTACTAATTTAATCTAGTGTTAAAATGTTATTTTAGCGTCATGTGACATGGCTGAGCGAGCTCCATTAGCCATGTCAGATATGATGATAGTGACTGATAGTGAAGACGACTTCACTGATGCTCAAACTGCATCCGTGCTGTTGATACACGAGTCCCAACTCCACAGTAAAACTGATTCCTGATCTGTCACGCTACTCTAAGGTGCTCCTGATCTGCCATGCTACTCTAAGGTGCTTAACAACTTCCGCTTCTCCTCTCTTTTCTTCCCATCCACATTCTCAGTTGTGCAATCGCTCGCTTCCCCAAAGACACTGCACATGAAGTGCACCTTAAAATACACCCACAAGCACCACGAGTGTTTCCTTTGTACATGTGAGGAAAAGGGTTTCCCCCTCCCTCTGGGCTCTTATCAACTGAAAGCTTCTGACATGACGAGGCGATGCTCACATGTTCACAGTGGTGAGAGGGATGGCGAGCCGAGGCAGAATCTCTCCCCGCTGCACGCCAAACCGCTCTGCCGTCTGTCCGGCAACCTGGAAGCAGTACTTCAGCGAGTCAATCCTTCCAAAGCCACACTGTGGCAAAACAGAAAATGCAGCTGACCCGTCAGCTTGGTCACGAGATGAAGGTGGTATTTTTTTTTCTTTTTCTAAACGACATATTGACTGTATAGTGTACAGTACGGGGAGAGAAGGGGAAGACTGAGAGAGAGGTGGAGGAGAGGAGGGGCCAAGTATCGTACAGAATGGCAACACAGGGACGATACGAGAGGGGAAGGGTCTTTTCTTTGAAAGTGATATTTAACTTTGGAAGAGCGTTCGTCCTTTTTCAGCATGCACACATGGTGACAGCATGGTGCTGCTGTCACTATCGACAATCAAGACTTTTTCTTTCAGCTCTCGGTATGTGGAAATGATCCAGGGTGGAATGGAATTGAAATGGCATGATTGTGTCTAAATGTTCATGGTCATGAATGTGTTGGAGGGGCAGTTTTTAGACGAGGGTTTCAAAAATAAAGTAAGTGCTCACTGTAGATCCCCTGAGCAGCCAATGTTGATGGTTGACCAGTCTTGATCCTCTATAAAAGGTAGGATACACCGACAAATAGCCTGGTCAAAACCATCCTGATAACATGATCTCACATTGTTTCGCTCTACGCATCAGTCTGGCCTCCAGTGATTTCAGTGGGTGGGACTGTTTGCCTTGACAGACAACTCCTTCAGCCAATCAGGGTTGCCAAATCCAATCCAAATCCTTATTATCCGTTATTCTAGAACTTAACTCTTATTTGTATCGTGTATATATTTTGCTAAAATTGTCAACTCTGGAGTGGAAACTGTACTATTGCCAACCTTGTACTTTTGCCTTGCTAAATTTGTACTCTGCTACATTTGGCTGTAAATACTCTGTCCAGATCTTGTATAGGTTTAAATGTATGCGTATTTATTGTGTTGTTTTTGTATTCTTTTTGTATTGTATTGAGTGGTTTATACCTCATGTAACGTGCGCACCTTCTACACCAAGACAATTTCCGTGTATGTGCAAACGTACTATGGGGAAAAAAAAAGAATTCTGATTCTTGTTTAATTGTTGTTATTAAGTCTATCTCTGCAATAACCGCACTTACGGCAGTGTTTACTCTACTGACGTTAATGTTACCACTCGTCGTTTTGGGAGCCGCCATTACTATCTTGCCAGCGACGACCCTGATTGTCTGGTTACATTGTCAACTATGAGGCAGGTCCCTGATTGTGAACTTTGTGATTTGTGAAAATGGCAGAGGGGAGTGAGTGTGGGAGGAGGTCGAGAAGGAAACACAATGTTTCAGGATGGATGGATCAGGATGGTTTCACCAGGCTAATGAATCTAAACGTTCAACCAAAGTGAAATATGTCAAAACGAAGTGAGGAGCATGCGAGCAGCACTGAGGAGCCAGAAGCGGATGTGGAGCTGGTCAGGCTGGTTGCGTAGCCTCCTGGGTGGCCATGGAACGGCTCTATGGCTGCCGGTTGCCGTACATCAGTGGGATGATGAAGACGGAGATGTCGTCTCCAGAGCCCAGCCTCTCGTTGGTGATCCTCCAGCCTCGGTCCCGCAGCACGCCGCGTGCTCGCATCACCAGGTCCTGCGCCGCCATCGTGTATCTGCAAACACAATGCCATAATGAAGGTTGGAACTTAATACAATCAGATCTGTTTAAGTTTTTCTGATGTCTGAATAAAACACATTTGTACATGATCACAGAATTGCAAGCTCTCATACTGTGAATTCAATATTTTGCAAATATTTTATTCAGCCCTATTTTCTACCTAGAGCAGGTAGGTCAAAGGGATATTTGACCACTCTCTACACACCAGTACTATATGTGTCAACGTTTTGAGTAACAACTTCAGTCACTGATTTGTTATCGTATTGACAAGTGTGATGAAGCTGAGCAGAATTGGTAAGTGGCCATGTGTATCATTTATCCATGTGTGAAGAAGAGCACATGATCGAAACGTCACATGTGGTCATAATACAAATAAACACCATGCAAACCATTTCTAGTGTACACACTGGGGGTAGCTCATAGCTCCGTGCGAAAAGCCAATGCTGATGTGTCTTAAAGCTGCATCCTTTCGAGTGGCCTGCAGGGGCGACTCCACTGGCTGCAAAAAGAAGTCTGATTGTACAGAAGTCAATTGGAAAATTATCCTACTTTTCACTTTTACCAGCTCAGTGGCCTTGTGGTCTGAGTGTCCGCCCTGAAACTGGGAGGTTGTGAGTTCGATCCCCGGCCGAGTCATACCAAAGACTATAAAAATGGGACCCATTGCCTCCCTGCTTGGCACTCAGCATCAAAGGGTTGGAATTGGGGGGTTAGATCACCATATGATTCCCGAGCGCGGCGCTGCTGCCGCTCACCGCTCCCCCAGGGGATGGGTCAAATGCGGAGAACAAATTTCACACATTGTGTGACAATCAGTGGGACTTTACCTTTTGACTTTGACTTTGACTTGATTTATGGCCTCAGACTCAGTTAACACTTTCCTAATGAGTTTACGCTCTCAATCGCTAGTTTCAAGTCTTGTAGCCTTGTAGTCTTGTGTAGCCTGATGTCTCCTCTGGTGTTGCATCTGATGGTGGTTATATCACTCGTTTGTTTTTAATCTGGATTGGGCTTCTACATGTTTTACCTTGGATTTTGTCACAAGGGATAGTAACATCTTGTCCTGTGTATTAATGTATTAATACAATTAAACAACGTATTAATGTTCAGTTTGTAATTTATGGTCCCATTTCAAGTAAAATAGATGATAAAGCAGACTGTGATCTGGGGCGTGATTGATCATGCAGCTCGTCAATCACGAATCAATAGCAGACTGCGCTGCGGCTCTCCTCATCCAAATTTATGTCACTTATGGCTCCAAATAACCAAGATGGCGACAGTGAAAATGCCTCGAGGCTTCAAAACGTGAATCCAAAACTCAATGGGTGACGTCACGGTAGCTATCTCCATATTTATCATACGGTCTATGGTGTACATAATACATCAGTCTATCTTTTAGTGCTGCAACGGATCGCAGTTGATCCGTGATCCGTACGGATCGGCACACGTGAAACATGGGTTAATTGCAAAGTTTAACCATCAGTGTGAAATACAGATTAACTGCTGTTTAACTGTTACTTTTTAAAGTAACATTTAACGTTACCTACATGTCGATGCAGAGTTGCAGTGATAATATACAGAAAAGACAGATGTGTGCTGTGCCTGAAGTGCAATGACTGCGTGCGTTACATTCGGGAAGGGGAGAAAAAAAGAAAAAGAGACCGATTTAAAAGCGGTCGCCAGGGCCGATTTTACACTTCATGGGCCCCTGGGCTATTCATCTCTGCAGGCCCCCCCCCTCAAGCGGAAGGGGGCGCTTCGGCGGTGCCCAACGGGCGCCGCCGAAAAAAAATTTAATTTTTTTTTTAACCTTTTTTAGCCGTATTTAAAGGAATATCTCATTTTAAATCAACATTAGGATTATACTGTTGTGATGTCATTATTCAGTATCTTCTCCTTTTCTCACTAACTTTCATGTCACCACCTGCTCTCCTGTCAGCATTCTAACTTACAAACACAAACTGTAGGTTTAGCCATCATGTTCTTTCATAAACAGCCTGATTGGAAAGAAAACATTGCCACTGAGATGTCACAACAAGCACTTTTATTATTATTATTTAGTATTTATTATTGCTGTTATTATTACAGTGCACACACACATTCTCACAATTATTGCACAAATCAATCAAGCAGTATTCAAGTCTGTTCGTACCTGAAATGTCTTCTTCCTGACTTTTGCCGTGGCAAAGCGTTTGACTAGAGTGGTGAAGTCCAATGTTCTAACAATGTCACTTTCCAATGACATCAATGTCAAGTGGGTGAGCCTTTCTTGTCCCATTGTAGACACACACACACACACACACACACACACACACACACACACACACACACACACACACAGGGGCATCCCTGTACATCTGGGGGCCCTAAGCACGATAAATTCGGGAGCCCTCTCACAGGGTTCCATGTCGTTGTTCCGACCTCTCGCTGTTCCGACCTCCCCTCTCCCAGCCCCCATGCCTAAACCTAACCTCTCCCACCCCCACGCCTAAACCTAACCTCCCCCAGACCCTAACCCAAAACCTAACCTCTCCCACCCCCCACGCCTAAACCTAAGGTCGGCATTGCGAGTGGTCGGCATAGCGGGTGGACACCCTCTCACAGTGGATGTTATTACTCTGCAAAAAAAATTGAATGGCGTCAGTAAAAAAAACATTTTTTGCGAAGACCCTGGACAGGGGGCCCAAAAAAAAAACATCAAGGGTCCCCCCCCCCCCCCCCAATTTTTTTTTTTTTTTTTTGGGCCCCTTGATGTCCCGGGCCCCGGGCTTCAGCCCGGGTAAGCCCGTTGGTAAAATCGGCCCTGGCGGTCGCCTCCATTGAGTGACATCCTGTAGGCTATGACTAACTGGGAAACTGTAGGCATGTTTGTCATCATTTAAATAAATCGCAAGTTTGTGATGTTTATGCAACTTGATATGCTGATATGCTGCCTGCCTGCCCTTCAAAAAAATGCACAGCTCCACTCACTGGGAGCACCTCCCAGCGTGTGTTCAAACTGTAAAACGGTGTGCACCATTTTGCTACCGTTTCCAGGTTGAATGTCACGTTTCCTGCATCATTTAATGCACCACTGTTTCCATTTGAATAGACTTTTTGCTAAGTGTTGTCGGGGCTGAGGGCTGAAGCCCTGTCTCTTTGCCTGTCTGTGGCATACTGTAGGCGTGTAACCAATAGATAGTGCTGTGGGTGGGACACTTTATTATCCCAACTCTATTTTTGAGGGGTAGATAATAATAATAATTATTATGTTCATCATTTGTTTATTTAAATTTATATTCTTGTTTCTTTGTATACCACTGACTATGCTGAGCATGTCTGCATTGTTTGCATAGCCTATTTGTATGTTTCCCCACCAATAAAGAGGGTGGGGGGCAAAGTAGGCTAGCACATTCTTTTAATTATTTTTTGATCCGAATACGATCCGAACCATGAGTTTTGTGATCCATTGCACACCTACTATCTTTTATTATACAACAGGTAGTTCCGGCCGAGCAATTTGATTGGACAAGAGGGATCCTACGAGTGCCTATATTTCATGATAATGCACTGGCGCTTCACTGTAGATCACTCCGCTTCACAGCTGCCCTAATCAACAAAATGCTTCACAGCTGTAGAGTAGACAGTAGTAGAGTAGACAGCCTGCAGTTAATTAGGCTGATTAGGCTACATTTTCTGCAAAGGGAAAGCTGGGGGGACTATTTTTGTTGGCGGAGGAATAAATACAGAAATCATCTATTTTCTCAGCTTTTTGTCATTTTTTTAATCAGCTTTGTTTAATAGAACTGTTGTATAAAAGCAATATCACACTCGAGGTCGTGCATTGTTGTCTAATATCGGCACTGCTGTGATTATCTACGGCACTCGGCCTGCGGCCTCGTGCCTGCGACCGAATCACAGCAGTGCCAATATTAGCCAACAATGCACTCCCTCTCGTGTGATATTGCTTAATTTTATACAACAATTAGTTCTGGCTGAGCAATTTGATTGGACAAGAGGGATCCTAGCGGTGCTGATATTTTAGTATAACATCACAGGCGCTTCAATGTGTGTATATCACTCCGCTTCACAGCTGTTCTAAATGTTTCCTTGATTAGGCTGTGTTCAAACAGCGCTCACACCCAGGGGCAGCGATATGGATTTAACCTTAGTAATGAATGGTAAGCTGAAATTGTCTGTGCTAACCATAGGTGCTAACCTTAAAGTAGCTAACGTTAGCTTAGCTAGCTTGCAGTCGGGAAACTGCAGGCAGGGAGTTTACAGTACCTGTTGTTACTTGCTTGGCAAGGAAATCATCTGTTGTCGCAAATTACTTGAAAGACTGCTATTATAACTTGATGAATAGACCAAATCAGCGGGATGTTTACATTTACTTCCGGGTACCCCTGAGGTCCACACATTATAATGGCGGTGGACGGCACAAACTGACGTGTTGAAGACAAAAACAGACAAAGAAGACAAAAATGGTTCGTCCGTGTTGTGTTGTTGTTTAATATCATTCATAACAACACTTTCACTAACGTTAGTGGAGACCAGACTAGCTAATTTACCTGTTGGACCAGACCAGAGTAGACTTGAAGCTAAATTAAATTAACTTGGCGTCAGTAGCTCTGTCTGTAATAACCTCGCGTCACCAGGCTCTTCTCACGAGTCTGCAAAAAAACAGCGAGTTTGACAGACAAACAAACGTTATTAGCTAGCTAACACTACATAAAACAAACACAGAAGAAAGGCTAGATACGTTGGACAAGCATGTTTACCAACCGTTTAACCATTTAAATTGAAAGTAGTCGGCCGAAAACAGCGAGAGGGTTTGACAGCATTTATTTGACAACACGCACATTTAAACCTGCCGCCTTCCCCAAGTGGTACCCGGAAGTAAATTTGTTTACATGGTGACGTCACGGTGATTTGGTCTATAGCTTTGTTTATGCTGTACAACTGTTGTATAAAAACAATATCACACTCGAGGTTGTGATGTCACACTTTAATATCCTCACAGCTGTGATTATCTTCGTACGACCGAATCACAGCCGTGACCATATTACAAGTGTGTATAACATCACTCCCTCTCGTTTGATTGGCTTAAATATATGATTTGTGCAGTGTCACACCTGTGCAGGTCGTCAGGGTCACAGTTGGCCAGGAAGGTGGTGACGGATTCGGCTACTTCCTGGTTGGAGAGGACGTCCCACAGGCCGTCCGTTCCCATTACCAGAACATCATCGGCTCCATGCTCGTACTGCGCCAGGTTATACACCTTCACCTGGATGCCACACCACAACATATGAGGCGTTTCATTACCAAGGACGTGAAGATGCATTTATTGTTCCATTTCCCACCAAGTTGTTTCTAGTGTAGTTTAGATTCTGTTATCCAATCCAGTTGTGTCTTAGCTTAATTTTTGTGTAAACCCAGTGTGAACCCAGGCATGAACATATTAAAGATCAAGCAGAGAGCTCTGGGATGAAAAAATAAATGCAAACTATATGAGGAGATGAAAGCGGTTTGAAAGTGCTGCCAGACAGACCGGTGAGCCGAGGTTCTGCAGCGGGGAAGCTTGCTCAAACGACGAGGAAGCACGAGGTAGTGCAGATATGATGGGACTGATAGTGGGGTTTAGCCATGTGACAGAGATTTTGATGACGTCATCTATCTATCTACACTACAGTAACCTCGCGTCAGCAAGCTCTTCCATGAGGAGAAGAGCCTGGTTCCATTACACTTGACTCACACCTCGGCGTGGTTCCGGCGTAGACACCAGAACCAGACCATGTTGGTTCCGGCGTAGACACCAGAACCAGACGGTGTAAACCAGATACCTGCCACATTTTTATCGTTCCCCCGTTGAAACGCCGATTGGAGTTGTGTGATGTCACGCATCATGCTCGTTGAAAACCGCCGTTTCAGTGAGCTCAGAGAAACTTTCCACTTTCAGCAGACAATTGTGGAAAACAGTCTTCTAGTGTCAAACTCTGCACAGACATCATTCTGCACAGTGAAGCTCAGACATGCAACTCAAGGAACAAGAAGAAAAACTGTTTTTTGACTTTAGTGGGTCTTTAACACATTCACTGCCAGCCGTTTTTCAATACTGTAGTTAGCTTCTGCCAGAGGGTTTTTTTGAGGATTCTGGCTCATCTTTCAAGAGCCGAGGATTCGTTTCTGTTAGGATTTTGTGAACACACAATATCTCAAAAGAACTAATAGAATGTGTGCTTTCTCTGTCTAAAAGAGTTAGTTTGTAGAGTTAGTAGTTATGTAAGCATTAGCAGTTGAATACAGCATGGTTTCAGCGTCTGAAAAATTATTCTGAGATAAACGGCTTTTTGTGAAATTCGATAGAACAGTCACTTTAACCATTCATTTTTGGCATCAGTAAGACGTCAGACATCTAAACAATAGTTTTGAACAGTAATTTCCTCCATAACAGCAGGAAACACCCCTCTCCTTCAAACTCCTCCCTCCGTGTGTGTTCTTCTTGGCTGCAGCGGGCGTGTCACAAGCTCGTTTCTGTTGCTGCTGTAACCTCGCGTCACCAGGCTCACTGCTTTGCTGCTGCTGTGCCTGTCTGCTGGCGGCCGCTGGCCAAGTCTGGTGGGCTCGCTCGTTTCTTGGGGTTCTGAGAGCTTTGATGAAGCTTTTGCGATTCTGGTCTTATTTATGCTGCGTGTTTCAAAGTGTGTTCCACCCGTAATCTATTATGCAAATTTGCAAAACCCCACCGCCAGCTCCCAAGCGCGAAAGCGTTTTCGCCAATCCATTTTCATGAGAATGGCTTCCTCACACTGCTTTTTGCTTGCCTTCCTCTAGAATGGAGAGCACTGTCGCCACTTAGTGGGTCGGTGGAATGGGTTGTACACGTTCAGTAGCTCCAATATTTTTATAGGAGACGTGGGGGTCATTGATCCACGTAGCACCGTCAAAAAATTTTTTTTTTTTTTTTGACGTCTCAACTCGTCATTGGCAGTCAACCGTTGGATTCTTTTTGACGAGTCAACTCGCCATTGGCAGTGAACGTGTTAATGATCAAGCACACATTCCTTCCATACCTCAGGGCAGCAGGACAGGAACGGCTTGATGTAGATGTTGGAGTCGTGAACTTTGAGGTCATGGTCACCGAGGCCCCGGGTCACACCGATGGTGGCCAACACCCGTGCCTAGGGAAGACACAGGTTGTCAACAAATGTTTAGAAAGGAATATATTGAAATACATTAATCCACTGGTCAACTTACATGTAAAAGAAAAATCCACCCTAAGAAACCTGAAGGTGGGGCATCTGGGTAGTGTAGAGGTAACGCACATGTATCGGAGGAAGCATGTGCTAGTTTACAACTCTCCCCAGATTGGCAGATGGGGTGGAGAAATGAACGGGACAGCAGGGGGAATTGGCCAAGTACAATTGGGGAGGAAATAGGAGAAAAATCCTTCCATCGTAGAAGAGGCAGAGAGACCAATCTCTCCATTGAGAGGCCATGATACAAATAAGACAACAGAAGACTGGAAAAACTCTTGCTCCTTTACCACTAGTGGTCTCTCTGCCTAAACTATATGCAACAAGCTCAGTGGTCTCTCTGCCTAAACTATATGCAACAAGCTCAGTGGTCTCTCTGCCTAAACTATATGCAACAAGCTCAGTGGTCTCTCTGCCTAAACTATATGCAATAAGCTCAGGTCCGAAAAGAAGCAAATCAATCACTGAAGCAGAGGTAGACGAGGCAGGTTGAGGGAAACTGTCTCTACACCAATAATGTAAATTACAACACACCATCCCAATTTGTTATAACTCCCAGAGTGCTTTGAATATCAGAGATTGATGATAACAGAGTAAGATTATCTTACTTATCCAGGGTGGAATTTTGCTTCCCTGTAGACTGCTACCTCCATGTTAACTCTTTAGCATACACTGTGTTGAATGATCGGAGGCAACATCTATCTCAGAGAATGACTTCAGTTGAGACAAACAGTCAAAGTCACTTTTCATACTTTTCCAGACATTCCAACCATTGTAGGAACCCCGTTATTCATCAGTTCATCTTACAGTATGATTCGCCTGCCTTTTATGAGACAAGACCGGCACTGTTGTATAAGAAAATACAGATCAAAAAAATAAAATAGAAACATTCTTGTCATATCTCTCTTTGAATCAAACTGAATGGATGGAGAATACGAAATCAACATAACAGAGAATTTGAAATATTCTTTACATTTGATTGTTTTGTATTTCAGTGGGCGCTGTTCTCATCCTCTCCCCTGCCATCCCCGCGGGGATTAACTTCACTTCTCAGAGATGAGAGGACTGTCATCTGCTGCCGGGGAGTGTGTGTGTGCATGTCGGGGTGCGCGCACACGCGCATGTGTATGTGCGAGTGTATGTGTCCTCTTTTCAAATGTGTTCCCCCACAGTATGCTAGGCGTACATCAGAGAATGAGTGTATGCCCACTCCCTGGGTAGCTGGAAGGCTGGCAGGCACGTAGAGACTGTGTGTGTTTGTGTGTGTGTCAGATTGACAATGTTGGAGCAAGTGATTCACTGTTTTCTCAGCAGTTCTGACTTCCTGTAAAAAGGCACAGTAGGGCTGGGCAATATCAATATCGTGATGTGAGACGAGATCGTCTTTCGATTTTGGGTATGGAAATTTGTAATATTGTGATATGGCATAAGTGTTGTCCTTTCCTGCTTTTAAAGGATGCATTACAGTAAAGTGATGTCGTTTTCTGAACTTACCAGACTGTTCTATTACTCATTGTTCACAATTTTGAATTTGGAACTAAGTTAATTCACACTCACTCAGCTTGACAGCCAAAATGGGCAGTTCACATTCATTCCCCCCTCCCATTTTTTTAGCTGCTCCAGCAATAACCAATGCCACTGTTTTTAAACTAAGTCGATGTGTCTGTGTACAGTATGTGTGTGTGTGTGTGTGTGTGTGTGTGTGTGTGGGGGTGTCTGTGTGTGTGTGTGTGTGTGTGTGTGTGTGTGTGAGCCCCGCCCGCGGTAGACAGAGGAAGAAGAGAAGACAAGAGACAGATGCAAAAGCAGTGCGGCGAATTGACAGCAAAACCTGTTTTTTTCTTATGTAAATTGAATTAGCACACATGTAAACAAAATGGGCAATTCAAAATAGGATTTAAAAGAGCGAGAAAAGAGCAGAGTGCCGTTAACACTGGAGTTGCAGGAGTGAACGGCGCTCACTGTATCACAGCATGCGCTCAGCTCACATTCAACTAAATATGATTATTTATTTAAAACACTTTTCATTGTGTAAATATTTTGTGAAACACCAATCATCTCTACAATATTGTTGCAATAACGGTAGAGGTATTTGGTAAAAAATATTGCGATATTTGATTTTAGCCCACTTCGTAGAGAATAGCAAGACATATTTGTGTAATGCCATTCAGCCGAAAAATACCAAGATATGATTTTGTGGTCCATAGCGCCCAGGCCCAGCCCCAAGGCACACAGGACTTGGAACGCGCGCACGCACGCACGCACACACACACACACACACACACACACACACACACACACACACACACACACACACACACACACACACACACACACACTTTCTCTCTCTCTTACCTTTTTCCCTTCACCATATATTAGTGGAAACTTGAGATCTTCATCCTCAATAGTCTTATATGCCCTGATTTTGAAGGAGAGGACAGAGAAAGCAGACCAGTGAGTATGTTTCTCTCTCTCTCTGTCACTCACTCTCTCTCACACACGCACACACGCACTAACATTATATCATATCAGGTTTGGCTGCACCCTCGTTAGTGCTGTCCTGGTCTCTGTAGGCTCTGCCTATATAGACTAGTGTGAGCAAAGGGTTAAGGGGACGACAAAGAGAAAGACAGCGAGAGGGAGAGGTACACACCAACAGTGGGGCCAACTATTCACTGAAACAGTTTCAAGTTTGGATTGTTGTTTCATTTAGCCTGGCTGCAGCTGGGGAGGGATGTGCTTTGCAATTTTGGGGCTCCGTACCAGACAGTACCAACCAATCCCAGAGCAGTAACCGTTTCCATTTCTGATCATAATTTGCATTGAGTGTCAGCAGAATGGGCTATGTGCTTAGCGATCGTAGTGCTTTTGGATTAACTGGCATTCCGTTTTGCCCGATTAATCTCAGAGGAGAGAGAGAGATTGAGAAAGAACGGGTACTACTGACCATCCGTTCATGGTGAAGTCTCGGTACAGCATCCTCTTGCCCACCTCCTTCCTCTGAACTCTCCTGGGGAATTCCAGGTGGGTGAACTCATTTCCTAACAGGTGAGGCTGCATGAAGCCCTGGAGGACAAAGGGGCCAAAGTTGTTAGATTCCGTGCCTACCAACATGAAGGTCGCAGGTTCGAGCCCCCATGGTCCGGCTTGGTCGGCCGTTCATACAGGCACAATTGGCCGTGTCTGTGGGTGGGAAGCCAGATTAAGGGTAAGTGTCCTCGTCGCTGCACTAGTGCCGGGACAGGCGGGACAGAGTTGGTCTGCGATTCCTTCCTGAAGGACAATGTTGTGCTAAAGTTCAATTCAAACCAGCTGTTCTACTGGTTTCTTTCTTGAGTTGCCGACAGTATGTATGCGTGGCAATATCTACCTGGACTACTATGGCCTCCTACCTGACTAACCCATGGCATTTATGTAGCCGTGATATCCCAAGGCGTCATGTACAGTGGTACTAGTTTTCAGCCTCTACTACACAGAGGACACCTAAAGAAATCTAACTCTAAACCTAGAGAGATCGCATACTTCCGCCAACCTTTCTACAACATTTTGTGATATTACGTGAATTTGTTTGTTTCGTGCAAACAGACAAACGGGGGCAAAAACATGACCTCCAACTCGTTGGTCTGGCAAACTGTTGGCGGAGGCAATATCTGAAAATTTGTGGCATAAGCATACCAAATTACCAGAGCCATTGAGATATAAAGAGTTGTGTCATCTCCGTTCACTCCAATGGTCTGTTTTTTTTTACACCTTGCAACAGTTCTGTTAGGTTTACTCACTGGATTAAGCAGTGCTATAGCGTTGTTAGGGTTACTCACTGGATTAAGCAGTGCTATAGCATTGTTAGGGTTACTCACTGGATTAAGCAGTGCTATAGCGTTGTTAGGGTTACTCACTGGATTAACAGTGCTATAGCGTTGTTAGGGTTACTCACTGGATTAAGCAGTGCTATAGCGTTGTTAGGGTTACTCACTGGATTAAGCAGTGCTATAGCGTTGTTAGGGTTACTCACTGGATTAAGCAGTGCTATAGCGTTGTTAGGGTTACTCACTGGATTAAGCAGTGCTATAGGGTTGTTAGGGTTACTCACTGGATTAAGCAGTGCTATAGCGTTGTTAGGGTTACTCACTGGATTAAGCAGTGCTATAGCGTTGTTAGGGTTACTCACTGGATTAAGCAGTGCTATAGCGTTGTTAGGGTTACTCACTGGATTAAGCAGTGCTATAGCGTTGTTAGGGTTACTCACTGGATTAAGCAGTGCTATAGCGTTGTTAGGGTTACTCACTGGATTAAGCAATGCTATAGCGTTGTTAGGGTTACTCACTGGATTAAGCAGTGCTATAGCGTTGTTAGGGTTACTCACTGGATTAAGCAGTGCTATAGCGTTGTTAGGGTTACTCACTGGATTAAGCAGTGCTATAGCGTTGTTAGGGTTACTCACTGGATTAAGCAATGCTATAGCGTTGTTAGGGTTACTCACTGGATTAAGCAGTGCTATAGCATTGTTAGGGTTACTCACTGGATTAAGCAGTGCTATAGCGTTGTTAGGGTTACTCACTGGATTAAGCAGTGCTATAGCATTGTTAGGGTTACTCACTGGATTAAGCAGTGCTATAGCGTTGTTAGGGTTACTCACTGGATTAACAGTGCTATAGCGTTGTTAGGGTTACTCACTGGATTAACAGTGCTATAGCGTTGTTAGGGTTACTCACTGGATTAAGCAGTGCTATAGCGTTGTTAGGGTTACTCACTGGATTAAGCAGTGCTATAGCATTGTTAGGGTTACTCACTGGATTAAGCAGTGCTATAGCATTGTTAGGGTTACTCACTGGATTAAGCAGTGCTGTAGCGTTGTTAGGGTTACTCACTGGATTAAGCAGTGCTATAGCATTGCAGCAGAATGGACGGTTTGTGATGTACTTTGAAAGAAGACGTTTCAAGAATCAAATTGTACGTTATCATCAGCTTTATTGTATGCATTCAAACAGCCCACCACATAGTACTTCCTGGAACTATGGTTGATGCTAGAATGGAGATACGCGAGTCATGTGACGAATCACGATCAAGACTTTTGGACTTCCGCTGGCGCGACATTTTTACTGTATGTGAAAATCCAAGTCAAGATACGCTTGGATTTGTTACCAGGAACTGGAGTCGCTGTCGTTCTGATTCTGGAGTGAACTCTGTCGACATGGGAATGACGTCACCGTTCCTGACAATGATAGCCCTGGAGAGTGGAGACACACACACACACACACACACACACACACACACACACAAAGTTTAAAAACTCGTGTACACCAACCTTTAGATTCAAAAGTCAAAAGCAGCTGTGTTTGGTCACAGCTCTGATTCTCTCTGTACCATTTTAGACAAGCACTTTTTTGCTTATGGCCCAATGCATAAGGGGATCAGAATCTGAATCAGCTTATTGGCCAAGTATGTGCACATACAAGGAAATTGGCTCTGGTTCGCTTAACTCACAATGTACTTGTATACAAAAGAAAAGAAAAGAGATGAAAATGTAGGCTCAGGCTAAAACAAACAATAACAAAGGATAATTACATGTATATGTATATGTATATATATATATGTATGTATATATATATATATATACATATATACATACACACACGTGTGTATATATATACGTGTATACTGTATAAATAAGCTACATGTATACACATGTGACTGACGTTCTGACAACATACAGTATGGCTGTGGGTCTCTAAGATGCCTGACCTGTGGTATATTTAGGCTATCACCGGCCCTCTCATTTACACACTTTACATACATACATATATATAGAGCCCTTATAATATGTGGTTATATTTAGCATGACGCCGGTGTTTCTCAGACACGTGGTGATTCTCCCGCTACACTGAGGTTGGTACTGTACATGTTAAGCCAGGGACCAAATTGATTTTCTAAAGTTTTGGCCATTTGAAGCCAGATTTAGAGGAATGTCTCATTTAAAAGAAAATGAAAAATGTGCATCTTAAAATAAAGTGCTTTAATTTGAGAATAATTCGTTTCCTCTTTTCTTCCTTTTGTTTACTCCAGGGGTTTTCTCCTCAGAGAACATATAAACAGCTTCCCCCCAATTATTATTGCCATTATTAATAATATTATTGTTGTATGATCCGAGTTCCAAAAATGTTGTAAACCTCTTCACCCCAACCTTCTTTATCCTTCCCCCCCCCCCCAAATATCTTCTTTTAAACATTTTAAACATCTTTCTCCACTCTGAAGGACTTTTAATCTTTTTTTAAACACATCTTTGTTATAACTAGCGGGATACCCGCCTCGTGCAGTGTGTATCAAGTGTAAATGTTGTGTTCTCTGCATGTTCAACCCCTATGGACTGTGTCTGCAGCCAGGCTGGCCAGTGTGGACAGACAGTTCCCCAGCCCCATGCATCTCGTAAAATTCGTCTGAAGTGTGTGTTGAATGCATTTGCTATTTTTAAACTGTGATCAGAATCAGAATCACTTTTATTGCCACAGTATGCAAGTTACATACGAGGAATTTGTCTTAGTGTCTGTATGCAGCGTAGCGGTCACATCAATATACAGAGATAAGAAGTAGGAAGATAACTAAAAACAATCACAAAGTTGCAAGTGCAATCAAATCGAGTAAATATATACAATATGTACATGAGTGGTGAGGTGTTCTGTGGATAATAAATATGAATTTACGTTGAATTTACATGAGATTTACAGAGAGTTAAATAGACGTTAAATAGGCAATGGATTTACATGAATTTATGCTATGTTGTGTTATGTGGATATTTCATGCCTGAGTGCGAGCAACTGCAACTTGTCCCAATTTCCCCCCGGGGATCATTAAAGTCTTTCTGATTCTGATTCTGATTTACAATCGGAGTTAAATAAGAATCTACATTAAATGTACAGGCTAAGTTAAATAGGCATTAAATGTGCAGGGAATTTACATGAATTTACAGTCCCAGTTAAACAGGCATTACATTAGATATGAGTTACAGTTTTATGGGGGGGTGGGGGGGGGGTTCAGTTGAGTTTAGGAGGAGGTAGTGAGTTTGTGTGTGTGTGTGTGGGGGGGGGGGTTGTTGGTGAGGTCCTTGGCGGAAGGGGTTTCCGGGCCTTGTTGGTGAGGCTGATGGCGGTTGGGAAGAAGCTGGTCTTGTGGCGGGTGGTTCTGGTCTTGGCAGACCTCAGTCTCTTGCCGTGGGGGAGTATCTTAGTTTGTGGCCAGGGTGGGAGGGGTCGGCCATGATCTTGCGAGACCGCTTCAGTGTCCTGGCTGCATGCAGGTCCTGGAGGGATGGCAGGTTGCATCCGATTATCTTCTCAGCGCAGCGGATGATGCGCTGAAGTCTGTTAATGTCTTTGAGAGTGGCAGCAGCATCCCAGACGGTGATGGAGGAGGTGAGGATGGACTCAACGATGGAGGTGTAGAAGTGCACCATCGTGGCCTTTGGCACTTTGAATTTCTTCAGCTGCCGCACAAAGTACATCCTCTGCTGTGCCTTCTTGGTGAGAGCTCTGATGTTCAGCTGCCATTTTAGGTCCTGACTGATGATGGTCCCCAGGAAGCGGAAGGACTCCACAGTGTTGACTGGGGAGTCACCCAGGGTGATGGGGGAAGGTGGGGCTTTGTGCCTCCTGTAATCTACAATCATCTCCATTGTTTTTTTAGCATTTAACACAAGGTTGTTTTGACTGCACCAAGTCACCAGATGGTCAACTTCCTGTCTGTATTCCGACTCATCTCCGTCTGTGATGAGCCCTATGAGGGTGGTATTGTCTGCGAACTTCAGGAGCTTGACGGACTGGTGACTGGAGGTGCAGCTGTTTGTGTACAGACCGAAGAAGTAGGGAGAGAGGACACCGCCCTGGGCAGCGCCGGTGCTGATGGACCGAAAGTCAGTGATGTGCTTACCCAGCCTCACGTGCTGCTTCCTGTCAGTCAGGAAGTCTGTGGTCCATCTGCAGATGGGGTCGGGCATGCCCAGCTGGGAGAGTTTCTCCTGTAGCAGGGTCACTCAAGCAACTGTGATCTTATCTTAGTCACAATTTGTGACGGAAGTGATGTCAGTCGGGCAGTTGTGTGTGTGTGTGTGTGTGTGTGTGTGTTGAATGCATTTGCAATTGCTCAACTGTGATGTCACCTGAGATTTGGGTCTGGATATGGCTCTGGATCGAGGCAACAAGGAAGAGGATGTGTGTGAAGTGATGCCACTCAACTGGAAATGATGTCACGCAATTGCTCGACTGTGATGTCACTCAAGCAATTGTCTTCTTCTTTTAGTTAAAATTGGTTAAGTGGTGTCTGTCTGTCTGCAGCTGGGTGTGATTTTTTATTTAATATAAAGTTAGTTTTTGGACTTTAACTCATTCCTGGCCATATACGTCTTTAACGTCTTATCAGGAATGTGCCTCCCAGCCAAATACGTGTTTGACGTGTTTTTGTTTTTATTAGTGCAGCGCGTAGTTCAAAGACTTCCCCAGCCTGTGACATGGTATCAGGTCCCTGGCCTCAAAGACAAAGCCGACAACATGTGAACAAACAACTACGCAGCTGTTGTTTTGAAATGGGGGAGGAGGAAGAACAGAAAACGGGTTGTTGCAGAGTAGGAGAAACGCCATTGAAACGCCCCTCGGCGCGCTGCCCGAGCTGGTCGCCTTGCTGCAGGGCAGCGAACCTGGATGAGTTGTTCGCGGTAGTCAAACCCGTGACCAACATGATCGATCCGGTTCCAGCGCCTGGTCCCAAACCCAAGCCGGACCCCGTTCCTGTGTCCCAGGCGGAACGAGAGGAGGATGAGGAGAACGAGGAAACCACAGCAACAGACAGGAGCCATTTTTCACAGCGCATTTGCGCCGTGCATCAAAGACCCGTCGGGATTACATTGAAAGTGACTATAGGCTCTTTCAAACACAGATCACGCAAAATTGTAGTTCGGGAACCCCGTAAAGCTTGGCAGCCTCGCCACACACTTTGTTGTTGATATATATGCATTGCCAACATTGCAGAGGCAGAGGAGGCTAGACGCTGATCTCAGACCAGTTTGGTGTTCTCCCCCTATGCTAATTTGCGGGGAGATCAATAGTGTTCCCTGGGAAGGAGGTGCGATCTAGCAGCAGCTGTGGACAGAACTCTCTCTCTGTGTGTGTGTGTGTGTGTGTGTGTGTGTGTGTGTGTGTGTGTGTGTGTGTTGTTACTCTACTGCTGCAAGGCTGCTTTGGATAAAAGTGTCTGCTAAATGACGAAATGTAATGTAATGTAAAGAGACACACATGGGCGCGCACACACACACACATTCACACTGAGTAAACTGTATTGTTGAATGTAAAAAAAGCACTTCATGTATATATAATGTATATATATATATATATATATATTTTTTTTTTTGTCATTTGTGTCATAACGAATAATATTTACATGTCTGATGTCAATACAGTTCAAAATAAAAGAATTGAGAGCGAGTTCTGCCTGAGATTGTGTCCTTTACAAAAATGCCTTTTTCTACAATTTCTCTTCTCAGAGAGACCTTTTTGGTGAAAACAGGGTGTATATAAATGGCTATAAGTAGAGTACAGAACATGCTAAAAGCTCACTTTTTTTTTCAGGTGAACCCAGAGACGTACATCTTCATTTTGAGGTATTGCAAATCACTTTGGTGCTAATAGATAATTTACTGTGGGTCTTGAAACATGACCAACAATTATGAAAATCTTTGGCCTGAGCTAAATATTGGCAGTCCTAAACTGGCCATCAATGAGTTAAAGGGGGACGAACCCCCCCAGATTTCTGGCAAAACCCCCTGTTGCTTGATTTAAAAAAGAGAAAGGCAGCAGATTCCACCTGTTAGTTTGTTCCAATGCAAATTGACTGTGGCGCATTGTTGTGAAAAAGGCAGAAGGGCATCTCTTCTTGTCTCACTATACTCTTTGGCTGTGTTCAGACCGGAAGTTTTAACCGGAAACAGCGGCCATGACAGTCTGTCCGCATCGATAAAAAACTTTATATTAGAGCTAAAATATCGTTACAAATATCATCAACTAGCCAACGCTGGTGGCCTGTATGGAAACAGTGTGAATCAAACTGTTTAGCGTTATATCATTTGAGGCCCCCCAAAAAAGCAGGTTTGAACCCATAGAGGGCACTCTTGCTGCCTGAAATTAAACAGTTTGTACAAGTATAACAGTTTGGTCTCAAATGTGGAGATTTTGATCAGAATCCTTTACACACCACCCAAAAGCCATATATATTGGTTAAAAGCTGGAAGAAAAAGTGTTTTAGGGTGTAGTCCTGCTTTAACAAGTGCAGGGGTCCAATACTGCCTCCCCCCCAAATTGCATCCTTGTGTTGGGAATATCAGCTAGGCCTTTAGTGGGTGAAACGCAAGCACAAACACTCAATCACACACACACACACCTGCTGTCGCCGGCATTTCCGACGTATAGTTTTCCTAGGAGGTAGACCACCGTGAGAGCCGTGCAGCCTCCTGTGATGTTGTAGACCTGCTTCTCCTTCTCAATCTGGGCATCCTGAGAGTGAGACAGAAAGAGAGAGAGAGAGAGAGAGAGAGAGAGAGAGAGAGAGAGAGAGCGAGAGAGAGAGAGAGAGAGAGAGAGAGAGAGAGAGAGAGAGAGAGAGAGAGAGAGAGGGGAAAACAGTTTTTCAATTAAACATCCCATAAGACAAAAGGGGGAAAAATAGCTTCAACATCTAAAAAGCTCACCAACTTCCCAGTGCCGGAAGCCCACACACAGCCATGAGGGAAATCTAAAGGCGTACAGTCTGACCCTCTTCTCCGCGACTTCCAAACATTCATAAACATGACCATATGTTTTCTGAGAGAGAAGTACATGTACACATCCTTAGGGTGCGGCAGAGACAAATCCCCTGTCAAAAACTGTTCAACCGCATGTCAGTAAACAAGCACGACCGCCTGGCATGAATAATGCAGATGGAGCTGTGAGAAGGTTCGTATCTCTCGTCAGAGGAGGTCAAGGTTCAAGAGGGTTCGCACTGGGGTCAAGGCTCAGTTTCCACTGTAATACATACATGCATACAACATTTTCTGTACCTCTTATTATTTAGTGGGACAGATACAGGTTTCTCATAATATTTCCATTAAAAAAATTCTTTGTCCATTTTCTAACTTGGATTTGAAATGTTCAGTGTCTATAGCTGAAGATGATTCCTTGTAGTAATATTACAATTTGGAAAATGACAGTGGATAAAGTGGATAAAATATGTGGTCACCTGTGGTCAAAATGTGTATTGGGAGTTTCTCTTTTCCAAACCTTCCACAGCTTTGTTTGCCTATAAGCACCAAGATGACTGCATTTTCTTTTTATAATAGCATCATTCTGATTGGATGGCCATCCGATGATGTACAGTAATCTTGCTAATTGATGCCTGATGTCTATTGTAGAGAGAATTTAGATGTTGTTGTAATACCCCTCCTAGCCGTAGGGGGGCGCTAAGTGCATAAAGCTACTCTTTGTTGTGGGACTTCAGAAGAAGTCTATTCACCTTATTCTTTGCCCACACATGGACGCTTCCGCATTACGTCATTTTGTAATAGTATTTCCGTTTTGACTTGCCAAAAACTCCGCAGGCAAGATGGCTGCGCACACTCCGCTCCTAAAGTGACAAAATTACTCCCCCATAAACTAACATATCTTGGCCAATACGTATGTAACATACAAAATAAAACAACCCGTAATATCTTAATTTTATGTAGAATGCAGAGGATATGTAACTGTTTAGTTAAACTTGCATTCCAGGAATATTGTGCTCTTAAGATGACGTTAGTGGAGTCGAGGCTGTTGCGTCCTGAAACCCACTAGCGTAACCTATGTGCGATTCGAAATAACGCATCCGAGATAGAAACGTTATGAATATAGCCACGTTATAAACAACAAACTAACGCTGGTGATCCATATGGAAACAGTGTTACTCGAAATGGTTAAAAGTTATTATCAATTTGGTCATTCAGTGGCATTTTACTGCCATATAACATAACTAACTAGTGGCTAACCACAGAAGCCACAGAAGGCAACAGCGCTGAACCGGAAGAACAAATACGTTTGCGTTGAACGCGGAAGAGAGAAAAAGTGGGCGTGGTGAATACTTTACCTTCAAGTTGCATTGGTTTTCTAAACTTAGAGTTATAGTCCTCACCACACTATCTAAGGAGTTGTCTTTGGTTACATGACCTCTTACTCCCTATGAAGGCTCCTGAAGGTGTTTTTTAATCTATAGCCTTGTCTGAATAAAGGCTTTTTAATATTTTTTTCTACTAAAAGACCAGTGTCGCTGTGGAAGTTTTAAAGTTTGCTCCCCTTCTACTCTACAAAAGTATTTTTATTTATTTTTTACAGGAGACAAACTTTACTTTTCTATCAGTTGCTTCAAGTCAACCCATCCACGTGCACCTGGCTCTCATTATCTCATTACCTCTGGATCCACGCAGCGCTTCTCTCGCAGATTTTTTTTGTCCCAAACTTTCAACGGCCTGGCAAATAATCACATTTATTTCCCTGTATTATTTCCCCAGACCTGTGTATAAACCCTGCACATGCAGCTCTGCAGCAAGGTCAGCGTAGTCCTTTAAGGCAGTGGTTCCCAACCACCAGGCCCCGGACCAGTGCCGGTCCGCAAAGCATTTGCTGCCAGGCCGCGAGGAAACGGCAGGGAGAAGGGAAAGAGAGAGGGAGAGAGAGAGAAAGAGAGGGAGAAGAGAGAGAGGGAGGACAGAGGAGAGAGAGAAGGAGGAAAGAGAGAGAATTTGTGCATATTGAACTTGGGTCTGTGCGGTGCTGCCATCCTGCACCTTTCCCCCCTGTGCCCACAACACACACACACACACACACGCACGCACGCACGCACGCAAGGTCATCAAACAGTGATGGCCCGCTCACCAAAATAATACACACAGTGATATTGGTGAGTTGCAATGTCTTACAAGGTTTAATGCAAGTTTATATGGGGAAGATGTCCCTGCTTTTTGAAATGTTTCAGCTTTATAGCCCTGTTTTTATGTTTCCTCTTATTTACTGTAATTTATGTTGATTGTAACCTGGCTTGTAATTGCTGCCTTCTTGGCCAGATCACATTCGCAAAAGAGATCTTGTATCTCAAATGTTTTATCTGGTTAAATAAAGGTAAACAAAAAAAAAAAAAAAAAGATACGCGCCCTGGGTCTGCAGTAATATTGTCAGTATGAAACCGGTCCGCGGTGCAAAAAAAAGGTTGGGAAGCCCTGCTTTACCCCGTGAGTGGGGGGATTTCAGATAGAGGCGTGGTGCTAAGAGATGATCTCTTACAAGTGTTTAGTTAAGTGTAAGCCTGCTACATTCAACTGGGGGGGGGGGGGGGGGGGGGGGGCACTGAGTGATTCAGAGTGATTCTTCATCTGAGTTCAGGGTCTTCTTTGAAAAAATGACTGTTTTCCATTGCCATCTAGTGGTGATGTTGCATGGCTTTTGCCTTATAAATGCATCTCACTTCAAAGCAATAGAAGAAAGTAGGCTGCATATGTGAAAGGCTTATACGTACAAAACCATGACACACCTATTGATGATGATCTGAAAATCAGATCGGGCGTGATGTGGAAAGAAAAGAAAAGAAAATCATCCAAGCCAATCCAATTAAGATCAGCTGTGTGTGTGGATCTCTGTAAATGTGTGTGGCTCTGTGAGTGTGTGTGCTCTCCGGTCAGTATTGCATTCGGTTAGTGAGTGAGTGAACATGATGGGAGATTATACTGGTACTTATTATTATTATTATTATTATATTTTGAAGTCTCTGAAAGTTGATCTACAGTCCAGTAGAGAAAATGCACTCCATACACTGCACTGGTATTCCGCTAGTATTACAAATACAGAGAAACTAAAAAACAAAACAAAACAAACAAAAACTACCAGCTAATAAGTCATGTGGCAAATACAGGGAATTTATCAAAGGCAAATGTCACCTTTCATCTACCAATCACTCCCTTCAGCAGTGTGTATGTTTATTTCACGTTTGCATGTGTTGGCACAGTCAACTACCGGTACTTCATTTTCATGCACTTGCTGTCCATGGAAATGTGTTAGCTCATACACACAGAGGACTAAACGCCTGTTACAGTAGGGCTGTCACTATAGTACAATTTCTAACTTTGATAGCGATACCCAGGAAAATATCGATACTCGATACCACGAGGGTTGGGAATGACAAAGCCTCAAGAGGCAAAAAAGAAATAAACGAAGACAGATGGACGGACAGGATTGTCCATAATCTAGGCCGGATATAAAACTCTTTAAAAACTTTGACCTTACTCAGCAGATTACCCCTGCTTTAGTCATCAGCCTATCAGAACATGTTTAGCTTGATGAAGCAACAGATACCCACTAATGGTAGGGAGGGAAAAATCAGCAGTGTTTGATTTTTCATTGAGAGAAAGCACTGCTGTATCGATGCTGTTACAATACTATCAATACCTGTTGCAAATGAGTAATGAATCCGTTTCAAAATTATTTATATCGATCGATATCGAAACTACTTTTGACAACCTTATGTTAGACTGCAAAAAAGATCTAGTTTGACAAACCTCACTGATGTAGTATTGATTGTTAAAATCATATTTTTGTTTAATAAGTGAAAAAGAAAGCGGCCTAGTGGTTAGAGAGCGGCCTGTAACTGAAAGGTCAGAGGGTCGATCGCCACCACAACATGCAGTAAACCAACAAATGTGTCCCTGAGCAAGACACTGACTGTGAATTGTAAATTGGTCTGCATAGGCCTCCCTGTCTCTGTTCCTGTTTGTCTCCAACCTTCTCTCTCTCTCTCTCACCATCTCTTTGAAGGCATTCTCGATGGCTCCTATCACCAGGCTCTCGTGCTGGACCTTCTTCTCGGTGAAGAAGCGTGGCGGAGGCGGGGTGCTGCACGGAGACCCCGGCGCACCCGCGGCCCCTCGCAGCGAGGCGGCCCGGGTCAGGGAGCGGTGTGGGCCCAGGTTGTTCCCCTGGAGGGCGGGGTGGTTGTCGGGCTCCTCCCCCAGGATGGTGGGGGGCGCGGAGGCCAAGTTGCGCAGGATCTCGATGACGGCCTGGAGCTGGCAGACGATGTGGTGCTGCAGGAGGCGGGACGCGACCACAGCCGCCCCTGAACCAGCGTGGCCGTCAAATAAGGCCCAGTAGTGGAACGCCAGGTCCTCACTGTCCTGCGGGAGACGACAAAATAAAAGCATTTTATTTTATTCACCCCGCTCTCAGGAGGGGACGCACTCTCTTGGAAGTGCGGTAGTATTTCATAAGGCGAGTAAGAGAGCCATCTATCACATTCAAGATTCAAGATTTTTATTGTCACTCCGTAGTACAAGTATCACGTGTGAAATTCTTGTGCTGTAGGCTCCGTTACAACATAGTGCAAAAGATAAAAGATAAATAAATAAAAAAGAGGCAACAAGCAATAAAGCAGTAAGACACGCCACAGACAGTGGCGTATTCACTGCCCATATGTGCAAATGGCATGAACATACTTTAAACATAATTAAACATAATAACATTCTGTTAGGTGCAAATAGCATATACCTAATTAAACATACTATTGAACATTAGTCATGGTAGCAGCTGCAGTGCGGTACAGTACGGCTACTACACTATTTGTATATGTTAAGGAGTCTCGTGGCCTGTGAGAAGAAACTGTCCCTCAAGCGATTTGTGCGTGCTCTTGGGACCCTGTATCTCCACCCTGAGGGTAGCAGGGAGAACAGACTGTTGTGGGGGTGGTTTGTGTCTTTGATGATCTTCAGGGACCTCTTGAGGCACCGCTGGTTGTACAGATCTTGCAGTTCTGGCAGCTCACATCCTGTTACGTGCTGCGCCTCACCCTTCTTAGCGCCCTGCGGTCCATGGTGGTGCAGTTCCCGTACCAGGTGGTAAATCAGCCAGTCAGCAGGCTTTCAATGGTGCCTCTGTAGAAGTCCCTGAGGATTTTTGGCCTTAGCCCGAATTTCTTCAGGCGCCTGAGTCCGTGTAGTTGCTGTTGGGCCTTTTTGACAACAGTGGCGGTGTGGTTGGCCCATGTCAGGTCCTGGTGGATATTGACTCCCAGGTACTTGAAGCTGTCCACCCTTTCCACCACTGTGCCGTTGATGGTGATTGGGGGGTGTGTGCCCCCCCCCCCCCCCCTTCTGTAGTCTACAATGATCTCCTTTGTCTTGGAGACGTTCAGAGAGAGGTGGTTGTCCTGGCACATGACAGTGAAAACACTGATTGATGTGGAATCACGTCAATGGCGGGGAAGCGCTGCTCATAAATGACGTGAAAACACATCAATGGTGGGGAAAGAGTTAAAGTCCCTGGAAACCAGAAATATTTTATTATTATTTAGCATTTTGAGTTCATCACATCACAGGAACCTATGTTAATAAGCCACCAGCCAAATTTGAACGATGATGAACGTCTCAAAGTATATAAATTTAGGTTTGATAGTCATGGCAAAAGTAATGAGAATCAATTAGATTTTAGAGTGTATTTTCTCCCGCGGACTGTGTGGGCGTGTCCCGTCTGCAGCAGGGAAATTTCCCTCTCTCTCTCTCTCTCGGAGGAGACCTATCTCCGTTAACGGAGAGAGAGGGAGAGAAGGAGAGAGAGAGAAGGAAAGAGAGATGGGGGGTGTGTGTGTGTGTGTGTGTGTGTTCGCGCGTTGCTCCGCGCATAGCGTACTGACAGAGAGGAAGAGATCTCTGCTCTGCCGCTGCGAGTGCACAGCGCTACTGTGTGTGTGTCAGTGTACAGGACTCCCTCAGGGCTCCAATTTTGCACCTATATTATTTTCTCTTTATATTAATGATTTACCAAATGTATGTCCTAGTATGAACACTTTAATGTATGCGGATGACGCAGTAATCTTTACTCCATCCAAAACCATGGAGGAAGCCTCAAACACTCTCTCTGCAGCCATGACTCAAATTCAGGTCTGGCTTGAAAAATCTTATCTTGCATTAAACACCAAGAAAACAGTGGGTATGGTTTTCTCAAAAACATCCATCTCAAACCCACATCTCAAGATCCTTGTGGGAGGAGTGGAGATAGAAACTGTAAGTGAGTTCAAGTACCTAGGGCTCACTTTGGACTCCACACTCTCTTTCAAGAGTCATATTAAAAAGGTATCGAACTCTCTAAAATTCAATCTCTGCAACTTCAGGCAGATAAGAGCATCTCTGACTGACAGTGCGGCCTTAACTTTCCTCCACTCAATGATATTTGCACATAGATTACTGCCTTACTTATCTATCTATCTATATATATATCTATATATATATATGTATATATATATACTGTATACAGTATTATAT
This sequence comes from Poromitra crassiceps, assembly GCF_964638095.1. Lineage (NCBI taxonomy): Eukaryota > Metazoa > Chordata > Actinopteri > Beryciformes > Melamphaidae > Poromitra > Poromitra crassiceps. The sequence continues at coordinate 31,585,192 of NC_139624.1, read as the reverse complement.
ATATATATCTATATATATATAGATATATATATATATATATATACATACATACATACATACATATAGATTTTTTTTTAGGTGGGCAGCAGTACATTGCTTTGAGTCCATGACGGTACTACTCTCTGCTTCTTCAAATTGGGAACATGCCGACCACATCTACTAACTATCCCTTTAAAATGAAAATGCATGTGAATGTGTGTGTGTGTGTGTTGTTTGCCACCTCTGCCTGCGTGCTGTGGAGCCCCAAGCCCTCCCCATTGGGCAGGGAGTTGCGCCTCTTGGCGGTGGGGGTCTTGCTGGGCGTGGAGGGGGGGCAGTAGCTCATCGGCCTCTTCCTCGCCACCACCACCTCGCAGCACGCCTGGTCCTCGTTCAGCGCGCTCTTCCCAGCGTTGATCACCCTGGGGGGAGGGGGGGGAGGGTTAGGTGGGCGTGCTATATACATGTTGGCTCATATGTTTTGAAGGTGGCTGGCAGTTTAAGAATAGAAATGAAAGGGTGTGTTCCAAAAAATTTGAAGCTGAAATTTGAAAAATCATGGCTGAGAGAAAAAAGAGTTAGGGGGTTTGATGAATAAATTGATAAATAAAGATGAATAAGCCTACACACAGCTTTAGGCATATAGTCATCCACAAGCAGGGACACACACACACACACACACACACACACACACACACACACACACACACACACACACACACACACACACACACACACACACACACACACACACACACACACACGTAAAGTAATTTACCTAGAAGCACCTGTCACAACGCATCAGGATGCTCCCTGAAGAGCCGTAGCACAAACAAGCTGGCCTGTTTGAGCCTCAGCAGGAACATGAAAGGGACAAAGGCGGCCGCTTGGCTGAGCGCACAGATAAAAAGCCAGGCTGTGATCCTGCAGTGAGCCATAATAAGAACCATCAATAGAAGACTGCACTAGCGTTTCATCCAACCAAACGCTGTGATGTGGGCTTTCATACAGCTGCTTGGTCCAGACCTAGGGATGTCACGATACCAAAATTATGAGTTCGATACCGATACCTGCCTAAATATCTCGATACCGATACTGAAACGATACCACGGCAAAAAACTAAAACATCAGGAAAAGTAGTGGAATAGAGGGGACAAAACATGGAACTTAAAATTGGTTAATTTAGTAATATATATTATTTTCACACATAAATGTAGGCTATTGAAATGTAGGCTTATTATGTGGTGTACCCCCCCCCCCCCAATACATGTAGGCTAGGTGTTTTTTACAATTAATTCGTATATCATTAATAATTGGGATTATTGTAAATATTAGGATAGGTGACATCAGATGACTGCTTACCATGTAAAAGCTTTAATAACACTGGCATTGAGAGCCATAGTGTTATTAAATATTGTACATGGTATGCAGTCATCTGATGTCCCCTCCCCTAAACGTTACATGTCATGACTTGCTCCTTCCTTGGCAGAGATCTGTGCTCCAGCACATTGCCTCGTGTTTTACTGTAAACGAGTAGGCTATTGTGACAAGCGAACTTTTTCAGTGAAACAAGTTCGCTTGTCACACAATACTCGTTGGACTTATTTGAGGGCATGTATGTTTATCGTTCACGTTCGCTAACCTGTCGGTCTTTAAACTCTTTGAACAGGTCGGGGTGCCTGTCGGCAAGATGTTTAGCCAGGTTCGATGTGTTTGATCCTTTCGCTTGCGTCACGTTGAAGCACCTTTTACACACTGGTTTGGATGTGTCCACGGGCTTGCCTTCGCTGTCGGCAACGTAAGCAAAATATTTCCATATTTCGCTTCGTGCATCTGCTTTTTCTACAAGCGTTGGTCGGCTTGCAAGACTAGAAGAAGCCGCTGCCATTTTCGCTGCGTCTGTCCTGTGTGTCGGGGTGCTGTAGTGAGGACTGAACGACTGTGGCCAGAGAGCGAGCAGAGAGGGAAGAGAGGAAAGTCGACACGCCCCCACATGAAGCAGACAGAGTCAGAGACGAGCTTTTTTTCACTTTTCACGAGTCACCATTGGTTCAAGGCAAGGCTGTGTTGCCTTCACGTGAGGTGGGAGACAGGCTCTCAACTGTAATGCCGCTGTGTCTCTCTCCTCCGCTAACAAACACCACGGTCGCACACTGACGCAACCCATGACATTTTTTTAAGTATCGGTACTAAATTAACGTGGTATAGTATCCTTTTTAACGGCAGGGAACCGCGGTACCATACTAATACCGGTATACCGTGCAACCCTATCCAGACCACAGCTGTGATGTGGGCTTTCATACAGCTGCTTGGTCCAGACCACAGCTGTGATGTGGGCTTTCATACAGCTGCTTGGTCCAGACCACAGCTGTGATGTGGGCTTTCATACAGCTGCTTGGTCCAGACCACAGCTGTGATGTGGGCTTTCATACAGCTGCTTGGTCCAGACCACAGCTGTGATGTGGGCTTTCATACAGCTGCTTGGTCCAGACCACAGCTGTGATGTGGGCTTTCATACAGCTGCTTGGTCCAGACCACAGCTGTGATGTGGGCTTTCATACAGCTGCTTGGTCCAGACCACAGCTGTCAGGCAGGGACATCAGTGAATGTTCATGCAGCAAGTGCCGTATATGTTGATTGTTGCAAATAATTGAATGACTGGAGGGAAACATGACTGGCTTCTTTACAAAAGGACATACCAACAAGTAACAAGATAATCAACAGGTAAATAATAAATGTGTTAGGGCTGTTTTCGAATATTCGGATATTCGAATATTCGTTCATAATGTCGAGTTACGGTGTGGACCAGTGATGTCATTTGTGCATGAATGACATCACCGGTCCACAACTTTACACAAATCAACTCTCAATAAGTGTCAAACGAAATGAATGCCTACAAAACTGTTTACATTTTTCGGATATGTGTGAGATTATGTGCAAAATAAATCAGCATTGAAAATCGGCGGAGTGTCCCTTTAACTGCACATTACTCCAGTTTAAACAATCTGTCAGCAATCCTTTTGAATTTGAGGTTCAGTTTCGTTAAAAAATCGTTAGATTAATTGACTAATTGAAAAAATTGTCGTTAGATTAATCGAGAAGAAAATAATCGTTTAGGACAGCCCTATTGCCAAGAAAGTTTGCAATAAAAAATAAATCCATGTTTTCTGTTATTCTTCTTGCTGATTGAAAAGCCATGGCTAACGTTAAAGGGATACGCCAACATCTTCACTTCACTGCGCGTGCATTGGAAAGTGCAGGAAACTCATTCTAATGAGGGCTGCTACTGTTAGTTAGATAGCACTACAGTGGCAGTCTATGCTACCGCCGTTCAGTCACCCAAAACACACATTCCAACAACGCTAGAAACACTCACATGTACAGTACATGTTGTGACTCGTGTACTCACACGCAATCAAATAATAATCTGCATCAAAGTTACATTTTCAAAGTAAATCCATAGTGAGGAGAACTAGCAAGAGGGTTCCCTCTGCCACTTCCTCGTTTGCCTGAGGTGAATATGTGCACATGTGTGCGCATGCGCACATATGCATACACATGTAAACGAGGAAGTAATTTTTGTTGCAGAGGGAACCCTCTTTGCTAGTTATTTTCTCTATGGATTTACTTAGCAGTTTGTGACAACAAGCCTCACGTGCACTGTGTTTTAATGTGTTTCTCTCATGATCAGCGCTAATCACGGATCTTCTCGGATCCACTCGGGTATTACACATAAGGATAAACAGACCTGGGACCCGTGGTGATAGAATCGGACCCAATCCGGACTAGGGATGCACCGATATGAAAGTTTTGGCCGATGCCGATAACCGATATTAACATTGCTGTTATGGCCGATAACCGATATTTACCGATGTCGATATGATCTGTATAAAACCACATTTTTGTGATCATCACATTTTGTACATACTGAAAAACACATGTTAACACTGAATTTGAAAAAGTTATGCATTTCTTTATTTGCAAAGCCTTTGGAAAAGCCCACAAATCATAGATTAACTGCATTATTTCATATCAATGTGAAGAATTTGGCTGATAATGATAACCGATATTAACATTGCAACATCTGACCGATACCGATATGACCGATATGTTAAAAAATGACCAACATCGGCCGATACCGATATGATTGCCGATATATCGTGCATCCCTAATCCGGACCCTAATGGACCCAGCCCCGTACGGGTCTCAGGTCGGGTCCTAGGGTCCGAGTAGACCCGTGAAGGCCTCTAATTGAGAGTACTGTGTCTCTTTGTCTTTCCTTAATCTACCACTGGTGCAGGAAGAATGATTTGATGTAATTTCCTCTTCCTGTCAGTCACATTTGTTGTCTCTCATTCGGAATTGGAAGTTAGCTTCCCTCCCATTAGGAACAAAAGTTAATTTTCCACTCCATTGTCAGACATCTAATGCCGTCTTTGTTTCTCTCCCCTCCACAACAGCTTATGTGGCAGACACTGCTGGCCCCATGGATGTCATTATTATTGAGAGAAACACAATGCCTCATAGCCACATCTCTGTTACTGCTGGCCCAATGGATGTCATTATTATTTAGAGAAGGAGCCAGCACTCAAAAATGTCCTTTTGAGGGTTTTTATTCCTGTTTCAAACAACAACATACGCGTTTCAGCAAGAAGCCTTCGTCAGCGTTGTGCTGTGTAAGGCGGAAAAGGGCGTATAAATACAGCCAGACAGGAAGTACAATCAATTAGTATAGAAAAAAATATATATATATATTCAAAAAGTGCTTTATGCATCGATGAGATGCATAAAGATACAAGCATTGATACGAGTGCAAGGATAGAAAAAATTTATATATATGATTATATCATATTAGAAGCACAGACCACAGCCTCGAGAGAACGACCTGTTGTCTTCAAAGTGACAGCAGGAGAGAGATAAAAATAAAACAAGGACTGGACTTTGTATAAATTTAAAATAATAAAATAAACAGTCAAGGAAACAGTCCTGTTGTCTTCAAAGTGACAAGACAGGAAGGAGACTGGCACCCATGTAGGCTATAGATTTAAGATAGTGACAAGTTCAAATATACAAAAATACAAAATTACAGAATACAATATGAGAAATGCTTCGTGCTGAAACGCGTACGTTGTTGTTTGAAACAGGAATAAAAACCCTCAAAAGGACATTTTTGAGTGCTGGCTCCTTCTCTACTGCTCTATGGAAACTCTTGTGCCTTGCACCTAAAACTTTTTTATCCGGTGAGTGTGCGGGCTGATAGCTCCCCAGCTAAATCTGCTTTGAACATTATTGTTTAGAGAAACACAATGTCTCATAGCCACATCTCTGTTACTGCTGGCCCAATGGATGTCATTATTATTTAGAGAAACACAATGTCTCATAGCCACATCTCTGTTACTGCTGGCCCGATGGATGTCATTATTATTTAGAGAAACACAATGTCTCATAGCCACATCTCTGTTACTGCTGGCCCAATGGATGTCATTATTATTTAGAGAAACACAATGGGCTCTATCGTTGCATCGGCCTATGAACTGCGCTTAGTGCCAGGCGCAGCCCAGATTAGTGGGTGTGGACCAGCGCACTCGATATCTTGGTGTCGGCGCTACACGCGGCCTTAAGCATTATAACCACGCCTTTTAAGCGTACAATTATGCACTATCTGCTCATTGGGGAAGTGCAGTAAACGAATCACATGCTTCACTTTTCAGCTCCAATTCCACGGAGCGATCCAGTCCGGCTTCAGAAAAGCCGAGGGCTCTGATCTCCCCCCCTCCCTTTTATCCCCTCTGTCTGTCTCCATATATAGGCTATTATTCCATATTATTCTCAAACCAATCTAACTGCAGTTTAAATACTGCAAGCATGTAAATACGCTACACTATAGCAAGATCAAAGTGAAAAGAATGTTCTAAACGCATCAGCTAGAAAAATATAGCCTATCCCTATGATGAGATTAGATTGGTGAAAGTTTGTCCAGAATGATATCGTTTTGCTACCTTTTCTTCTCCCCTGCTGCACAGGTAGGATGATGCACATACATATAGCCTACACATTGTGTAAAGTCATTGCATAAATGTGTTTTTATTGTAAAACTAAAATGTGAAGTAGGGCCAAGTTATTGGAGCGGACATCACAGTAGGACATGACAGTAGAACCACATTACACTGTCACTCATCTAAATCACATTAAATCTGCAAGGGATATATATAGCCCCAATATGACATATGTTTCACATAGGGTTGTATTTTCATTTCAATGTTTTATTTGGTCCAATATTGAAATGTTCTACAATTGCAGGTTGTGTTAACATTACACATTATTTAGATCTACCTTTCTATCTATTTCGGCTCATTTGGTTGCTATTTATTAGCGAAATGGATTAGCCCAATGCATGCTGGGAGATTTCACATTTGTGGCTTTGGAAGCCAGGCAGTGAACATTTGTTTGGGCAGAATTATCTCGTTTTCTCTCGCCTTTTCTTGTCCCCCACTGCACAGGTAGGATGATGCAACAGCCTCTGAATGTCACGGGCTCAAAACTGTCATGTTATAAAAAACATGTTGTTATACTATGTACGGCACAACACCTTCTTTTTTCGATTGGACTTGTGCGTCCCTGTCTGAACGAGGGAGTGAGAAAGAGAGAGAGAGGGGGACAAACTGAGATCAGCAGAGCAGTTGTGCCTGGAATATCCGCGGCGCTATGAATAAGGCCTGGATTTCAAAAGCGCAAAGCGCTAAATTAACGCCATTCTGGCCTATTCTGCCACTGCGCCATGCCTGTTTAGCCTACAGCGCATTTCGTCGCCTAAAACCATGTTGCTATCTTCCCGAGGCAGGCGCAAGGTGCGTTTTTTTTGCGTTTAAGGTCAGTTTCTGCGCCTAAGGCCTGTGGGAAAATAGAGCCCAATGTCTCATAGCCACATCTCTGTTACTGCTGGCCCAATGGATGTCATTATTATTTAGAGAAACACAATGGCTCATAGCCACATCTCTGTTTAACTGTGAACTTGAAAGGAACAATAACAGCAATAGCATTCTTCAGCTAGGAGTTCAACACTGAAGTACTTAATTGTGTTTCAGAGGGTTTTGAGGCAGGATTGCACTACCAATACCGCTGAATAAAAGATAAGCAGACATGAGGGCACTTAGTTTCTACTGGTTTAATATACTCTAATGCAGTGGTTCTCACATTTTTTCACATGAAGGACCCCTAAACTGACAGAAATTAGACGATGGACCCCCATTTGATAGGATTTTGACGCACGGCCCCCCATATGATAATAAGATTGATGCTTTTAGATGTTTTATTACAGATAGTGTATAAAACCCATGACCAAAATAGTCATTGTGTTACTTATGAATGGAATTATAGCAAAAATAAATGACCCCCCCCCTTTTGGCTGGGGACCCCCTGGAACCCCCTCAAGGACTCCTGGGGCTCCCCGGACCCCCATTTGAGAACCACTGCTCTAATGGAGGAATGGATGGCGTTTTGGATAGGGGTGGGGTGCAAATTGATACAGAACTGCATCGCAATATTTTGTGTGGCAATATTATTGTATGGCACAAACATCCCTGGTTATACAGTGCACCCATTTAAAAGTGTATGCAAAAAAAAACACAAAAATCCAGTTCCTTGTTGTTGTTTTACATTTTTTCACATAAAAAGTTAATTTGTCAAGAGTTCATTCATAACAGTCATCTACAGTTTGCTGAGATCAGGTAGTACTATCATATTTCTACCCCATTTCAACGAATCATATCACAACATGACAGCTGTCAATCAATCTTGAGAAGATTCTGAGCAGGCAATATGGCTGCCTACAGTGCCTAGTGCCTACCTGGGTAGACTTTTGTAGCCCATAAATGTTGGCCAATAAGTATGTAACATACAAGATAAAACAAACCGTAATGTCTTCAGTAGAATGCAAAGGACATGTAACTGGTGAATATCATTATTAACTGTGCCATGGTTATTCGGACACTTCAAGCCAGCAGCCAGCACTCTGCCTCGGCTTGGAAACAGCTATCCGCCCGGAGGCAGCCACCCGGTGCTCTGCTCCGAGGCTGGCACAGTGAGTATGCACTCCACAGCGCTGTATTTACATGATTGTGTTTGTACATAGACTGTTATTGAAACGTGACCGGTAGGTTTCAGATTTGTCCGGTAACATACAATATTTTGCGGGCTTGTTCTGCCCCCATCCTTCCTACGCAGCATTCAAGTGCCAGGATTGGCCAACATCAACTCCAGGCCCTAATCCCAGACACGCCCACTTTCCAGTTTCCAACGGTCAAATCAAACTCCTGCACATGCTATGTCCCGCCTCTCTACCCTGTTTCAGTCAGTATATGTCACACAGACCCTATCAGAGCCATTTCATCTCGACGTTAACTCATAGTAGTCTTAGAAAAAGGGGAAATGTGAGGCACTCAAATAGCAGCCAGCGCAGCACATTTTGTCCTTTCTGTGTTTTGTTTTTTTACTTTTCCAGAATGTATGGTGAGCAATAGACCAATTATACGCCTACGTCACAATGACAACAAAGCAAGCTGCGTGCGCAACGTGTAGGCAGAAAACCATCAGCCCAGCATTCACAGACAGTGAAAAAGCCCCGCTGTCAGGACTGCTCTATGCCCATCTGCAACACACAGTTATATTTTAGTTTTAAAATGCAGTTCTCGGCTTACTACCACAGCTTATCGCCTAGTGATAAGCAATGTTATGCATCGAAATTAACGTTGTTTAATGGGATATGTCTTACAGACCCATACCCACTGGCGCTGTCAATTGGCCAAGCCTAGTCATACATATCGTGCATTCCTTTATAACTGGGGATAGCGTAGATAATTATTCTGTAACTTGCAAAGATATATTGTTATGTTGATAATGCACACAACTCAATAATGACATTATGTAACGTTACTTGGTCGTTAACTAACCAAGCGATGTGGCTGAGCAGCCTACAGCTACAGGCAGCTTACCTGATTATGAAGAGCACTACAAAGTTGGGCATTTTTAATGATGTCCTCGTTCCAATCAGTTCAACTCAATAATGACATTATTTAACGTTACTTGGTTGTTAACTAACCGAGCGATGTGGCTGTTACTAGCAGCCTACTACAGTTTACCTGATATGAAATGAGCGAGCACTGCAAAGTCGGGCATTTTTAACGATTTCCTCTTTCGGCTTGCAACCAAAGACACCTACGGTTAGCATAAAAGCAGTATGAGTTGACGGGATTCGGTAAAACTTTAGTCCTTGCTTTTAATGCTAACCGTAGGTGTCTTTGGTTGCAAGCCGAAAGAGGAAATCGTTAAAAATGCCCGACTTTGCAGTGCTCTTCATAATCAGGTAAGCTGCCTGAAACTGTAGGCTGCTCAGCCACATCGCTCGGTTAGTTAACGACCAAGTAACGTTACATAATGTCATTATTGAGTTGTGTGCATTATCAACATAACAATATATCTTTGCAAGTTACAGAATAATTATCTACGCTATCCCCAGTTATAAAGGAATGCACGATATGTATGACTAGGCTTGGCCAATTAACAGCGCCAGTGCGTATGGGTCTGTAAGACATATCCCATTAAACAACGTTAATTTCGATGCATAACATTGCTTATCACTAGGCGATAAGCTGTGGTAGTAAGCCGAGAACTGCATTTTAAAACTAAAATATAACTGTGTGTTGCAGATGGGCATAGAGCAGTCCTGACAGCGGGGCTTTTTCACTGTCTGTGAATGCTGGGCTGATGGTTTTCTGCCTACACGTTGCGCGCGCAGCTCAATGTTGACAAGCTGTATAAGGGGTCTATAAAACGGGAAAAAGGATTTGGCAAATGCTTTGCCTTGGATATTCCTTTTTTTTTAAGTAGCCTACCGGTAGTTGTTTTCACAGTAGTTCAATAAATGTTCTACCAATTTATCCCCATCGTTTCATATTGCAAATGTATAATGTAAAGTGTAGCGTTTGTGAGCAGCTACAGGCAGACATGAGGTGATGTTGGAGAGGTGAGGGCTAAACAGACGCTGTGATGACAACAGAGGAGGCTTTTATTACACATAAATGCTGATATGACCTGAAATCATTAACACTTTGAGTGCCACGGCCCTTGGGCAAAAGGTGCTGTACTGTGCCACATAGGCCGCAATGCATTTTAAAACAGTCATATAATTTCTTTAATAATTACTATGTAAACACTGAACACGCACAAATAACGATGAGACTCTCTTCTATCACCTGCAAAAAAAAGTTTATTGATCCCATTTTCCGTTCTTTAGTTATGAGCCGGAGAAGATAGCTTGATTTGACCAAAAACAGCCCTTTTTTTCTACGAGCTGAGATAATGACCCTTTTGTGAAAGGAAGCATTTCAAGCACATCATTGACTCATTGCTAATATTTTCTGATGTAATGCTGCAGCTGCCTGGGTCTGTTGTATGCTGTAGTGTCCTGCGTGCCCCACCTCCCCCCCTCCTCCTCCCCCCCCGTTGTGGGAGGAGTATCTCTCTGCTCTGCTCGGCTCTGCTGTGAGTGCGTTTGCTCTGCGTGTGCTCAGCAGTGAAAAGTCCGCTAGATCCAGCTTTTTTACACCCGCGTGTATGTCACCATGCTTCCAGTTGAGAACTCCACGGCTGATCATGCGAATGGGCTGTTGCAGCGGACACGAGGTGCTCAATTGTGACAGCAGATTGGCTGCTGCAGGGGCACAGCTACGTTATGCTTCAATGAAGCAGCTACATACGGACGGATGCGATGCGATTTCCTTTTCCCCGACGACTTCTTCCGTGTGTTCTATGGTTTTACTCCACTTTCTCTCATCTGGAGTGCGCTGTCGCCACCTAAGGGTTCTGTAAAATAGGTTAGACACATTCAATAGCTCTCATATTGTAAGAGGCGATGTAAGAGGCATAGATCGACACCCCCCCCCCCCCCCCCCCCCGTCAAAAAACAATTTCGAGTTATTGACGCCATTTGGCGTCGCTGGCAGCCTACGGTAAATTTCTAATGACGCCATATGGCGTCGCTGGCACTCAATGTGTTAAGCACCAGCAGTCCCAAAGAGACACTTATGCCTCCTCTGAATATCGCTGTGTGTGTGTGTGTGTGTGTGTGTGTGTGTGTGTGTGTGTGTGAGTGAGAGAGAGAGAGAGAGAGAGATATCACACACACCACCACAGACCCAGAAGCTCCCTGTGGAGAGCCACAGAATACTAAACAGTAAGGAGATCTCTTTCCCTTGCACCTTCCTTCCTTATCATTATTTCCCATCTTTCTCTCTCCAACCCTTCTACTATTTCTCTCCATCTCTCTCTCCATTATCATTCAATGGGAGAGAGGGGGAAACCACCTAATACTAACAATAACAATAATAATCACCATCACCACCACCACCATCATCAGCATCATAAACACTAAATGGGACAAATAAAACATTTGCATTTCCCCTGCATTTAGAAACGAAAAAAATAATTCCATTTCATGAAAGGCAAAAAGATGAGGACTGTGCTTACATTGCCATTTGAAGCAGAGATAGATGATGTTAAGTTGAGGAGGGTGTGGATGAATAAACAAACAAAGACACTTTGACACAATCAATGGCACATTATGTGTAACAGATGGAGTGAGAGTGATATGTAGGAATCGACTGAGTGGTTGTAATGTATTATTGAGCATGGGCGGAAACCAGGCAGCCTGGGAACAAGTCTGTATTGATCTACAAACAATATAGGCTAAGTGGAGCAACACTCCTGCAGAGTTGGTTTTGTCAAAATATGAGGATTAGATTCACCCCACAATGATAGCAGCATTTGAAAACAGGATATATTAATATGCAAATTTATGCAGCAGCAATATAGGTCATAAAATCCCACCCCCTCCATGTTTAGCGGATGGGACATGAGCCAAGCTAAAACATCAAAGTACGCGTCAAATACATTTTTCACAAAGAATAAATCATGCTGATTTATGTTGAAATGCAAATTTTTCTGATGTTTATTTTTAATTAGTTATATGACGATATAAAAAGGGCTGATTGACAGCCTGTGACAGCCACTCTCAACACCATTATACTGTACGTTTTGTTGTATTGTAATATGCCATAAAGGTTCGTATTGATATTTTTTTCCTGGCCTGGCTCGTTGGATTGACGGCCCCGCCAGGCCAGTACTATTGTAGGGGAAACACTGAACTTAAGATATTATCAAGGATGCTGCTTTTTTTGTTTGTTTGTTTCTTTCAGCGCACAAATAAAGCATTTGGAATGACATGAAGAGCTTATGTAAGGCATATTCTAGTCATAGAGCACTGGAGCTATATGTCTCTAGTGTCTTTTGTTTTGCATACCCTCTATCAGTGGTGTGCAGAAGAGCAAAGTGCAAGGATTGCGTTGCCATGCTGTTAATAAGGCTGTATCTAAACAACATGCAAATCTGATATTATTGGCGCTCTTATGATGTGGAGTCAGTCACGCTGCATGACGCAAACTTGATCAGCTAGCTATCAGTTAAACACATATAAACCTCCACCTCACACTTAAAAGAGCATTCGTCATATTCAGCACAGCACACTCATCCAGGCAGTTTGGAAAAACATGTCTCAATGAGACACACACAGATGTTAAAAATGACTTCTTTTTTTATGTGAGTAAGACCTTCAAATCTCTCAGAGGGATGCTGCACTCATAAATTTTACTGTGTTCTGGACTCGCAATCATTCATTTCTCAGCGGTGGTCCCAGTGGACAGTGGGAAGGAGATTGAACAACCGCGGGTTGTTGTCACGGTCCACCCACCACAACAACTCAAAATCCTGTGGGATACACTGAATGTACTGTAATGGCTCAGTTATACTCCATTTTCATATGTAAATAGATGCGTCCGTTTAAAACTTTATTATCGTCATTGCCCACATACTTCCATGCATCTTTCACGTTGGTATCATGTTAAGCAATACATCCACCAGTGGGCAGTAGAGAGTCAAATGTATGAGTGTGTGTGTGGTTTTGCTGCGTTTCATGCATATCCGTAAGATTTCAGATGACGGACAGAAAATGCACTAAATGAAGGCAGAGTACGGACAGAAGGCTCTGTCCGTCTCTGTCTCCCTCTTTAACGTAGAGTACAATTGGGCCTTAAGACAACAGTCTTGAGTTAAGATAGCTAACCTAGAATATGAATTTGCATCTTTCTACAAAACTAAGCGGCGCCATCTGCAGTCTCTATTGTATTCACCTTATGTAGCCACGCCCATGTGACCCGGTTGTGTGGTCGTGTGACAACTTCCGGCAAAAAAAAAGGCTGGCTGCTCCAATATCATCTAACTCTGAATTAACTAATAATTTAGCCAATTGTATGTAACATAACAAATAAAAGCAAACGGCAATGTCTAAGAATGCAACGCCATGTAACTGGCTCTTTAATTCTTGCATTCCAGGGAATTACGTTAACGTCTGCTATAAGACCCAAGTGCTCGGAAGAGAGAAAACCATCTGAAGCTTTCTTTGTTGGAGTCCAGGAATGTTTTACAAGAAAGTGCTTGTCATTGTCGATGATAACGTTATCTGACCTGGCTAACAGTGGATACTCGCTTGCTTGCTGTGTACTGAGCTCTAAGTAGTAGGCTACGTTCTTTATTTTACCCCTTGCACTGTCCGCTCAGTGTTTCCCACAGGATTTTGCGAATTTGTGGTGGGGGACCGCAGACCCCCTAGGGGGGTGCGGGGGCATGCCCCCCTGCGAGATTTTTTTAAACATTTGAAAGTAAAATGCATGAATTTGGTGTACTTTGAGAAAGCTTAAGAGCAAAATTAAAAGGCTAGATCTATGAAGAACATGTCATCATTACTGTGCTGTGGGTTTACAATGACAAACTAAATTTCTCCCTATAGGTCAGGGATACTCAACTTGCTTTGCCACTTTCGTGAAATGATAGAAGGCGAGGGGCCAGTTAATAAACAAACAATATACATTTTTCTGTAGCGGATTGTAGGTTTTTGGGGTGTCAGCCGGAGTTTAGGCTGACAGTGTTGTGCACACCAGATAGTTAGGTTAAGTTAGTTAGGTTAAGTACATACATAAGTGCCTGGGTAGCGAGCAGATGGCGGTATTTGACAATTTAGCAGCTAAATCATAGATTATTGAAAGATATTCCATATTCCAGACTGAAATGCTATAACAGAAGTATTGGCCAGAATGACATGAACATTTATTGGACACTTATTTAGCGGATATCTTGCATGTTGCGTTCAGGTGCACTGTAAAAAAAAAAAAAAAAAAAAAAATTTGGTCAACATCTTATTGTGGCGGTCAAAATATTATTGTGGCGGCCCGCCACAAATTCCTTTATGTATGGGAAACACTGCCGCTACAAAAACAACTCTTCTTCATGACGTTCATTTGTATTTCGCGCCGTGACCGCCGGAAGTGTTAACATGACCCGGAAGAATTTGGCCCACCCCCGCGTCTGAACATAAGGTGAATAGGCCAGTCGTTCTCAACCTTTTTAAACCAAGTACCACCTCAGAAATTATCACCATAGAAAGTAGGAGGGAGCCCCACCTAACACCAGTGGTACCCGTACCACAGGTTGAGAACCACTGCTATAGGCTTATTGACATGCAACCATGTTTGCAGCAAGCCATAAATAGAGCAGAGTTATAATTCCCACAGATGCTGCTGGTAGAAGCGAGCGACATCATCCTCTCACATGTAAAAAACAGCTTGGGCTCTCACACTGTGCTATTATGATCATTTGGATGTCATTCATTATAGTCGCACTGTCACACAATAGAGCTCAACAGGCACGTGACATTTCGTGACATAATTTGCCCCGGAAGTAAGTTCTGCATTCATTTTCTCCATTGACATTTTGATAAATCCTTATGTAACGAGTTTTAAGGCTCGAACCAAGCCAACCCGTGACCTACTGAATCGTGAGTGACCATAACATTCGGTTTAAGCAAGAACAACAATTGCTCCATTTACATCATTCAGAGTGATTTTTTCTGAAATGTGTGTTAAAATGAGCCAATTACACATCCTTTGCATAGGGCAAGTTACATTAAACTGAGACCACTGATGCTTTTAAAGCAACTGACAGACAGTAGCAGGCTGGTAGGTAGCAGGGCACTGCCAAGGTGGCCTTAGGGATCTCAGGGCATCACGGAGAGGGAGGGGCAACACAGGCCATGGCCTGATGGCCTCCGTGTAATTCCCACCCTGGGTCTAACCCTAACCCAAACCCTAACCCCTAACCCTGATTCATATTTTTTATGTCTATCGTGTCTGATAACATCAGTAGCTTAGCGTTAGCTAATCTAAAGCTGTCAGCCATTTTGCCCATGTTAATCCCACCACGCGCCTGACATACAGCCAATCAAATGCCTGCCCCATCTGAAATTGAACCCAATCCGAAATTGCACCGACACCTGCACAGGTAAAAATAAAAAAAATAAAGGGTTGGGGATGCATGCATGCTGTAACAGTGGTTCTCAACATCCGGGGATCACCTGGGGTCCTTGAGGGCGTTTCAGGGGCTCCCCAGAAAGTGGAATTGTTAAACATGTCTTTACACTAAATTAATTAAAACAATTAAGAGAATGTAGGAGAAAATACTGTTTTAATCAGTTTCACTGTTATCTATCTTCCTTTACAGATAACTAGTCATGGAATTCTGGACCAAATCATATCTAACAATAAAAAAAAGCATTCTCAGATTTGGGTCCGAGAGACAAAATCGTATTGAATGTCCATAGGCCTAATATGGACTAAATTAGGGTTCTTTGATATGAAAAAGATGGAGTATCACTGTGCTACAAGTGAACACTGATGCTGCATAGGTCAAAACAGGTGCTGCTTAGTAAGACAAGTAATTCAGTGCTTTTCAATTATGTGATGTGGAGGTTTTCATTTCAGCCAAACATAACACCCATTTCGCTAATGACGTTACTGTACACCTGAGAGGGGGTCGAGCAAATGAGTGAAAAGACTGTTGCTGTAATTTGACTGGGATGGATACCTGCTGGGCCTCCATGACAAATCATTGAGCAGACATGAGTGCTACAGGGATGAATGGAAACAGCAGGGCTGCTGCAGTCGGGGCTACTCACTCGGCGTATCCAGTGGCCCACGGTAGTCTTCGGGTCTCCTTCAGGATGAGGATGGGCCGGGCTATGTGGTCCGCAGAGCACTCGATCTCATCTAGGGACAGTCCAAGGAAGTCGGGTCTCATGTAGGGGAATCTCAGCGGCAGCTCCGAGCCGCCACCGGCGTGATCCCCGGTGCCGCTGGAGGCACCAGCACCGGCTATTATCCCTCCCATGAACCCGGCCACCGCGGTCTTGACCCGGGTGAGCATGTTGGCGCGGGCGCGTCGCTGGCGCGGCGGTGTGTCCGTGGGGCGGTGCGCGGCGCCGCGGCTGCCTTTCCCCGGATTGCCCCCCAGCTCGGCGGCGGCAGTGCGTTTCAGCGACAGGCTCAAAGAGGAGGAAGAGACCCTCGGTAGGTAAACCCCCCCCAGCAGGTTATTAAGGTTTCATTCAGGACTGAGACCACCGCAGCAGCAAACGGTCTTAAAATCCACACTGCCCCCATAGAGAGTCATTGAACGGCTCCCCATCCGTCGTCGTGAACGCGGAAATGGACACTGGCGATTAACGGATCATGTGACGTATGGATGCACTGCAAAAGAATGTCCATCCTCCAAAGTCTCTGTTTCGAGTCTCATCTCGTTAAAAACGTATTTTATTCATAAAAAAGTGAAACTGCACGTGGAAGTGAAATTGGCGTTATTATTATTAATAACATTCCCATATTTATTATTTGTAAGAAAACAAGAAGATAGCGAGGCTCAAAATGACTTTGATGAGATGTTTTTTGCAGTGCAGCAGGCACACGGAGGCTGAGCAGCTTACGGCACACAGCAGGTATCTGAGCAAGACTATCACGAAATGTCATGAGTAAATTCTATTAAAGGAGATTTGTCTAAATAATAACAATGTATGTTACAAACAAATAGACAAATAGAAATAGAACAGGAAAGGGATTTCCCAGGCAGTAGGGTTTAGGGACTACACTCCACTACACTCAATTTGCACATTGCACTCCACCTGAGAAGCCCAATATTATTTTCCTCGTCATAATAAATACTGTGTATATATTATTATTATTATATACACCACACACACACACACACACACACACACACACACACACACACAGTTACCGGAAGTAACATTATCGATAGCTACGGTAGGCAGGTCCCATTGTTGTGTGGGTGTTGGAAGTATGTGTTTATCACTTTTTTGATTCAACTTGGAGATTGTGTTTGCCTTGTGTGTATAGCCAACCTATTGGACAGCAGCAGGGTACTGACTTGATGGTCCTGCCTGTAACATGGCCATCAGGCAATCAATCATAGCTCTGGATTTTGGGTGGGACCTGGACTGGCCAATCAGATTTCAGGGGTCCCTTCCCCCCCCTCCAAACCCACCCCTGGTCAAAACCAAACTGGCTACTGTTCAAAATATCTCTAATGGAGGATATCCTGTTGTAGTCTATAGGCTAGACAAGTTTTGCTGTCATATGCGGGGCGGCTGTAGCTCAGGAGGTAGAGCGGGTCGTCCACTAATCGCTTTGGATAAAAGAGGGCGGTGGTTCGATTCCCGCCTCCTCCACTCTGCATGTCAAAGTGTCCTTGGGCAAGATACTGAACCCCTGATTGCTCCTGATGGTGTGCAGGCACCCTACACCATCGGTGTATGAAGGGGTGAATGTACCTACTGATTGTAAAGCGCTATATAAATGCAGGCCGTTTACCATATTTGGAGATAAGTTGTTTTTACTATAAAGATCTATGTTGTACTAGAACGACCGCAACGTGGACTTATGCCTCTGCCATTAGTTCATTCTTGCGTCCAAATCGACATTTGAGGCAAATTGGAAGAAATTCCATCAAGGCGCTCCTGAGATGTTGCATTACAGAGCTTGGCTATTGGGTGTGTGAGGTCACAGTGACCTTGAACTTTGACCACCAAAATGTAATCAGTTCATCCTTGAGTCCAAGTGGACGTTTGAGGCAAATTCGAAGAAATTCCATCAAGACATTCCTGAGATATCGCGTTAATAAGCTTGAAAATGGCATTCGAGAGGTCACAGTGACCTTGACCTTTGACCTTTGATCACCAAAATGGAATCAGTTCATCCTTGCGTCCAAGTCGATGTTTGAGCCAAATCAGAAGAAATTCTACCAAGCTGTTCTTGAGATATTGCGTTAACGAACTTGGGAATGGCGTTCGTGAGGTCACAGTGACCTTGAAGTTTGACCACCAAAATGTAATCAGTTCATCCTTGAGGCCAAGTTATTGTTTGAGGCAAATTTGATTAAATTCCGTCAAGGCATTCCTGAGATATGGCGTTAACAAGCTTGAAAATGGCATTGGAGAGGTCACAGTGACCTTGACCTTTGATCACCAAAATGTAATCCGTTCATCCTTGCGCCCAAGTCGACGTTTGAGCCAAATTGGCAGAAATTCCATCAAGCCGTTCTTGAGATATCGCTTTAACAAACTTGGGAAGGGCATTCATGAGGTCACAGTGACCTTGACCTTTGACCACGAAAATCTAATCAGTTCATCCTTGAGTCCAAGTCGATGTTTGAGGCAAATTTGATGAAACTCCATCAAGGCATTCCTGAGATATTGCGTTAACAAGCTTGAAAATGGCGTTCGAGTGGTCACAGTGACCTTGACCTTTGACCACCAAAATCTAATCAGTTTATGCTTGAGTCCAAGTGGATGTTTAAAGCCCCAATCAGTAAGATTTTTGACATTTTTTACTGTAATATATCAGCTTTTTAGTCACAGGACATGGTAGATTGACTTGGAATAGGGAGACCCTCGTCTTTATTTATCCCACACCGCCCTCCATTGGCCAGCACTGGGACTAAGCAGTTTGTCTGCCACGTCCCGTAGCAAGAAAAAAGAAAAAAGAAAAGCATGCGCGCATGCGCTGTACAGCAGAAGCGCTGTGTTCATGAAAACAAGGAAGTAACTCGAGTCGGATTTGCTACGAAAATGATGTTTCACGGAACTATGGATTATTATTTCATCACGTGGTGAGTACCCGATGTCACAACATGTACATAGAGCTTTCTGGCGCTGTGTTTTGTTGACTTTGAACGGCGATATCGTTATCGATACTAATGCACGCAGAGGGCGCAGTTTCTCCAACAGTAAAACTTGGAAACTTACTGAATGGGGCTTTAAGGCAAATATGATGAAATTCCATCAAGGCATTCCTGAGATATCGCGTTAACAAGCTTGAAAATGGCGTTCGAGAGGTCACAGTGACCTTGACCTTTGACCTTTGACCACCAAAATCGAATCAGTTCACCCGTGGGTCCAAGTGGATGTTTAAGGCAAATTTGATGAAATTCCGTCAAGGCGTTCCTCGGATATCGCTTTATCAAGCTTGAAAATGGCGTTCGAGAGGTCACAGTGACCTTGACCTTTGATCACCAAAATCTAATCAGATCATCCTTGAGTCTAAGTCGATGTTTGAGGCAAATTTGATGAAATTCCGTCAAGGCATTCCTCAGATATCGCATTAACGAACATCGTACGGACGTACGTACGGACGGACAACCCGGATCCATAATCCCTCCGGCCTGGCTGAAAATGGCGTACGAGAGCTCACAGTGACCTTGACCTTTGACCTTTGACCACCAAAATCGAATCAGTTCAATCACCCGTGAGTCCAAGTGGATGTTTAAGGCAAATTTGATGAAATTCCGTCAAGGCGTTCCTCAGATATCGGACGTATGGACGTATGTACGTGCGGACAACCCGGATCCGGCCTGGCTATCGCCGGCGGCGGAGGCATAAAAATGTATCATACGATTACTGTAGTTATTTTCCCGTAAGGTGTGATAATGTCTCCACATAAAAGGCAGCACATCTCATCTCAGAGTGGGGTGCAGTAGGTCAGCTTAATGACTGTATGGATTTAGGCTACTGTACATTACATTAGCCCGGGCCTACAGTATCTGACGTAAAATGCAATCAATAGGCTTTTAAGCCATTTGGGTCTGTTGAATACTGCACTTAGTCAAAAGTCTGCACAACTCAGTGTTATGGGTGTGATACTGGCTCCCAACATTTTGACTACAGGTATTTGACTTATTAAGGTTCTTGGCTAATGATAAAACAAAAACCACAAACAGACAAACAAAAAACAAAACAAACAAAAACACGTAAACACTGTTCTTGGCTAATGATAAAAACAAAAACCACAAACAAACAAAAAACAAAACAAACAAAAACACTTAAAGTGTAACTAACCCCCAAAACACTTTTTCAGCTTTTAACCAATATATATGACTTTGGGGGTGGTGTGTGAAGAATGCTGGTCAAAATTTCCACATTTGAGACCAAACTGTTGCCATTTTACCATTTGTATCATTTTTCAGCAGCATAACTGGCATAAGCGCCCTCTATGGGTGGCACACTGCTTTTTTTTGCCCTCAAATGAATGGGAGATTTGGTACAACCTGACGTCACGTTGTCCCCAAAGACTATGGGATTTCAAGATACAGTAGTTACTCCCCTACTCCCCCTGTACCCTTTCCCGGCTCCTCACAACTCCAAGCCAATAGACCCTTCTCACGGGGGCCATTTTGTGTCGAGAAGCCAGGGTAAACACAGGTGCAAGCAAAACACTAATGAGGGTTTCCAACTTCCATGATTGGGATTTGGAAACCCTCATTAGTGTTTTGCTTGCACCTGTGTTTACCCTGGCTTCTCGACACAAAATGGCCCCCGTGAGAAGGGTCTATTGGAGGGAGGGAGGGGTTATTGTGTGTTTGCAGCGACATCATCAGCTCCGAGCCCCCGCACCAAAGTGAGCTTCCATGAGCGACTTTCATCCCCGCCGTCATTTCCGCAAACAAATCTCATCGCAGTTTAACGCACATGTAAAATATAACGCTATACTACGACGTGACAACGTGACAAAGCTGCTCTAAACACATCGGCTACTATAATATCGTCACTGTGCAATGAAAGCCACTTATCTCCAAAACGCCAACTTTTCAGGAAATGAAAAGCGGAGCTCTTCACTCTGCCAAGCCGGGGAGAGTGGCTCTGTCATGGGGTTGAGCAGTCCCGGAGTAACGTGACATTATTCTTGTCAGAAACAACTTCGATTTGCATACTTTAAATGAGTTTGCAGCCCAAGGACAACCCGAAAACACCTTATTGATCTATTTACGTCAGACGATGCCAGAATCACACAAAACCAAGCCGAAACACAGCCGGCATTCGGGTCAGCAGCGTGCCTGGTGACTTTTCCGGGGAAGTCCTCATGAGGTGGGGCGGAGCATGGAGGTCTGACTGTCACATACACTGCCCTGCGCTGCGCCCGAGAGGAAAAATCAGAGGTGCAGTAACTTTTAACACATTCACTGCCAGCCGTTTTTTCAATACTGTAGGTAGCTTCTGCCAGTTTTTTTTTTTTGAGGATTCTGGCTCATTTTACAAGAGCCGAGGATTATTTTCTGCTAGGACTTCGTGAACACCAATCATCTAAAAAGAACTAATAGAATGTGTGCTTTCTCGGTCTAAAAGAGTTAGTTTTTATCATGTTCTGTTATGTAGATATTAGCCGTTGAATACAGCATGGTTTCAGCGTCTGAGAAGGAAAGCTGAGAAAAATGCAGTTTTGTGAAATTCAATCAAACAGGCAGAACAGTCACTTTAACCATTTATTTTTGGCATCAGTGAGACATCAGACATCTGAACAATAGTTGTTTTCAATAATGGAGGAATAATACAATAATAAAATAAATAAATGTCAAAATAAATACAAAACAAGAGCAGACCACAGGTCACTCAGCTTTTTTTTTTTTTATAGTTTTTCTTTTTTTTTATAGGTTTTTTCGGTTCGTGATCAAACCGGTTTGGGCTCGTACACCGAATCCAGAACTGCTCCAAAATGTAATGGGTACTTCCTTGGCCCATGTTACACCCATCCACAAAGTTACCGTACATGAAAATCGGCAGGTGCTTTTTATGTATTCCTGCTAGCTAGCAAACAATCAAACAAAGAGCATCAAAAACAAATCTCCCTGGCAGGTTTTTTTTTTTTTTTTTACGACCCATGCCTACTCAGTGCCACTGAGCATAGTTCTTCTCTGAGTGGTACACCTCATAGCAGCCAGCCCTGTGTAATGGGACATCACATTCGACACAACGGTAGCGTGTCTCGCTTCTAACATTATTCCTTGCACAAACCCTACACCTCCTCGATGGGTGATCTTTTTTGCGTGTGGCTGGATACATGGCCAGTACATGGCCCGCTAGATTGACATCCAGCCTACTTTGAGGGTCCAGGTATGGTGCCCGGGGCATGGTTGCAGGTTGGTCACTGTCAAACTAGATGAATGACTTCAAAACCGTCATCTAGTTTGACAGTTATTGAGAGTTGATTTGAGTTAATGAGTTATTAATTTGAGTTAGTGTGGACCAGTGATGTCACTGGTCCACACTTTAACACTCAATAACTGTCAAAGTAAATGACAGACTTCAAAACAGTTTACAGTTTTCTGATATACTACTGATGTTCTAATGATACAAAGCTGGTTGAAAATGGGCGGAGTGTTCCTTTAATATCCAGCCAGAATCATTGCAAATGGATGTTCAAAGTAACAGTTAGCAATAGCATTCAGTTAATCAATGCCTAATGACAGCCAGATTCCGTTTTAAACTTTAAAACAGAAAAACGGAAAAACGTTTTTAGCCGCTTGACATCGGTCCTAGTGATTCTTGCTTCTGGTGCGGCAGTCAAATAAGATACAGTAACAAGCAGTGGAGGACTCGCACACAGAACTATAGACAAGACAAAGTCTTAAAAAATCAGATCTATTTTATTGAGGATCGGCACAAATTGGCAGCAAACGTTTCAGTCCTAGTTGGACTATCGTCAGTGCAGTACTGGGCGGCCCTGGTGGCAGTGTCTTTGTAGAGTTCTCAATCAAGCTGGAGAGCTTGATTAGGCACACCTGGAGGAGCCTCACATGGGGCAGGTAATCAGCACAGCTAGCTCATGTTAGACAAATCATATCAATCAATCAATCAATCACATGTCCATACCTATACATGAACCAGAGGTATAAAGGTAAGTATATACATTATTAGATTATAGGCCATGGGACTAGTAGTGCATACAGGCATTCACAAAAAGCAGGCCATTTCGAGTTCTTCATTCCAGCCATTGGGATGCAATGGCTTGAATTAGGACTGAAACGTTTGCTGCCAATTTGTGCCGATCCTCAATAAAATGGATATGATTTTTTAAGACTTTGTCTTGTCTATAGTTCTGTGTGCGAGTCCTCCACTGCTTGTTACTGTATCTTATTTGACTGCCGCACCAGAAGCAAGAATCACTAGGACCGATGTCAAGCGCGCAGCTCTCTTCATGCTCAGTAATTAATTATCTTTCTTGAGCTTGTGCCACCACCTATCCAGTGGTATCAAGATGTCCAGTTTTCAAGAGATCCGGGATCTGACTGAGGAGTGTGCGCAAACACACTCCTTCACCCAGCAGGAGATTGAAGATATCCTGTTCCCCAGCACCACCCAGCTCACCCCACCAACAGTGTCCACTGTTGACCTGATGAAACAACTGAACACTCTGCTGCAGAAGAGAACCAGACACCAACTCCATGGGTCAACTCTCAGTGAGTATGTGCGTGCCAAACGTATCCCTAGAGGCCTCCGTATACAGAAGATACCAACCATTGGCCGCAACAATGAGGACTTTTGCACAAAATGGTGTGAAATCTTAAACAAGGCGTCGCTGGACTTAATCGTCCTGGTGATTGACTTCACACAAAAAGAACTCACCAGAGTGGAGCAAGAACTTGCTGCTGTAAAAGAGACACTCAAAACAAAAAGTACTGAGACTGAATTGAAGAAAATCCAAGATGAACTGGATGCCACAACTGAGAAGTATCAACTTGAACTACTAAAAACCAAGATATCAAAGTTCAAGAGGGACACCAATGACTATAAAGAAGGAAGGGTCTACCCCTGGCTGCTGAAGAGAGAAAGGCCTAAGCATTTTAAACCAAGAAGAGCCACCAACTCCGACTCCTGCACTTCCATCTCCAGCGCCTCCCTCCCCTCTGAATTTGAAGGGGATTTTTTAGGCGCTCCGGCGGGCAGAGGCCTGCCCTCCAAACGCGGAGGATTCAAAGAAAGACCAGACGGGGCCGGAGAGGGAAGAAAATTCCAGCTACGAAGCCAAACCAGAGCGGACAACCACCAGTGGACTTAATCTTCAACCTATCTGACCAGAGACTGACCTTAACAAAGGTCTGTCTTTTGTGCCCACACCCTCTACCAATCCTTTTCAAGTGACAATAGAACTGTTTAGATTTTTTCGTTCTATTAAACTTAAGTACTTTTACCACAAGCAGAGAACTAGCTTACCCATCAATGTAGAAAATGTTGCCAGTACAACCAATCACACCCAGTTTAAACGCAAGAGCACATTTTGTCCTCAGGTTAACTGTGCCAGCATTGATACTTTCTGTAAGCTAGTGGAAAGGGATGTAGAGACACTTTTTCAGACTCCCAGGGCTCACTCTAGATCTAATTGCAGTGCAGGTGAATTGTCTGCTCTATCATCTCTAGCCAAGAATCATGATATCACTGTGAAGCCCGCAGATAAGGGAGGGGGGTTAGCCCTGATGGATAGTCAACTGTATACCAATGAGATAACAAGACAGCTGTCTGATGCTCATTTCTACACAAAACTTCCATGTGACCCTACTCAGTCCTTCAAAACGGAAATTGATTGTTTTCTCAAACAAGCCAAGTCTTCTGGTCACATCAGTGAATATGAATTCAAGTATTTGCTCACTGATTTCCCCATCAAGCCAGTAATTTATGGGTTACCTAAAGTTCACAAACCTTCTGATGGTTTTCCTAAGTGTCACCCCATTATAGCCAGTATTGGGTCCCTCACCGAACCTCTGTCCAATTATGTGGACCATCATATCAGACCACTGGTTGAGAAGCTCCCCTCATACCTTAGAGACACTGGAGACTTCATCTCCCAACTATCTGCAGTGAAACACAATGGTGGTGACCTTATATTGGCCACACTAGACGTAGTGAGTCTCTACACCAATATTCCTCATACATCTGGTCTCAATGCTTTAAAGTGTTCTCTTGATGCCAGGACTGAAAATGTTCCCCTCACAGATTTTCTGATTGACATGTCCAGATTTGTTCTGACAAAAAACTATTTCCTACATGGCACCGATTTCTTCCTCCAAACCCATGGCACAGCAATGGGTGCCACTTTTGCCCCCGACTATGCAAATCTTTTCATGGGCTGGTTTGAAAAGCAGTATGTTTACAACAACAATCCCTTTTCACATCATGTGTTGTTTTGGAAAAGATACATTGATGATATATGTTTACTCTGGACGGGTTCTCATGACGACCTCCTTTCATTCTTACAGTATCTCAACAGCTGCATGGATTCTGTTGCATTTAGTATGGAATATGACAGCAAGAAAGTCAGCTTTTTGGATACATGGGTAATCTTTAATGGAACCAATATTTACACCACACTCTTCAGTAAACCTACTGATAGAAATAGCTTGCTACACTATTCCAGCTACCACCCCCCTCCCCTCAAAAAAGGTCTACCCTATAGCCAGTTCCTGAGGGCGAGGCGCATCTGTACTAGAGATGATGATTTTCAGGGAGAAGCTCACAAACTCTTTGACCAGTTCCTGCAGAGAGGCTACCCACGAGATGTCTTGGAGAAAGCATTAGATAGAGCCTAGATAGAGAAAAGCAGAAATGAGTTGTTAACAAAGGATAAAGCCAAAAAACAAAAAGCATTTCCATGTGTATTCAATACTACCTGTTCACCACTAGGTCGTGACATTTGCACTATAGTGAAAAAGCATTGGAATGTCCTGTCTGTTGATGATACTGGAAAGCAGATCTTTGACTCTCTTCCCCTTCTCTCCTTTTCCAGAGCCAAGAATGTTCGGGACACACTAGTGCATGCAGACTCACACAGAAAACCCACCCACCAGAGACGTCTGGACAATGCCACAGGCTTTTTCCCATGCCGCAATTGTGCTGCCTGTTCTAATGGTAAAAAGGTTAACACCTTTACCAGCTTTGTCACTAAAAAGGAGTACAAAATAAAGAAAATGATAACATGCAGTTCCACTAATGTGGTCTATTTAATCATATGCATCAAATGTGGTATCCAATACTGTGGCAAGACTAAGAGACAGTTGAGAATCAGAATCAATGAGCATAAGAGCTCTATTCGCCGTGCTGACCCCAAATCAGCTGTAGCAAGGCACTTTGCCGATGGCAATCATTCTCTTTCTGACCTAGCTTTTTGTGGCATTGATACAATTTTTCCAAAACGTCGTGGTGGTAATGTCGACCAAGCACTGTTACAGTGCGAGTGTAAATGGATCTATTATCTTAAAACATTGCATACCAATGGCTTGAATGAAGAACTCGAAATGGCCTGCTTTTTGTGAATGTCTATGCACTACTAGTCCCATGGCCTATAATCTAATAATGTATATACTTACCTTTATACCTCTGGTTCATGTATAGGTATGGACATGTGATTGATTGATTGATTGATATGATTTGTCTAACATGAGCTAGCTGTGCTGATTACCTGCCCCATGTGAGGCTCCTCCAGGTGTGCCTAATCAAGCTCTCCAGCTTGATTGAGAACTCTACAAAGACACTGCCACCAGGGCCGCCCAGTACTGCACTGACGATAGTCCAACTAGGACTGAAACGTTTGCTGCCAATTTGTGCCGATCCTCAATAAAATAGATCTGATTTTTTAAGACTTTGTCTTGTCTATAGTTCTGTGTGCGAGTCCTCCACTGCTTGTTACTGTATCTTATTTGACTGCCGCACCAGAAGCAAGAATCACTAGGACCGATGTCAAGCGCGCAGCTCTCTTCATGCTCAGTAACATACTGTATGATGAAATGAGACATCAAAACCAAAATGGTTATCAAAATTCTACAGCCTTTACTTAGTCTGATCCCATTGGATGGCTATTTTTTAAGTCGATAACAGCGATATGCTATTTGGTGGACACTTTTATCCAAAGCACCTAACAGTGTGATGAGAGCATACCGTTTCAGCATGGGTGGCCTCAGAATGGGTAGAAAAATCACATGTAATACATCTAAATGCCCAGTAGATAGAGCCATTACACAAAGGCAATTTTGGAAACCGGTTTCCACTGACAACCCTTTGATTGTGCCAGGCAGCACAACTGAACTGTGATATCTGACAAGACCTATGAAGAAATACTGATTAAACAAACAGGTGGAAGTTACTGTAATTAGCCCTTTAGATTATTATTGCTTCAGGGAAATTTAGGTCATGACAATAATAATGTCTGCAGGGGTTTTCAAAGTCTGAGACTGTGGGCCTCCCCTCACACAAAGTTTGAAAAAAGGTGACCCCCCCCTCCCCCGCCCGGTTTACATGCTTAGTTTCATTCAATTCCTGGATGCCACGATTACCGTATGTTATTTGATCCCATAGACACTTCAGCCAAAATAGCCTGATATTGCTGTTTGACATACTTCAATCTACACCAAATAGCAAATGCATCTGTCTGAAAGCATTTATTTGTTTGACTCAGATGGGAAAGTGGGAAATATAGTAAAATTCCCCAAAAAGAAAAGTATCTGTGAACTATCTCTTTAACCAAATCACACATTTATGCTATTCTATGTGATCTCCTTTTGATAACTAGTGTAATAACGTAATAATGTATTTTCCCCCACTTCCATTCACTGAGCCTCTCCTGAAACTGTTTGTCTACTGCTTAACCTCAGCTCACACTTGCACTTAAGATTATGGGCTAAGTGGCACATATGTGAAACATTTTATAGCCTATTGTTTGCTTCTGTTTGAATCTGCCAGGTGTGTATGTTTACTTTGCTTGTCCCCGTTCTTTTTATTGTCGTGTCCTTAAGGCAGCCAGTATTGCTCAATACTGTAAAGGCTTTTTAAAAGAAGCACTGCCGCTGACAGTAAACCACAAGTTCCTCTAATCACTGCCATCTGTCATCTGCCTGTCACCACGTGCTGCACACACACTCATACTGTACCTGTACCTGCATTTTACCACGTGCTGCACACACACTCACCTGTACCTGCATTTTTTCATGTCCGCTGTCTCATGTCATCATAGACCGGCAAAGCACACTGCTTGGAAATCTAAATTGAGGAATCTCTTCCCTGTCCTACATTCCCAGCATTGGGGGGGAGGGTCGGATGTTCCAGTATTCCCTCAAGGAATTCCCTTTTGTTTACGTTATGTGCTCAATCATTTCTGGAACAGCACATTCTGCCCATGCATAACAAATTGTTTTTATGAAACTACTATGTGCTCAGCTGCTTAGTGAGAGATGTGCGTCAATACTATCAATACTATTTCTATTGTTATTATTAAACTGGAAAACAAGAATTCTAATATGAAGAATTTAAATGAGATATCAAAGAGTTCGAAGGGGAAAGAACAGTAAAATGAAGTCGAGGTAGCAAAACGAAAGCACTTTTACAAACCAGATCCTCTGTCTACATTTTACTGGCAGTTAAATGCTGGAGGCTGCTTTAGATTGTGACTAACTGATCTGGGTTGTTGGGTTGGTGACATTCAAGTCTTTTGTATCCTTGCCGCCTCCCTTGGCATTCAGAACGAACAAAACAGAAAATACCCCCCTTTAACTTGTCTCATCCCATTACTTTAGTAATGCTGGAGGAAAAAAAAGTTGTGCAAGCTGGTGCACTTCTGAGAAATGGATTTTCACAGTATGGCTGAATGGAAGTAATAGTGAAAACATGCGAGTTGTGAAATCTCACTCTTTCCCAGCAAATCCAGTAATTCGTAAGAAATGTGTAGTTTTCTTCTGTTGTGTTCATGCTGTCTCTGCATGGTTCACTTGGATAGCCTCTGCTAAACAGAGGATAGTGTAATTAACTGTTTCTGCATGGTTCACTTGGATAGCCTCTGCTAAACAGAGGGTAGTGTAATTAACTGTCTCTGCATGGTTCACTTGGATAGTCTCTGCTAAACATAAGATAGTGTAATTAACTGTTTCTGCATGGTTCACTTGGATAGCCTCTGCTAAACATATGATAGTGTAATTAACTGTCTCTGCATGGTTCACTTGGATAGTCTCTGCTAAACAGAGGGTAGTGTAATTAACTGTCTCTGCATGGTTCACTTGGATAGTCTCTGCTAAACATAAGATAGTGTAATTAACTGTTTCTGCATGGTTCACTTGGATAGCCTCTGCTAAACATAAGATAGTGTAATTAACTGTTTCTGCATGGTTCACTTGGATAGCCTCTGCTAAACAGAGGATAGTGTAATTAACTGTCTCTGCATGGTTCACTTGGATAGCCTCTGCTAAACAGAGGATACTGTAATTAACTGTCTCTGCATGGTTCACTTGGATAGCCTCTGCTAAACAGAGGATAGTGTAATTAACTGTTTCTGCATGGTTCACTTGGATAGTCTCTGCTAAACAGAGGGTAGTGTAATTAACTGTCTCTGCATGGTTCGCTTGGATAGCCTCTGCTAAACAGAGGATACTGTAATTAACTGTCTCTGCATGGTTCACTTGGATAGCCTCTGCTAAACAGAGGATAGTGTAATTAACTGTTTCTGCATGGTTCACTTGGATAGCCTCTGCTAAACAGAGGATACTGTAATTAACTGTCTCTGCATGGTTCACTTGGATAGCCTCTGCTAAACAGAGGATAGTGTAATTAACTGTCTCTGCATGGTTCACTTGGATAGCCTCTGCTAAACAGAGGATAGTGTAATTAACTGTCTCTGCATGGTTCGCTTGGATAGCCTCTGCTAAACAGAGGATACTGTAATTAACTGTCTCTGCATGGTTCACTTGGATAGCCTCTGCTAAACAGAGGATAGTGTAATTAACTGTTTCTGCATGGTTCACTTGGATAGCCTCTGCTAAACAGAGGATACTGTAATTAACTGTCTCTGCATGGTTCACTTGGATAGCCTCTGCTAAACAGAGGATAGTGTAATTAACTGTTTCTGCATGGTTCACTTGGATAGCCTCTGCTAAACAGAGGATACTGTAATTAACTGTCTCTGCATGGTTCACTTGGATAGCCTCTGCTAAACAGAGGATAGTGTAATTAACTGTCTCTGCATGGTTCACTTGGATAGCCTCTGCTAAACAGAGGATAGTGTAATTAACTGTCTCTGCATGGTTCACTTGGATAGCCTCTGCTAAACAGAGGATACTGTAATTAACTGTCTCTGCATGGTTCACTTGGATAGCCTCTGCTAAACAGAGGATAGTGTAATTAACTGTCTCTGCATGGTTCACTTGGATAGTCTCTGCTAAACAGAGGATAGTGTAATTAACTGTCTCTGCATGGTTCACTTGGATAGCCTCTGCTAAACAGAGGATAGTGTAATTAACTGTTTCTGCATGGTTCACTTGGATAGCCTCTGCTAAACATAAGATAGTGTAATTAACTGTTTCTGCATGGTTCACTTGGATAGCCTCTGCTAAACAGAGGATAGTGTAATTAACTGTCTCTGCATGGTTCACTTGGATAGCCTCTGCTAAACAGAGGATAGTGTAATTAGCTGTTTCTGCATGGTTCACTTGGATAGCCTCTGCTAAACAGAGGATACTGTAATTAACTGTCTCTGCATGGTTCACTTGGATAGCCTCTGCTAAACAGAGGATAGTGTAATTAACTGTTTCTGCATGGTTCACTTGGATAGCCTCTGCTAAACATATGATAGTGTAATTAACTGTCTCTGCATGGTTCACTTGGATAGCCTCTGCTAAACAGAGGATAGTGTAATTAACTGTCTCTGCATGGTTCACTTGGATAGTCTCTGCTAAACATATGATAGTGTAATTAACTGCCTCTGCATGGTTCACTTGGATAGCCTCTGCTAAACATATGATAGTGTAATTAACTGTCTCTGCATGGTTCACTTGGATAGCCTCTGCTAAACATAAGATAGTGTAATTAACTGTTTCTGCATGGTTCACTTGGATAGCCTCTGCTAAACAGAGGATAGTGTAATTAACTGTCTCTGCATGGTTCACTTGGATAGCCTCTGCTAAACAGAGGATAGTGTAATTAACTGTCTCTGCATGGTTCACTTGGATAGTCTCTGCTAAACAGAGGATAGTGTAATTAACTGTCTCTGCATGGTTCACTTGGATAGCCTCTGCTAAACAGAGGATAGTGTAATTAACTGTCTCTGCATGGTTCACTTGGATAGCCTCTGCTAAACAGAGGGTAGTGTAATTAACTGTCTCTGCATGGTTCACTTGGATAGCCTCTGCTAAACAGAGGATAGTGTAATTAACTGTTTCTGCATGGTTCACTTGGATAGCCTCTGCTAAACATATGATAGTGTAATTAACTGTCTCTGCATGGTTCACTTGGATAGTCTCTGCTAAACAGAGGGTAGTGTAATTAACTGTCTCTGCATGGTTCACTTGGATAGCCTCTGCTAAACATATGATAGTGTAATTAACTGCCTCTGCATGGTTCACTTGGATAGCCTCTGCTAAACATATGATAGTGTAATTAACTGTCTCTGCATGGTTCACTTGGATAGCCTCTGCTAAACATAAGATAGTGTAATTAACTGTTTCTGCATGGTTCACTTGGATAGCCTCTGCTAAACAGAGGATAGTGTAATTAACTGTCTCTGCATGGTTCACTTGGATAGCCTCTGCTAAACAGAGGATAGTGTAATTAACTGTTTCTGCATGGTTCACTTGGATAGCCTCTGCTAAACAGAGGATACTGTAATTAACTGTCTCTGCATGGTTCACTTGGATAGCCTCTGCTAAACAGAGGATAGTGTAATTAACTGTTTCTGCATGGTTCACTTGGATAGCCTCTGCTAAACATATGATAGTGTAATTAACTGTCTCTGCATGGTTCACTTGGATAGTCTCTGCTAAACAGAGGGTAGTGTAATTAACTGTCTCTGCATGGTTCACTTGGATAGTCTCTGCTAAACATAAGATAGTGTAATTAACTGTTTCTGCATGGTTCACTTGGATAGCCTCTGCTAAACATAAGATAGTGTAATTAACTGTTTCTGCATGGTTCACTTGGATAGCCTCTGCTAAACAGAGGATAGTGTAATTAACTGTCTCTGCATGGTTCACTTGGATAGCCTCTGCTAAACAGAGGATACTGTAATTAACTGTCTCTGCATGGTTCACTTGGATAGCCTCTGCTAAACAGAGGATAGTGTAATTAACTGTTTCTGCATGGTTCACTTGGATAGCCTCTGCTAAACAGAGGATAGTGTAATTAACTGTTTCTGCATGGTTCACTTGGATAGTCTCTGCTAAACAGAGGGTAGTGTAATTAACTGTCTCTGCATGGTTCACTTGGATAGCCTCTGCTAAACAGAGGACACTGTAATTAACTGTCTCTGCATGGTTCACTTGGATAGCCTCTGCTAAACAGAGGATAGTGTAATTAACTGTTTCTGCATGGTTCACTTGGATAGCCTCTGCTAAACAGAGGATACTGTAATTAACTGTCTCTGCATGGTTCACTTGGATAGCCTCTGCTAAACAGAGGATAGTGTAATTAACTGTCTCTGCATGGTTCACTTGGATAGCCTCTGCTAAACAGAGGGTAGTGTAATTAACTGTCTCTGCATGGTTCACTTGGATAGCCTCTGCTAAACAGAGGATAGTGTAATTAACTGTCTCTGCATGGTTCACTTGGATAGCCTCTGCTAAACAGAGGATAGTGTAATTAACTGTTTCTGCATGGTTCACTTGGATAGCCTCTGCTAAACAGAGGATACTGTAATTAACTGTCTCTGCATGGTTCACTTGGATAGCCTCTGCTAAACAGAGGATAGTGTAATTAACTGTCTCTGCATGGTTCACTTGGATAGCCTCTGCTAAACAGAGGATAGTGTAATTAACTGTCTCTGCATGGTTCACTTGGATAGTCTCTGCTAAACAGAGGATAGTGTAATTAACTGTCTCTGCATGGTTCACTTGGATAGCCTCTGCTAAACAGAGGATAGTGTAATTAACTGTTTCTGCATGGTTCACT
Organism: Poromitra crassiceps; assembly: GCF_964638095.1. Taxonomy (NCBI): domain Eukaryota; kingdom Metazoa; phylum Chordata; class Actinopteri; order Beryciformes; family Melamphaidae; genus Poromitra; species Poromitra crassiceps. The sequence goes on along the minus strand of NC_139624.1, from coordinate 31,552,017 downwards.
TGGATAGCCTCTGCTAAACATAAGATAGTGTAATTAACTGTTTCTGCATGGTTCACTTGGATAGCCTCTGCTAAACAGAGGATAGTGTAATTAACTGTCTCTGCATGGTTCACTTGGATAGCCTCTGCTAAACAGAGGATAGTGTAATTAACTGTTTCTGCATGGTTCACTTGGATAGCCTCTGCTAAACAGAGGATACTGCAATTAACTGTCTCTGCATGGTTCACTTGGATAGCCTCTGCTAAACAGAGGATAGTGTAATTAACTGTTTCTGCATGGTTCACTTGGATAGCCTCTGCTAAACAGAGGATAGTGTAATTAACTGTTTCTGCATGGTTCACTTGGATAGCCTCTGCTAAACAGAGGATAGTGTAATTAACTGTTTCTGCATGGTTCACTTGGATAGTCTCTGCTAAACAGAGGGTAGTGTAATTAACTGTTTCTGCATGGTTCACTTGGATAGCCTCTGCTAAACAGAGGATAGTGTAATTAACTGTCTCTGCATGGTTCACTTGGATAGCCTCTGCTAAACAGAGGATAGTGTAATTAACTGTCTCTGCATGGTTCACTTGGATAGCCTCTGCTAAACAGAGGATACTGTAATTAACTGTCTCTGCATGGTTCACTTGGATAGCCTCTGCTAAACAGAGGATAGTGTAATTAACTGTTTCTGCATGGTTCACTTGGATAGCCTCTGCTAAACATATGATAGTGTAATTAACTGTCTCTGCATGGTTCACTTGGATAGTCTCTGCTAAACAGAGGGTAGTGTAATTAACTGTCTCTGCATGGTTCACTTGGATAGTCTCTGCTAAACATAAGATAGTGTAATTAACTGTTTCTGCATGGTTCACTTGGATAGCCTCTGCTAAACAGACGATAGTGTAATTAACTGTCTCTGCATGGTTCACTTGGATAGCCTCTGCTAAACAGAGGATACTGTAATTAACTGTCTCTGCATGGTTCACTTGGATAGCCTCTGCTAAACAGAGGATAGTGTAATTAACTGTTTCTGCATGGTTCACTTGGATAGCCTCTGCTAAACAGAGGATAGTGTAATTAACTGTTTCTGCATGGTTCACTTGGATAGTCTCTGCTAAACAGAGGGTAGTGTAATTAACTGTCTCTGCATGGTTCACTTGGATAGCCTCTGCTAAACAGAGGATACTGTAATTAACTGTCTCTGCATGGTTCACTTGGATAGCCTCTGCTAAACAGAGGATAGTGTAATTAACTGTTTCTGCATGGTTCACTTGGATAGCCTCTGCTAAACAGAGGATACTGTAATTAACTGTCTCTGCATGGTTCACTTGGATAGCCTCTGCTAAACAGAGGATAGTGTAATTAACTGTCTCTGCATGGTTCACTTGGATAGCCTCTGCTAAACAGAGGATAGTGTAATTAACTGTCTCTGCATGGTTCACTTGGATAGCCTCTGCTAAACAGAGGATACTGTAATTAACTGTCTCTGCATGGTTCACTTGGATAGTCTCTGCTAAACAGAGGGTAGTGTAATTAACTGTCTCTGCATGGTTCACTTGGATAGTCTCTGCTAAACAGAGGATAGTGTAATTAACTGTCTCTGCATGGTTCACTTGGATAGCCTCTGCTAAACAGAGGATAGTGTAATTAACTGTCTCTGCATGGTTCACTTGGATAGTCTCTGCTAAACAGAGGATAGTGTAATTAACTGTCTCTGCATGGTTCACTTGGATAGCCTCTGCTAAACAGAGGATAGTGTAATTAACTGTTTCTGCATGGTTCACTTGGATAGCCTCTGCTAAACATAAGATAGTGTAATTAACTGTTTCTGCATGGTTCACTTGGATAGCCTCTGCTAAACAGAGGATAGTGTAATTAACTGTCTCTGCATGGTTCACTTGGATAGCCTCTGCTAAACAGAGGGTAGTGTAATTAACTGTCTCTGCATGGTTCACTTGGATAGCCTCTGCTAAACAGAGGATACTGTAATTAACTGTCTCTGCATGGTTCACTTGGATAGCCTCTGCTAAACAGAGGATAGTGTAATTAACTGTTTCTGCATGGTTCACTTGGATAGCCTCTGCTAAACATAAGATAGTGTAATTAACTGTCTCTGCATGGTTCACTTGGATAGCCTCTGCTAAACAGAGGATAGTGTAATTAACTGTCTCTGCATGGTTCACTTGGATAGCCTCTGCTAAACAGAGGATAGTGTAATTAACTGTTTCTGCATGGTTCACTTGGATAGTCTCTACTAAACAGAGGATAGTGTAATTAACTGTTTCTGCATGGTTCACTTGGATAGTCTCTACTAAACAGAGGATAGTGTAATTAACTGTCTCTGCATGGTTCACTTGGATAGTCTCTGCTAAACAGTACTGTAATTAACTGTTTCTGCATGGTTCACTTGGATAGCCTCTGCTAAACATATGGTAGTGTAATTAACTGTTTCTGCATGGTTCACTTGGATAGCCTCTGCTAAACAGAGGATAGTGTAATTAACTGTTTCTGCATGGTTCACTTGGATAGCCTCTGCTAAACATATGATAGTGTAATTAACTGTTTCTGCATGGTTCACTTGGATAGCCTCTGCTAAACAGAGGATAGTGTAATTAACTGTTTCTGCATGGTTCACTTGGATAGCCTCTGCTAAACATATGATAGTGTAATTAACTGTTTCTGCATGGTTCACTTGGATAGCCTCTGCTAAACATATGATAGTGTAATTAACTGTTTCTGCATGGTTCACTTGGATAGTCTCTACTAAACAGAGGATAGTGTAATTAACTGTCTCTGCATGGTTCACTTGGATAGTCTCTGCTAAACAGTACTGTAATTAACTGTCAGGAACTGGAAGTGGACACCTCCAGCATGTTTCATTATTAATAATAATATACAGTTGGCTGGAAGACGTCATTGAATACGGTTGCGACCTTTGTTGGATACTTTGATCAGGGGCTGGTCTGTGGGATACAATAAGATCATACTTAAATTCTGCAGGTGACATGTAACATGGAAACCTTGTAATCCTGCGACAAAGGCATAAAAGATAATCTATTGTAGAGGTGTTCGGTGTTGCTGATATCCCCCCTCCTCTCCCTTTCCGTCATGTCCTATGTTTCTGTGTAAAATAACTAGAGACCATCTTGTGATGGGATCACAGCAGCCGCGACGGCCATGACTTCAAACGAATGTGGGCGAGGGCCGTGAAGTGGGCGAGGGGCATGAAGTGGGCGAGGGGCGTGAAGTGGGCGAGGGCCAATGTAGGGGGGCCAGCCGCCTCGGATCACACCCATTTTCAAATTCTGCCTTTATTTTGATGTCAGCTGCACACCTGTCAAGTTTCGTGACTGCATCTTGCACGGTTTTGACTCTATTGCCCTTAACAAAATCTGTCCACAGACAGTTGTGCCTGCAAAAATTAGCTCCTATAGTGTCATCTCTCCTCAATATTCTTTCACTGTGGCACGGCTAGGGATGGGTATCGTTAAGGAATTAACGATACTAGTACTCTTATCGATACTCCTTATCGATCCGGTACTTTAACGGTACTCTTATCGGTACTTTCTGTTATTTTTAAGAGAAAAAACCCAGAAACAAATGGGACTGGTTGTTGTCGGTTCTTTTTGTTATTTTTAAGAGGAGAAAGGGGGGAAAAAAGAGACAAATTAGGAATAGAAATTGCTTTATTTCCTCACACGAGTAGCAAACTGCAGCAACAGCATACAGTGGGACTGGGCTGGTTCATTGTAGCTGCAGGCTCAGCTTTAACAAAAAAAGTAGCAAAATCTTAATGGGTGCGTTTTTATTATTAATGTAAATATCCTAAAATATCCTTCTACCACACTGTGCCAATACAGTACCAACATTCAGCTAGGGAAACGGAAAGCATAATAAAAATAAAGCAAGACAGTATATGTCTGCTGCACTTCCCCCCAAATCACTAAATATCCCCCCCTGCTCTGAAAGTAAAATGTCTGAACGACAACTGAGATGATGACCGTCACCTGACGATTTATATCAGACTGGATTTATGATGATTAACACACCCAAACAGTTGGGAAATGTTTTACTACTCTTGTCTTAATCATTACCACGTTCACATAGTTACCTGATGAGGTAGACTGGGTAACAGCAGCCGTGGCATCATTGACAGGAGATGATGGAGGGCGAGCTAGCTTGTCAAAAACGGTGCTTCTACAACAGCATGAGTGAATACTGGATTCTGATTGGCTAGCAACAGTGGTAAATAGGCCAACAATCTACAGTTTGGCTCCAAACGCAGTATCACTCCGCTCCCTGATGAATGAAGAACACCTGTGCTGACTCCGCCCACTGTTAGCCTGTCAGTCTACAAATCTCTAACAAGGAAATGTCCGATTTCGTAGTAACGTTTGATTTACTGGGTGGATTGAGTTTTGAGCAGTGGTTAGATGAAGATGAAGGTGAAGTGAACAAAGAACGACATGGTGAAATTGGGGAGAGAGAACTGGCTGAGCTTGAGTTGTCACGGAGTGAACCTGGGACTCTGCCGTCACCAGATATCAACACACCACCACCAAAACGGGCTGCTTTAGATAACTGTTTAAATAACTGTACTTTTACAGGCAATGTATCAATAACTGTGAATCCCGTTAAGGAATAGGTTAGTTGTTTTTTGGCTCAAAGGCAACTAAATGTTTAGTGCAATCATTGATCTTGTGTATGGAACTATATTCTGTGGCGGAAGGATAAATGTATTCTGAAACCAGTAATGATTGTAAATAAATGAATTGAATGTTACAATTGTGTATTTTTTATATTATGTGGTAGCTATTGTTCGCCTCGTGCCACAACCCTGTACCAGTGGTAAATGTGGCCACAACCCCCTTCCTCTCGTGGTAAATTTCTTAATTCTCTCCGTTTGAATGTGATGCACTTTAGCTAAGTGTTTAGACAAATTGCTCGTGTTTCCACCTTTACTAGCAAAGGTTTTATTGCACTTGTGACAACGTGAATTGTCACCATCGACTCGAGTGAAGTAAAACCACACTTTAGACCGCTTCGTTCTTTCAGCCATTCTTAACGTGTGCTCTGCTCAGTTGCATGTCTGTTGTCCATCTGCCTGCCTGCCTTCCCTGTTCCCTGCATGTGTGGTGTGTGTGCTGTAAGGCACGCCCAGCAGCCCCTCCCCTCTCTCAGTCCTCACTCCACTCCTCTCATCTCGGCTGCAGGCAGCAGCAGCTGTGTCTCTCTCGTCTCTGACTGAGAGCAACGCGGAAAAGATTATCCCTTTTCTCGTTCGGAAATCGCAAAAAACACATCATAGGCCTGTCTTACGGAGTTGGTGAGATAAAATGTGCAAGATAACGTAACGTTTATTTAGCAATTAACGGAAGCGTGTCCTGCATCGCACAATATTTTTACAAAACTTCTGTTAAAATTGTGCTTCAAACACTGCTACAATGATCATGTCATGTTTCCGTGTAGTTTAACGGCGAAAACGTTAAGTCGAACTTCTTTCTAGCAACATACCGTTGAAATAATTTATTTTAGTTGTGTCTTTGATTTACCAGAGTCGGGGAACGGACGCTACCGCTGGCGTCTTAACTGGAAGCTGCTCTTGTCCTGTTACGTACAGCTTACTCTGCGGCTCTGCTGGTTAGCAAGCCAGTGGTTAGCAAGCCAGTAATAGTCAACAAAGAGTGGCTTGTAGTGGTCGCTGAGTCCCATTTTGCTGCATTATTGCCACCTGCTGGCCTTGTTGTGTTTTAGACAAAGCTAGCGTTAGCTAGCTAGCAAGCTAGCAACTTTAAAGATCAGTAACTCTGGTCGCCCAAGCACGTCTTATGGCTTTCTGTCATCAAAGTCACTTTCCTAAAGTAATTTGACATGTTACCATGCACATATTCATATGAAATTCCACATATTGACACATATAGATGTATAAATTAGTTCCACTTTCATAAAGCGGCGATCCAGCATCTGAAATGCACGCTAAAGTACCGGAAACCACGTCGAGAGACCTCTGACCCGGACGTGACGAAACAGGCGAAGAGGTGTGCGATGCAGGACACCGTGACGCTATATAGCCTATAGAGGAAATCTATTTTCTTAATTTCTCCACTCCAGACAGTACCGATAAGAGAACCGTTAACGTGAAAGCTTATTGATCCTCCGGTATCCCGAAATACGGCCCCGGGGCCCGTTTGATACCGGGTCTCGGTACCCATCCCTAGGCACGGCACAGACACATCAACACTTGGGAAAGTACTCAAAATGGTTTCTGTGGCAGTTCCCGCTACAATAGCTGTCTCCAGGATCACATTATGCCATGATGACACACACACACACACACACACACACACACACACACACACACACACACACACACACACACACACACCCACACACACACACACACACACACACACTAAAGGGAGGACGTTGCAGGAAAGTTCTGTCATCTCTCTCTCCTTCTGTCTCCCTGTCATCTCTCTCTCCTTCTGTCTCCCTGTCATCTCTCTCTCCCTCTGTCCCCCTGTCATCTCTCTCTCCCTCTGTCTCCCTGTCATATCTCTCTCTCCCTCTGTCTCCCTGTCATCTCTCTCTCTCCCTCTGTCTCCCTGTCATCTCTCTCTCTCCCTCTGTCTCCCTGTCATCTCTCTCTCCCTCTCTCTCCCTGTCATCTCTCTCTCCCTCTGTCTCCCTGTCATATCTCTCTCTCCCTCTGTCTCCCTGTCATCTCCCTCTGTCTCCCTGTCATCTCTCTCTCTCCCTCTGTCTCCCTGTCATCTATCTCTCCATCTGTCTCCATCTCATCTCTCCCTCTCCCTCTGTCTCCCTGTCATCTCTCTCTCTCCCTCTGTCTCCCTGTCATCTCCCTCTGTCTCCCTGTCATCTCTCTCTCTCCCTCTGTCTCCCTGTCATCTATCTCTCCATCTGTCTCCATCTCATCTCTCTCTCTCCCTCTGTCTCCCTGTCATCTCTCTCTCTCCCTCTGTCTCCCTGTCATCTCCCTCTGTCTCCCTGTCATCTCTCTCTCTCCCTCTGTCTCCCTGTCATCTATCTCTCCATCTGTCTCCATCTCATCTCTCTCTCTCCCTCTGTCTCCCTGTCATCTCTCTCTCTCCCTCTGTCTCCCTGTCATCTCTCTCTCCCTCTCTCTCCCTGTCATCTCTCTCTCCCTCTGTCTCTGTCATCTCTCTCTCCCTCTGTCTCCATGTCATCTCTCTCTCCCTCTGTCTCCCTGTAATCTCTCTCTCTCCCTCTCTCTCCCTGTCATCTCTCTCTCCCTCTGTCTCCATGTCATCTGTCTCTCCCTCTGTCTCCCTGTCATCTCTCTCTCTCCCTCTGTCTCCCTGTCATCTCTCTCTCCCTCTGTCTCCCTGTAATCTCTCTCTCTCCCTCTCCCTCCCTGTCATCTCTCTCTCCCTCTGTCTCCCTGTCATCTCTCTCTCTCTCCCTCTGTCTCCCTGTCATCTCTCTCTCCCTCTGTCTCCCTGTCATCTCTCTCTCCCTCTCTCTCCCTGTCATCTCTCTCTCCCTCTGTCTCTGTCATCTCTCTCTCCCTCTGTCTCCATGTCATCTCTCTCTCCCTCTGTCTCCCTGTCATCTCTCTCTTCCTGTATCCCTGTCATCTTTCTCTCTCCCTCTGTCTCCCTGTCATCCAGTTACATGTGTGTTTATTATTAGAACGGTATCGTCATTATTTTTCAGATTTGTAACCTACACTGACACACATGTACTGCCAAAGTCACATCACCTAGGCTACACAAAAACAAACCTACACAGAGAGACACACACACGCTCGCACACACTCAAACTCCGCCCACACTCTGGGTATTTAAATCATCATGTTAGGCCACCTCTAACTCAGGAGTTTCTGTCCCTCACTACCATACTATCTTCACCTTCAGGACCGACAAAACAGACAGCCAGCCTCCTCTACAATAACAGGCAGTCTCTCAGCCAAGCTTCATCAGACACAGCCACACTGCCCAGCTCCAACTCACCTGGACATAGGAAGAGAAGAGAAGAGGAGGAAAACAAAGAGGAGGAGGAGAGAGGAAGAAGTGGGGGAAAAAAGAACAAAAAAAAAGAACTACAAGAAGAAAGAAGCCGAGGAGCAGAAGAAGCTTGTCTCCAGTGTAGTCAACATGATCTTGCTGGCTACCCTGCTCATGTCTCTCTCTGGGGTTTTGAATGGAGCTGCAGTCTTGGAGAGGATAGAGAAATGTGACACCCGGTGTTCTCAGGTAAACTTTCATCTTTAGGAGCACTGTAACATAAAGAAAAGAAGTCGCACACTCAAAATCTCCTCTGCTGTGTTTTAATGGTTACACCAACATGTTTCGGCGAAAGTGCCTTCGTCAGGGTGCAGTCTTTAGGAGCACTGAAACTAAAAACATGACACTCATAGAGTGACACTGTGCTATTAAATATTGTTTTTGCTATTGGTAACTACTAGGGGAGACCGGGGATGAATGTAACACATTTTAACTCAATAAATAATTGTTAAAAAAAAAACAAAAAAAAAACATTTTCTTAATCCTAAGAGATTTAGTGTTACTGTAAATCTCTCAAATTGACACAAAGTGCCCATTTGTCTGCTACAAATAGAAATCACTTAACCTCTATTATAATATCACAGACTTCATGAATTGATGTAATATAATGAGTGCCATTGTCACAACCTACCCCACTAACGGGGTAAGTTGTAAGTAACACTAGCTGGGGTGGGTTAGTAACACTAGCTGGGGTGAGTTGTAAGTAGCTGGGGTGGGTTGTAAGTAACACTAGCTGGGGTGGGTTGTAAGTAACACTAGCTGGGGTGGGTTGTAAGTAACACTAGCTGGGGTGGGTTGTAAGTAACACTAGCTGGGGTGGGTTGTAAGTAACACTAGCTGGGGTGAGTTGTAAGTAACACTAGCTGGGGTGAGTTGTAAGTAACACTAGCTGGGGTGAGTTGTAAGTAACACTAGCTGGGGTGAGTTGTAAGTAACACTAGCTGGGGTGGGTTGTAAGTAACACTAGCTGGGGTGGGTTGTAAGTAACACTAGCTGGGGTGGGTTGTAAGTAACACTAGCTGGGGTGAGTTGTAAGTAACACTAGCTGGGGTGGGTTGTAAGTAACACTAGCTGGGGTGAGTTGTAAGTAACACTAGCTGGGGTGAGTTGTAAGTAACACTAGCTGGGGTGAGTTGTAAGTAACACTAGCTGGGGTGAGTTGTAAGTAACACTAGCTGGGGTGAGTTGTAAGTAACACTAGCTGGGGTGAGTTGTAAGTAACACTAGCTGGGGTGGGTTGTAAGTAACACTAGCTGGGGTGAGTTGTAAGTAACACTAGCTGGGGTGAGTTGTAAGTAACACTAGCTGGGGTGAGTTGTAAGTAACACTAGCTGGGGTGAGTTGTAAGTAACACTAGCTGGGGTGAGTTGTAAGTAACACTAGCTGGGGTGAGTTGTAAGTAACACTAGCTGGGGTGAGTTGTAAGTAACACTAGCTGGGGTGGGTTGTAAGTAACACTAGCTGGGGTGAGTTGTAAGTAACACTAGCTGGGGTGGGTTGTAAGTAACACTAGCTGGGGTGAGTTGTAAGTAACACTAGCTGGGGTGAGTTGTAAGTAACACTAGCTGGGGTGAGTTAACAACAGTAAAGGGGGGGGGGGGGACAGTAGGAGCTAAAATTAAGACCACATCATGCAATCTGCACTTTCTGCCATTCTTTCTCTCTCTCAAACACACGCGGATAATGTTACCATGCAAGATAGAAAAATAGGATAATCTAAGTATGAACATTTGCAATTCAGCCTATACTTCATTCTTGACATATTTGGTATATTTGGTATTTTGCTAACAAACTGGCATATGCTTTCACCATTAAGCAAATCCAATATGCCAAAAACGGTTTCCCTCTCAATGCCAAATGCACAAAGTGCCGTTAATCGCTATGTCCCGTTAACCATCATCACACATTGCCAATTGTTAAAAACGCAATCTGCAACCAAGAAAAACAACACAGTAAATAATATGTATGAAAAAAGCAAAGCCCAGCAAAAAGTCATGAAAATAAACATAAAAAAAATAGTAAATCATCCCCCGTTGCATCTCATCATTTGGGGGGGGGGGGGGGGGGGTACAATACATTCCTCTCGCTACATGAATTCAGGAAGATTTACAACTTATATTTCTGATAATGTCTGTATTAGGACTTATTAGGACAGGACTAATCTCAGACTTTCCATTTGACTTTTATTTAACCAATGGGTTCCCAAATTGGGACAGTAAGCACATACTGTACACATTCATAATCATTTGCCTGACCTTGAGATTGGTATCTAGCCCTTGAATGCTACTTTTTGAGTGGCATTGATTGATGCGTTAAAGTGACAGCGAGGAAACTAAAACTGCTGCAAATCAATGAATTGGTCATGATGAAAAGAGGATGGGGAACACCTGCCAGTGACATTTACTTCCCTCTCGATGACGTGAGAAAGCTCTGATCTTTGCAGCATTACGCACGGCCATAAATCTCTTCCATACTAAATGACCATGACTAAGTCAGTGATTCTGTCGTAATGTGAACCATACACTTTAATCTTTCGGGTTGTTAAGCAATGGTCAGCTTGCAACACAGATTGCCTGTTTTCTTCTACACTGCCTTGTTATAATTACTCTTGAAAAATGAATGAGCTGTTGACTCTTGCTCAGTGGTTCATTGTAGTCTAATTATAGAATGAAGACATCTCATTCATTTTCATGGGTTTTGCACCTCACCTACTAGTCTCGCTTGCCAGAAGGGGAGTCTGGCAAGCGAGACTACACCTCACCAGACATGCGACCAAGTCACGTTGGTCCAAGTCTCAAGTAAGTCCCAAGTCACCCCCTCAATCCACTCTTCTCACTCCTTCTATCTGGCCATAGGTACAGGTCTCTGACCTGGAAACGGGCCCATTTCAAAAAGAGCTTTGTGCCATCAGCCATTGAGGCACTGAACAAGATAAACAGATGCTGAATGGTATGGTAAATGGACTGTATTTATAGAGCGCATTTTATATAGTCTATCGACTACCCAAAGCGCTTTTACATGAATACCTCACATTCACCCATGTAGGTTTGTTACATGTTGTGTGTGGGTCATATGTATATGTGTATCTATGTATTTCATGTATGTATCTATGTATTTCATGTATGTATCTATGTATTTCATTTATGTATCTATGTATTTCATTTATGTGAGGCTGAAGTGCAGGCTGTGAAAACAAATTTCCCTCAGGGGACAATAAAGCATTGTATTGTATTGTATTGTATTTGCACGGCCTCGCCTGTAGCTCGGCCTCGCCTGCCCCACGTCTGTGTGTGTGTGTGTGTGTGTGTTGCTCACTAAATGTTATTGCATCAGTGATGTCACAATGCCTCCTTGTGTGTGCGTGTGCGTGCGCCCTTATGATTTTTTTTACATCATCACTGATGACATCACTGATGACATCACATCATTAGCTAATCAGCCAAGTCATTAAGTCACAGGTTCTGTCAAGTCAAGTAAGTCACAGGTTTTGTCAAGTCAAGTCAAGTCAAGTCAAGTCGAGGTGACCTCACTCATCTCTGTTTCCTTTTACTCCAGCCTTTTTTCTAATGTGGGTTTTGTGGCAAAGTGCTATTTGTCCACTTAATCCATGTGACAGTTTTTAAAAACAGCTGATTCTATCTATTCTGTGTAAGTATAGAGCAGGCATTTTGTTGAAAAGACCAGCACAAGCAAAGGCAGAGAAAGACCAGCTACTGTTCAGTTCAGCCACTGAACAGTCATAACACTGTGAGTCATCACTGGGCTCACAATAAGAAATGCTTGCAGCTTATCTTGCATAGCTTATGGGAAGTTTTTCTGGTTGATGGATCAACAAGATTCACTCATATTTGGAACATCAGTCAAGTCGGGTTGCTGTTCAGGTGCTTGGAAATGCATGCTGTTGCACAATTTACATCCATGCGTGGAATGGAGTCATTTATGATGCCACATTGAGACAATGTAACACATTGTACAGGCTCAATGCTTGAATTACAGCCAAAGATACTACTTGATAAGTGAAGTGCTCTGGTGCAAAAGTAAAGAACAAACACAGGGATGTAAAAGGATTAATACTTCTGCAACAAGATACATAACATACACATTTAAAGCTGTGTAACACAATGTCCCATTGCAACAAAATAAACATAAGTGGAGCTGACAGAGCAATGAGGATGTAAAACGCCATTTTTCTTTGTCTGGGAATCCCCCTCATTGCTATTGCTTATGTCACTTTTGCTATCTTTGTTCTCTTTCTCACACACAGGTTAAAGTTGATTTAATTTATCTTCTACATTTCTCTTGCAGGGCCTTCAATGCAAGCCCAAGCCACATTGTGAGTATAGACAGACAGACATGACATACATACACACGGCTGTTGCATCTGCAGGCACTAAATAATGAATCTACAACAGTGTTGGGCAAGTTACTTGGGAAATGTAATTAGTTACTGATTACTGATTATTCCTTAAAAAAGTAATACTGATTACTTTTTCAAAGGTAATTAGTTACACTACTAGTTACGTTACTAGTTACTTTAAAAAAAGTATTAGTGCTATTTTTATTTTATTTTTTACCCTGGTTGCTGCTCCACCCTCTGCCGATCTGGGGAGAGCCGAAACTGACTCCATGCTTCCTTCCGTTACTAGTTACTTTTACTTGTTTTTTTACCCCCGAAAAGTGGCATACAACCAATCCACTTTATTGGAATGAAATACATGAGTCCAAAATCAGCCAAACTGCATAACTGAATAAACATTGCAGCCTCTCAAACCTGAAGTGATGGGATACAGTATATATAAACTAGGAACATGTAAGGAACATGCATTTGTGGAATGAACAGCACAGCTGAGTATGTGGGTTGCGCCCATGTAAAATGTGCCAAATCTTCTCTGCCACTACTGAACAGTGTATTCTCCTGTTGGTATTGATTCTTGTTTGGTGGATTGGATGATTGAACTCCATCAGTAACAAGGAAGAAACAAGACATATTGACAATTTTACAATTTATTCATTAACAAACAGTCACGAGCCTCAGTAGCATGTGGAAGAACCATAAGCAGCCACAACAGCCTGGCACTTCCTCCTCATGCTGGTCACCAGCCTTGTCATACGCTGCTGTGGGATGGCATTCCAGACAGGGAGAACAGTATGCTGATTGCTGCACAGATAGAGTCACAGCTTTTGGCGGAGGCAGTCGGGGTGGCATCTGCATGACTGGAAAAACGAGGCTTGTTCTATGCGACGAGATATGGAGATGAAATTCTGCAGCCAGTAGCAGTCCCATATCTTCACAACCTGGGACTGAATGCCATTCTTCAAGATGACAACGCTCGCCCTCACAGAGCCGGGTGTATCAGAGAATACCTCCAGAATGTGGCAGGACAGAGAATGGAATGGCCTGCCAACAGACTCCAGACCTCAACCCAGTAGAGCAGTGGTTCTCAAATGGGGGTCCGTGGCACTTTGCCAGGGGGTCCACGAAAAGAGGACAGGAGAATACACTGTTCAGTAGTGGCAGAGAAGATTTGACACATTTTACATGGGCGCAACCCACATACTCAGCTGTGCTGTTCATTCCACAAATGCATGTTCCTTACAAATGGGGCACCATTTGACAGAGAAATACACAGGCTTTCCAACAGTATACAATACATTGTTAATTAGCATAGTAACAACAGAGAAATGTTCGACCAAACACATTTCCGAGCTTTTTAAAAAGTAACTCAGCATTACTTGGATTAGTAACTGTAATCTGATTACTGTTTTGGAAACTGTAACGCTGAAAAAGTAATCAGATTACAGTAACGCATTACTTAGTACCTAGTAACGCGTTACTGCCCAACACTGATCTACTCAACATCTAACATGATGTGAACAATTAATTAGGGTTAGATCGAGATTGGATTTTAAAGTCATATACAGATTTTTTTTTAGGTATTAGTGTTTTAGAATTGTATTCACAGCAGGGTAAATAAAGTCTCTGAAACACTATTTTGACCATCATGTGACACCTATTAACTCGCCACTGAAACCCTAAGGATTTCTTTGAGGGTGAGTTAGCAGCTCCTTGCAGCAGGGTGATTCACCTCACATATTCAATGGTAGGGGAAATTGATATTGATGCATTACTTCCTCTAAATGAAGAATTAAAAATTAAACAAATAAATGGATTCATAGTGCAAAGAAAATCTATTCTCATTGCAGGTTTTATAGACCGTTGTTAATATGTGGTCTGGGAGGAACCTGCGTTGTATCAGAAGTGGATGACTTTATTTGCCGATATAGGCCAACATCGGCCCAATATATCTAACACTAATATAACAAATGTATTTTTGACTCACAGGTGTGCAGACTATGTATGGACCCATACAATTGTACTAATTGTAGCATTTGAATTGTGGTTGACTCAAATCAGACATGAGCAAAGTACATTAAAGTAGCCTATGCAAAGTTCTCACCCGGCTAAAGAGGTATCGCATGACCGCCTGTGCTTTCTGTTCCCCTCGATGAATAGAAGGGGGGGGGGGGGGCATGGTGCGTAATTGGGACCACCACCCAACCAGCTAAATGCTTTTATGGCGTGGCCACTAGGGGCCGAGGTGTCTATAAAAGGGCCTCTCCGTATGTCTGTCTGTCTGTCCATCCATCTTTCTGTCCCCGCGAAAGAAAAAAAGTGGCCAAGTCACCGATGATGTCATACAGTTCTGTATCCCCATGAAAGAAAGAAAGTGGCAGGTCGTCAATGATGTCATACAGTTATATATCCCCATGAAAGAAAGAAAGTGGCAGGTCGTCAATGATGTCATACAGTTATATATCCCCATGAAAGAAAGAAAGTGGCAGGTCGTCAATGATGTCATACAGTTCTGTATCCCCATGAAAGAAAGAAAGTGGCAGGTCGTCAATGATGTCATACAGTTATATATCCCCATGAAAGAAAGAAAGTGGCCAGGTCGCCGATGCTGTCATACAGTTCTATATCCCCACGAAAGAAAGAAAGTGGCAGGTCGTCAATGATGTCATACAGTTATATATCCCCATGAAGGAAGGAAAGTGGCAGGTCGTCAATGATGTCATACAGTTATATATCCCCATGAAGGAAGGAAAGTGGCCAGGTCGCCGATGATGTCACACCGAGGTTGAAGTTATAAATTGGATGACTCTTGCTCATAGCGCAGCCATGAAAGCCTGAACCTACAATATTGAACATTGACCACGCCCAAGCCACCGAGTCCAATAACGGCATGGTTTTTTTAAGGGCATGACAAGAATGTTTTCAGAGCAGGAGGATAACAAATAACCTGACGCACCAGATGGTTTGTTACACAGAACCATCTGGCAACTCATCCTCAGAAACTGTTTGCAAAAGGGCAGGCGCTTTCAAAACATACCTGGCAGGTGATTGGATAAACCATTTGTCTATCATCGTCTATTGCGGGCTCGCTGCTCGCTGTTGTCGCAACTAAATCAGTAGCTGCCTCTCTGGATGCTCATTGGTCCGCACCACTGGTGGTTCGGATTCAAACGCATATCTGGCAGCATGGCAAGATGGATTTTTCATGTGATCGTGATCTTGCCGCGAATCCAGCTGCCTCGCAAGGTTAGATAACAAATGTGTCATAATCTCATCAGGCACACTCGCTTCCAAGTTAACATTCACCAGAGTGATCATCTTTCACTGTTTTGGGAGTGTCGCAGCAGAGACACATGGAGAGACACTGACACTGTAACCTCCACAGTAATGAAGACGATGGCAGTTTCTTTGTGGCATGACGACATTGTAGTAGTAGTATTAATAGTAGCTTAATGGTTTCATGTATTGAAACATTAAGTGATATTTTCTGACGTGTTTGTGTGCAGATTTGTTTCCCCCTCCGTGCCGGACTTCTCCTGAAGGTCTCAACAGCTCCTCGGTCTTCCACAGCGTCAGCCTGTCCCCAGTCATGAGGTGTGAGGGGAGGCAAAAGTGTTCGCTGCACCTCAGAGTCAGCGTTGTGTTACGACTCACTGGTACGTACAGTCATGAGGTGTGAGGGGAGGCCGAAGTGTTCGCTGCACCTCAGAGTCAGCGTTGTGTTACGACTCACTGGTACGTACAGTCATGAGGTGTGAGGGGAGGCAGAAGTGTTCGCTGCACCTCAGAGTCAGCGTTGTGTTACGACTCACTGGTACGTACAGTCATGAGGTGTGAGGGGAGGCAGAAGTGTTCGCTGCACCTCAGAGTCAGCGTTGTTTTACGACTCACTGGTACGTACATGTCATGAGGTGTGAGGGGAGGCAGAAGTGTTCGCTGCACCTCAGAGTCAGCGTTGTGTTACGACTCACTGGTACGTACATGTGGGCAGAGAATACACACATATTAGACACATATTTAGTGGGCGCTTTTATCCAAAGTGCTTTACAGTACAGTAAGTGATTTTTTTTAGCATGGGTGGCCTCAAGACTCGAGTGACGGAATCCCTAATAGACACAGTCGGCATGTGTGGGAACGCCCAAAAAATGTTATATGGCTGGCAAGCGGGTGAGGTAAAACCGCCCATATATCTCAATGGGATGTCTCACCAAAGGACGGTGCTGCGGCTCTAAACTACAGGGTTGGGGATTCTAGAGCAGAACACAAGACGTCTGTTCAGATGTGCATTTACTGCGGGGGTTAAATCCCCGATCGTGTCTGCCTGGGCTGGGCTAGCAGCTAAATTCTAACTTTGCTGAATGGCTATAACGGGGGATTTACCCCACCCTGACCACGCCCCCAGCCAGGCTGAGCCAGCCAACCCAGCGTCTATGACGAGACATCGCCTCAACGTATCCTTGCAGCGTTAGTGCCATATCAACTTTACGCTACCGTTACTTGCTTCAACACATATGTTAGCATGTTAACATGTTAGCAAACAGCCAGC
Organism: Poromitra crassiceps; assembly: GCF_964638095.1. Lineage (NCBI taxonomy): Eukaryota > Metazoa > Chordata > Actinopteri > Beryciformes > Melamphaidae > Poromitra > Poromitra crassiceps. Next base: position 31,535,087 of record NC_139624.1, on the reverse strand, counting down.
AATATTACCCGATTGCTGGGATCCATTTGTTTGTAAAAAAAAAAAAAAAAAAAAAAAAATCAGTGGGGAATTTGTGAAATGTCAAATATTAGTTGGTCTTCCACCCCGAGTGTGACTTAACTTCAAAATGGCTTCCGTGGGAATAAGATCTTTACAGGGAATTAAGTATCCGATTCAAATGAGATGCAGGTGCTCTGAAACGGCCTCTGAAAATAAAAAGCATACGATTTATGTTGCACATTAGTTTAATCTGTTTCAAATCTTCAGTCTGTCTACAGCAGTGAGACTCAACCCCAGGCCCTACATGTGGCTCCTTTATGGCCCGGGTAGTTGTGGGTCTTTTAAGTCCTATGGAAAACAAATCAATAAATACAAATTAAAAAATAAAAATAAAGGGAGGAAAGGGACTTTTTTGGATAGTGGCTCAAGTGGCTCCTGAGTAGGGCAAGGTTGCGTACCACTGGTCTACACTGTCTACATACTGTCGACTCTACAGTATGTTTTGTAAAGGCAATATCCTCCAACTCTATCGCATATTCAAACTGAGTTCTTCTTGGTGCGTGGGTACACTTGGGTGTATTGCCTGGGACCAAGGATGTGCAGTGTCACATTTGGTGCAATTTGGATATTACAGTAATGTAATAAATGTTGAATAAACAAACGAAACAGCGCTCTGTAGTAGCGGAGCGGGGCAAACGGCACTCTGTGCAGCAGCGGGGCGAACGGGCACTGGTGCAGTAGTACCATTAATGAGGGAGTGTAGTCAAGTGAGCCGATTGGTCATGCTGAAAGATGGCTATCACAGGTGTCACAGGTGCACTCACTGTATAAAGGTGATAAAGGTCTCTGCAAAAGTGCTGAAACAACAAGATCGGATCGCATTAGAAATGTAAATTGACATTTCCTGTTCCTGATCTCACCAGCTCTCACCAGCACACACACACACACACACACACACACACACACACACACACACACACACACACACAACACGCAACAGGTCAGGAGAGCAGTGTAGAGTAGAGTTACTTCTCTGTATTTCCTCACTCCTCGTAGGGGCTGGAGTGGGGAGGCCCCTCTCATCAGATTTGAGTCTCAGCCAATACAATGTCACAGCAGTGAATACTTCCTGTATCTACTACACACACTAGTGGATGTATTAATAGTTGTGCTGATATGAATTGTTGACTGAATGGCAGTGGCGGACTGCATAATCGGGCACGTCGGGCAAATGCCCGGTGGCTTGGCCTGGCCTGGCCTGCCAAAAAAAAAAAAAAATTTTTTTTTTTTTTTTTGCAGGCCAGGCCAGGCCACTCACTGAACAGCAGGCCAGGCGCCGCCTACTGGTTTACTAGTGGTTTTATTACTTTATTCAGGTTTAAAGTGGGTGCATCTCATTGTAAAATTGGACTTGGCCCAAATTGGGCTTCAAACGGCCCAAATCGGGCTTCAAACAGCCCAAATCTGGCTTTAAACGACCCAAATCTGGCTTCAAACGGCCCAAATTGGGCTTCAAACGGCCCAAATTGAGCTTCAAACGCCCCAAATTTTTCGCTGCCGCCCTTCGGACGCCGGCACGCGTGTCGGCCCGTTGCCGCCTGCTTGGTATCTAATGCCCAGCCTGAATTATGATCCCAGTCCGCCCCTGCTGAATGGTGAGTGGGTGGGTGGGTAACTGATTGACAGACATACCACATGTGTTTCAGAATCAGAATCAGAATCAGAATCAGAAAGACTTTAATGATCCCCGGGGGGAAATTGGGACAAGTTACAGTTGCTCGCTCATATAACACACATAGCATAAAATAAAATACACAGCAGTAATGCGATAGTAAAATACGCAGAATAAGAAGAAAGAACACAACATAGCATGGGGTAAACAGTATTAAATGCGATAGGAGCAAAATAGTGGAGTACGTCTAAGTAAGCAAATACGTAGAGTAAGTATACCTTACGTGCCAATTGTCTTTATTGCACACTGAACTTATATTATACGGCTTGCCCTATACGTTACACGTGGCTCAGCCAGGCACTTTTTTTCAGTTAGCCTATCGGCTGGCTCAGTCTCAGGGAGACTGAGCGTCGCCGAGGTGCTCTTTTAAGAGAGGCATTAAATAGACCAATGGCCACAGGCAGGAATGATTTCCTGTGCCTCTCCGTGTTGCATCTAGGTGGAATCAGTCTCTCACTGAATGTACTCCTGTGTTTGACTAGCACGCCGTGGAGTGGGTGCGAGTCATTGCTCATAATGGAGCGTAGCCTGGATAACGTTCTCTTCTCTGACACTGCAGTCAGAGAGCCCAGATCCAGCCCCACAATGTCCCTGGCCTTACGGATCAATTTGTTGAGTCTGTTGAGTCTGTTCTTTGTTCCATGTCTACAACCTTCTTTGTTTCAATGTTGTCTCCTGCAGAGTCCATCCACAGTTTGTCCGTGTGCACTGTGACTGCTGGGATGATGGGGGGCTGCCGACTCCTCAGCTTCCCCAGAGCATCCAGACAGAGAATGGTCGGGCAGCAGGTACAGGCTTCACTCATTTACATTAAGAGGCTTTTAGCATAATCTTGGATCCAGAGTGGTTTATACGTGCAACACAGAGCACGTTTACATTTGTGTCATCATCGTTGCAAGCAGGCAAATTATTTTGAGGGATAAAATGACAGTGCCAAAACAAGTAGATTGATCAATTTTCTACAACATTAAGAAAACATTTGTGTATCAGCTGAGATATTTGTGTATCATTGTCATCAGGCAGGCAAAAAATAAATCTGTGTCAAAATATAGACCTGAGCAAAACATTTTTCATTACGATTGAATGCACAAATATTCTCATATCAAAGGTCCAACAACCCCTCAGTAAAGGCAAGTTAACATCAGTAGCTTTTGTACTGTATAAACCTTTCTGTGAGTTGAATTGTTTTGCCTTCACTTTCATGCTTGGCAGCAGTTGCACTTTCCCTTATCACGTAAACAACTGGTTTTGTCCAACGTGACAAGGAAATGATGTAGTGTTATTGTAGTATCTGAGATTGCGGATCTCACTGCAAACCTGTGGCAGCTTGTGTATTTTTATTTGACTGTTTCCTGCAGGTGGAAGTTGACAATTGTTTTAACATTTCACCGGGTCAAGAAGTGACAGTGACAGTGAAAACAGTGCCAAGTTACTGTAGCATAGCGCCGTGGACCAGCACCTACCGTACTCCAGGTCAGAAGCACTCAAGTTACAGTATGCACACGCGCACGCACACATGCACGCGCGCACACACACACACGCACGCACGCACGCACGCACGCACGCACGCACGCACGCACGCACACACACACACACACACACACACACACACACACACACACACACACCTAGAGAGACACATTCTAGAATAATTAAGAAAACACTCAACTGTGTTTATTTAAGACTTCAAGTAGTAGCAGAAGATGATGTGTTCTACAAAACAAATAGTTGGAGTCAATAAATGGTGTTGCAATCTACCAAGTACTTCCTCTTTGAAATGATAAAAAATGTCTGTCAAGGTAAATGTAAGGGAAAAAATAAGAAACACTTGGTACTTGGTTTAATGCTTATTACTTTCCTCCATAGTATGCAGCAATGGAGATTTGCGAAGTCTTGTCCCAGAATGCATAAGTAAGTTTTTGTATAAATTTTTTCTTTTTCCCACTGAATCAGGCAATGCAGTGTAATGTCTCATGTACCCGATATAATGTACTCGTTTATCACAACTGTCACTCAGTGTTATGAACCTGTGCCTGAATTGAATATTCCATCAAATTTGACTTCTCTCTCTGATCTCTCTCCCACAGCTGGCAGGCTGTGGGTCGATATGGACCCAGAGAGGAAGGAGCTGGCTGTCAGAGTGTCAGACATGCTGGAAGACAAGGACTACCACCTCCGTCTCTGCCATAAGGACTTCATCTGTATAGGCACAGGGGCCAAAACACTGGTTAGTTACACAGCAGCAAGAAACAAAAACAGAACAAAGCTAGAAATAACATTAATGCTTGAAATAAAAAGGTCTGTGGTTAACAAAAGTTTATGAAACAGCAAACTTTGTTGTTCACTTTTCAAAGCGTAGTTTTCAGAAAACTCATCAAAGTCATAAAAGTGGTCCTCATTAGATTATCTTAACACAAAGTTTGCTGTTTCATCAACTTTTGTTAACCACAGACCTTATTTCATGCATTTAACTGAAATTCACATACAAAACTCGTACGTACTGTACAAAGACGTCATCCCTGCGGTACTCTATTTATCAATTATGCATGATACTTCTTAAAAAAAAAATCTACTATCTTGTTGGGTAACCCTATTGTAATGCATCATTTACATTCTCTGACCAAGCGAATTGCCAGAATAAAACGTTGGCATTTTACATGTCCAAAAACCAGGATAATTATGTACAATCTCAATGTAAATTTGAAACAAAACGCCTCGCTGCCTTTCCAACGTTAAACGCAAAGAGTGGAACAGGCAGCACCTTGTTTGTAAGACGCTACTCACTCCGCTCACCCTTAGGTGCCAGCAACGTACTTCAACATGAGACAGTCGTTAGACTCGTATAGACTGACGTGTATAACGTTAATATTCATGTCTCTAGAAACATGACGTATTTTGGGGCAGAAATGTTCATATTCTACATTTCCGTGGATTCCAGAAACATACAACATACGTGCGGACGGATGGCTCAGCGGTTAGAACTGTTGCTTCACAGCAAGAAGGTCCTGGGTTCGAACCCCGGTCCATCCCAGGTCCTTTCTGTGTAGAGTTTGCATGTTCTCCCCGTTGCTCCGGTTTCCGCCCACCATCAAAGACATGTATGTTAGGGTTAATACTCCTGTCAGTGCCGCTGACCGAGGCAATGGCAAAAATAACTGGAGTTGGTCCCCGGGCGCTGCACTGCGCCTGCCCACTGCTCCTAGTTCTAGGAACGTTCCTAGTAGAGGATGCATCAAATGCAGAGGATGAATTTCCCCATGGGGATAAACAATGGATCACTTCACTTACAATGCTGACATTTTATTCTGGCGACTGGGCTGTTCTGACGGCTATCTGAAGGACAAGAATATCCTGGAGTACAGAGTGACTCACACCACCAATCACACTTACAAATAGACACACACATACATACACACACATCAAACACCTATATACGGTATGTCATAAAAACCTTGTTTACCTTCCAGATAAAGAAGGAGGAGCCTGTGAAGAATGCCACTCTGCGGTATTCCAGACCTTTGCCCTGCCTCTGCATTGAGGTAAAAGGTTTCTGCTCACGTTCATAGTTTCAATTGCGCTCTTACTATCAGCTTTGATCGGTAATCAATGCCAGGCTGTGATTGAACCCTTAACCCACTTGCTACAGGGATGGTCGGCCATGACGGATGCACCCAGAGTTCAAGTTTGCCCGTTCAAAGACCGTGAGTCAATCGATCGCTTTTAGTCATTAATTAAACATGTATACTTGATGTAACCTGATCTAAAAGCTGACAGGCCAGTGTGAAATACACCAATTTCATATAACGCCTCTAAAATCAACAATGCCTTTTCATTTGAATATACTTTGAGATTAGGCTACATCATACCACAGAGTAAAGTTCCCATTCTGACTGGTAATTTCTGACCTCTGCATTCTCCTGATAGGTCTGGAGGAACTGTGGTTCGGAGTGACCTTTGACCCAATGGAGGAGATGCTGTCATGGGAACCAGCTTGCCCAGTTGCTGCTGTTATCGCGTTGTGTCAGAAAGGCGTGGATGGTGTTTGTGTGGATCTGCCCCATGCCACCCAGACTGTGGGCCGAGGAAAGGTAGAGCCGCCAGTAACCAGTAACATGTAGCATGGGGGCATTTTTCAAGGGGGGCAGATTCCTTTCTTCCCATCCTTGGTATACAGAGCTCAAGAGAAGCTCTATCGTCCATAATCTCGAGATCAGATCTTATCAGCCGTGTTTAGCATGCTGATGCTACAGTATTAGCTACAGATCGACTGCTCTGAGCTCTGAACTCTGCCCTGCCATTCCCACATCCGGGTCAAAGGTGAGCCAGGGGTGAACCTGGCTCTAATGCTAGATCATTCATTTTCTGTCATTGCATCTATGATATAATAACGATATGTGCCGCTGCGTATCAGAAAATAAGATATTTACAAGATGTAAATAGAAGCATTTCAGATGCCCCGTTTTCCTCGTTTTCAGGTCGCAGTTCAAAACAAATTATCGTTCAGTGCAAGGGAATGAAACCAAACTCATCAGGGTGACTTACAAATCATATTTAAAGCTGGAAATAAGGTCCAGGTTGTAACAAACCGGAATTCTCCTTTAAGCTATGTAAGAGCGGAGCGGCGAAAATGTGTCTTCGGTGAGAGAAGAGACAAAAATCTGAAGCCACCCACCTGGTCATACTGTATATATAGGGGCCATGTCCCCTATGCCCAGAAGAGGAGGGATTCACTTCTTAGTGCCCACCCCAATGTGTTTCACTGGCGTAGAGATAAAGTCGTTCTTCTGGTCATCAGGGCAGAGCCTGATTCCCCATCGTGAAGACTTGTGGATAAAACTCTATACCAAAGCCTAAACTAAATTTAAGTGGTGTAGCTTTTTGTCTACTAAACACAATTTCTCTAATGACAATTTTTTTTTATCCTGAGTCTTACCCAAACCTGTGCAAAATTCATTCCAACCTGCCAAACCTGCTTTGGTTTTTCTTGATTTTGGACGTACTGTAATTGTCAAACTGTTCAAGGACTCAGAATTTTTGTTCCAACTTCCAGCAATAACACATTGTCACTGTGGCTAAAGAGTTCATCCACTGTAGAAGTCCCCCCCCCCCAGCCCTGGTAATAAGAAAATTCACACCAACCTTGTCTTTCAGATAACATTTGCTAAGGTGGATCTACACCCTCAACTGTGCATGAAGGTAAATATCACTGTTAACTCTGTGCTGTTCGCGTCTTCAGGAGTATCACTGTAGAGAGTGTAGAGAAACCATTGGTTGACACATAGGACTTAATTGTTGCCACTACTACTTACTTACAATGATCACAACTATTGTTACAATGATTGATTGAATTGTTAGCTGTGAATTCTGGAAAACAAATACAAAAGAATATAGTTTTTAAGAGGCTGTCTGATAGATTTCTCTCTGATTGGCGACTTGATGTCAGTTTTTGCATTTTGTCTAAATGATTTACCTTAGTGCTCATATGCTTTTAGGACACCCAGCATTCAGTTCACCTGAAATATGGGATGCACGTTTTTTTTGCCTTTATTATAACTGAGTATTGTTGATCTGCTTGTTTTGCTCCTTTTATTTTATTTCACAATGTAACTTAGTTAGATAAAGCGTTGTACAAAATCTTATGATAATGTGTTCTTCAGTTCACTGCAGGCAATCAGTCTTGGACCAGATGCCCCTTTGCTGACAGTGGATTCCAAGGTACTGCTGTTCATCACACCAACACGTCACTGGAGATCATTTCACAACAGTATAATTATATTATCACAGCGCTACATCAGTCTGTGGCAATGAACCTACTTGGCAGACGAGGCAATCTAGCACATGATAATTGTTATGTAATGACTGTCAAGTGTTTTACAATTGGGTTTTTACTCATCTCCAGCATGGGGTGTGAAGAAACGAAAGGGTAATCAAGTGGTGGTTATTTCATCACGGATCTCTTCACCATTCTCTGTGGGAGTGTGTGTGAAGTCTGGAGTGCCCGTTGTGTGTGAGCCCACTGACACACGCACCGTCTATGTGGTAGGTATCGTACCGCGCTGCCTGAGACAGCTCATCTGTTGTCAATTTAGGACATTATTCAGAGACTACCTTGATATACTGTAACAATGCATCACTTAAAATGGAACTAATAGCTGTGTGGCATTTTGGACGACATGGTGCCCAAAGATTTGCGTCAGCACTTGAATTGGTGGGACATTTCCCGGGCTGTTGTGCAAAGTCATGAAAGTTAATTAGATCTCTAGCTACATCGTAATCTGCTGAACAGCTGGGCCACATCAGATGGTTAACAATAGAGTGCCGCAGGAATGAGTCCAGAGTTATATTTCCGGGTTTGTCAGGGGAAAAGTGAATGGGGTTTTAGAATGGGGATTTCACTATTATGGATCAAATAAGGTCTGTGGTTAACAAAAGTTTATGAGAACGCGAATTTGGGTTCAGCAGGATAATCTTCACAAACATTAAAGGACGGCTTTACCGTGGGGAATATGAATATATATTAAATCTCACGTGGAGGACCTCTAGAGGCGGGACCATGGCTCACAACAATTGTAGTTCATAGGTCCTCGACTTCCGCAAGGCGGACTTGGGCCAGATGACGCGAAACGCGTCGGCTGGCCCAAAAAATATGTGAGAGATGCTTGATATCTCTGGCAGTGAACCAGCAATTTCAAAAATTTCAACGGATTCGAAAACCTTAGGGGCGTGAGATTTAATATATATTCATATTCCCCACGGTAAAGCCGTCCTTTAATAACTTTTATGACTTTTGGAACGTTTGGGAACGTGAATGCGTTTTTTTTAAACGTGATTTTTAGAAAACGCTTAGTGATTAACGTTTGTGAAGACTATCCTGCTGAACCCAAATTCGCATTCTCATAAGCTTTTTTCCCCCCCAATATTTTATTTTCAGTTTTCAGAACATCAAAAAACAAACAAACTCAGACACAGGGAAAGAAGGAGCTAGAGAAAGAGAGAAAAAAATATTCAACATTTCAATGATACAACATGGTGCTACCAGCTGCTAGAGGTGCTTCTAAGAGATGTCATACATGGGATCCCACGCAAGGGGTCCATGAAAAACCAGCCGGGCAAGTCTCATAAACTTTTGTTAACCACAGACCTTATTTTATGCATTTAAGTGAAATCCCCATTTTAAAACCCCATAGACTATTCATCCATGTTTCGCACATGTCGGCAATGCAGGTGTCCCATTCTGTGTGCGCGTGCGCGCTTGTACATGTGTGTACATGCGTGTGCATGTGTGTGCGTGCACGCGTGTGTGTTGTTTGCACAGGACACTTACTGAGATGAAAGTTGAATGCCTCATTAATGATGAAGTGGGAATTTACTGTCAAATAAATTCAAAAGGGCAATGTGGTTGGCTGATGACATGTAAATAAGATGATTTATGTCACCAAGCTTTTTTCCTTTGTCTCTTTCTTAGGAAAAAGATAAATCTGTGAGCGTAAACTTGACAAGGGAGCTATGCAAACCAAACTCCTGCCTCCAGGTATGTTTGTTTAGTGAATACAGCTTCTGAAGACGAGCTTGTACAGACAAAGAAACTGAATGCCCATTATTTTTTGGGACAGGTGAAGAGGCTTGATGTCGAGTATGCTGTCACCATCATTCACTGTTATCAACAATGTGGTGAGCTTCTCTTCTCTTCTCTTCTCTTCTCTTCTCTTCTCTTCTCTTCTCTTCATCTCTCTTCTCTTCTGGTCTCTTCTCTCTTCTCTTCTCTTCTCTTCTCTTCTGGTCTCTTCTCTTCTCTTCTGGTCTCTTCTCTTCTCTTCTGTTCTCTCTTCCTCTCGTCTCGTCTCGTCTCTTCTCTTCTGGTCTCTTCTCTTCTCTTCTGGTCTCTTCTCTTCTCTTCGCTTCTCTTCTGGTCTCTTCTCTTCTGGTCTCTTCTCGTCTCATCTGTTCTCTTCTCTGCAGCCTGAGCCCACGCATCTTTTAGGAACACTAATGTTTTTTAGTTGAATGTTCTTTTCAAGCACTATTGACACTATTCAAGCAATGTTTACGTTTACGTTACGCTAAACGTTCTTCAGCAGGACTGAACAGGTTTGTCACATAATATAGGATTCTCCAAACTTTCTAAAGTGGTTTCCTGGCATCAACAAAACGATGATTATCTGTGCCTGTTTTGTGTGTAGTGGTAAACCACAATAGCTACATCATTTTAGGGTAGATAGCATCTTCTTTTCTGTGCTCCGTTCTTAAAAGCTACATGTTTTCCCTCAATCCCAACTTCTCCCGCATCGCTTGCAATGCTTGTTGTAGGTGGGTGGAGGGCACAATGTCCCCAGATTTCACAAGGGTTGCACAAGTCTGATTGATATTGACTTCAAACACAGACGGAGCTTTGATCAGTGTCATTCTTCTTGATGGAATTGTGGCATGCTGGTTAGAGACGAGAAAGGCCACCGTTTCAAACCTCCCAACAACCGTGTGCATCTATCAACAGAATGCGCTTGATGTGCCTGCTTATATCAAGTCAAGTTTATCCAGTCAAGTCAAGTGTATTTGTATAGCCATAATTCACAAACCCAAGCATGTCTCAGAGGACTTTACAGACATGTCTAGCTAAATCTAGATGACCACAACAGAACAACATAATTGAACAATTTATATAAACATATACTTATAAAGGTATAAAGCATATAAAAAGCAACCATAGAAGAGAATGAGAGGGGAAGAAAGAGCAGAGAGAGGGAGAGCGGAGAGAGAGAGGAGAGAACAGAACAAGAAGACAGACACTACTCTAACCTGAACTACCTAGCAACCAAAGAATCTAGCTAATCTATAGCCTAACCTGCCCTATCCTAACCTCTAATCTATCCTTAACCCAAACTACCTAGCAACCAAAGAATCTAGCTAATCTATAGCCTAACCTGCCCTATCCTAACCTCTAATCTAACCTCAACCTGAACTACCTAGCAACCAAATAATCTAGCTAATCTATAGCCTAACCTGCCCTATCCTAACCTCTATTCTAACTTTAACCCAAACTACCTAGCAACCAAAGAATCTACATGTAGCTAATCTATAGCCTAACCTGCCCTATCCTAACCTCTAATCTATCCTTAACCTGAACTACCTAGCAACCAAAGAATCTAGCTAATCTATAGCCTAACCTGCCCTATCCTAACCTCTAATCTATCCTTAACCTGAACTACCTAGCAACCAAAGAATCTAGCTAATCTATAGCCTAAACTGCCCTATCCTAACCTCTATCTAACCTTAACCCGAACTACCTAGCAACCAAAGAATCTAGCTAATCTATAGCCTAACCTGCCCTATCCTAACCTCTAATCTAACTTTAACCCAAACTACCTAGCAACCAAAGAATCTACATGTAGCTAATCTATAGCCTAACCTGTGCTATCCTAACCTACTCTAATCTAATCTTAACCTGACCTACCTAGCAAGTAGCAACCAAAGAATATTGCTAATCTATAGCCTAACCTGCCCTATCTTAACCTCTAATCTAATCTAACCTTAACCTGAACTACCTAGCAACCAAATAATCTACATGTAGCTAATCTATAGCCTAACCTGCCCTATCCTAACCTCCTCTAATCTAATCTAACCTTAACCTGAACTACCTAGCAACCAAAGATTCTAGCTAACCCTTCCTTCATGCCTCAACCCGGGCATCCTGTCGACCATGGAATGAGGCGTGGCCACTCCATGCAGACCTGAGGCACGCTGCGACCTGACCGCCACGACTTGGCACGCCATGGTCACCTCATATGACTTCTTCTGGAAAAGAGCTTCGGCCAAATGTCTAACGTGTAAATGTAACAAATCTTCATAGAGGTCGAGGATGACGCTCGGACCTCAGGCCCCGCCAACGTGACCAGCAGGGTTGAGAAGGCGTCAGCAGCTGACTGGGAGGTGACCTGTGTCATTGTGCCTGCTGGTGCTTGTCTCTCTGTCGTCATCATAGTCACTCTGGCGCTCCACTTCACGTTAACTGGTTAGTAGAAAATGAGCCTGGCCTGAACACTGCTGGGTGTACACGGGTTCAACAGAGGGCCACAGTGTAGTTATCTCTCTTAAGGTGCGTTCACACCGAGATATTTATTTTTCGCTCTGTCGCTCAAGTCAACCCTTTGGAATCGCTCTGTCGCTCTGTTTAAATCGCTCATCAACAGGCACATGAAATGACGGACATGTGGGGGATATAACGTTACGCAATGTCATGCTGTTTGTCCACTACGAGCCACCGTCATTGTTTACAAGCTAAGCCTATCAGCGTGCTCCTAATGCGAGCTCCATACCGGTAGTACAGACTTCACTTCATGTCAGCTGTCAGCCTGTCAATGCGGTTTGTTGCCACACAATAAACCAGCGGTTTGTTCCAAGCCAGAGTGATCCTTGACTCGCTCTCACACGGCAGCCAATCAGCATTGAACATCGAGCGACTGATGCCAGCGTAATTTCGCTCGAGTTGGAATATTTCATCTCGAGCGACGAGCGTATTTTCTCCCTATCGCTCTGTCTCTGCCGCTCGGACGCCCAGCGATTATTCTCCCAGGCGAATATATGCTCAATCGCTCGTTTGCATTGACTTTGTATGTAAACTCGACGCCAGCGACAAACTTTAATAGGTCGGTGTGAACGCAGCTTTAGTCACCATGTAAAGCCTGTTTTGTGGACCCCAGGAAGAATAGCTGCAGTTTTGCTGTAGCTAATGGGGATCCAAATAAAACTTAAACTTAAACTTAAACTTGACAGAATGCCAGCGCTTTATATAAAAATAACAAGTAGGCCTAATTCAGATTTGTTCAGTATTTTGTACTTTTTTTTTGCGAACCCTCAGTTATCCAGTGCCGCTGTATTATTTGCTAATACAAGTTAAACCGTGTTTTTGACCTCTTTTACTTGTCAAACATAACATAATTGCTATCATACAGTGTTGTTTCTGACCACGCATTGTGATTGGACGTCTTAACCATAATATATGAACTTATACAATATAGACCCATTTCACAGCAACCGTTTTGATGTGGTAAAGCAGGAGGTAAAGCAGGCCGTGCAGAGACCTTTAGAGGGGCAGGTGCTCAATGTTAAAAAGGGGCACATGCAGACCTGCCAAACTTGCGAAAATATTTTTGAGAACCACAATATGCTTTTGCACTACTTCACTTAATTTGCACACGAAAATGTACATGATCAATAATAAACTCATTTGTGTACACAGAGAAAAGAGGAGGTGAAAAAATTGTACCCTGAGGTGCTCCTGTGTTCAACACAATCTCATCTGAGACAATACCATTAACAAAAACTCTTTGGGGGCGGTCAGAGAGGAAGTCTCTGATCCAGTGAATAATACCACCGTTAACCCCTAGGTCGAGTAGTCTCTGCGGAAGGGTATGTATTTGCATGGTGTTATATGCAGATGTAAAATCAATAAAAATAACTCTAACATAATGTGTGGGGACCTGTAGATGTTTCGCTAAAATAGTATTGAACAAAGTTACAGTTGCATCGTCTGTGCCCCTCTTACTCTTACAGTATATGCGAACAGTAGGTGGTCTAGGCTATTAGATACAGAAGATGTCATATGTCTGCTTAAAACTCTTTATTCTATTATATTCAAATGTTGAATGTTTAGAATATGGGCTTAGAACATTATGATGGAAATATGATGGCCATCCCCATGCCATACATCCCCTGAATGCCCTATGTCTCTAGTTTGTGATTGTAAAGTTTCATGAGGCTGTGATTAACCTAGAGGTCACAATAGGTAATTTTATACAGTGAAGTCAAGTTTCAACTACAATGAAATGGCTACTATGGGGACTAACATCAACAAGTCCCCATCAACAAGTCTCAGCTTTCCAGTATCACGCGTCGGTTTTCAGCTTCTCAATGAATTCTAGGGGTATTTCCTCACCATACCGACTACCGTAACATGAATGGACAAAGCTTACAAGAAGATTAGGCTGTTGTTGACCATTGGAACTCAGTTTGAATTACCTGGGCCTTCGCTCAGGACGTTTGGCTGCGTCTGGTAGCCACTCTTCCTCCGGCTAGTCACTGGGTCCCTCCCGACGCAGGGACAGTTCTGTCGTCTGGGAGATGTGAGAGCCGATCCAGGCCTCACCGGTTCAGTAGTGCCTCGCCGTAGCTAGACTGGAAATTTTAGTTTGCGTAACATAAAGTTTGCTCCACTATCCTGTCATTCCACCAGTGTGAACGTTGTCCTCCTCGCCCCGGAAGCAATCCCCACCGGAAGCGAGAGGAAAAGGTTGCCTTGTGAAGCATATTTAAAGCAACAGTTCCATACTTCCGCCAGGCAATTAAACATCATTCAATGATCAGGACAGCCAGAAATACATAGGTAAACATGATCATATCTGATCTGAGGGGATACTGCCTACTCTCACCCAATGAACTGTAACACCATACCCAGTTTATGCAATTCAAAGATTGTTGGGGACCCAGTATGGATAAATATTCAAATAGAATAGGCGAAAATAACACATTTATACTGCATGCAAAAAACTAATAATAAAAATGCATGGGATTAGCATAAAGTGGGCTTGCCTGTAAAATGAGACTCGTGGGTACCCATATAACCCATTCTCATTCAGATATCTTGAGGTGAGAGGTCAAGGCACCCCTTTGAAAATTGCCATGTCTTTTTTCCCTCGCCAAAATTTAGCCTAACTTTGGAGCATTATTTATCAACCTCCCCGACAATGTAGCATGTAATGCTTGGTAGCAATGGATGGGTTAGATCTTCTATGATGATATCGGGATCTTCACCCTAGCTTTAAAACGGACGTGCTACAGCCTCTGAAAGACAAGTCATGTCAGCCACGGACAAAAAGGGCATTTGGACATCAAGGAGCAAAAGGGCAGGTGCTTGGGCACCCTCCGCACCCCCCTCTGCACGTGCCTGGGTGTAACCAATATGGTGGCAGGGCCCTCATTCATGTTATTGGTCACACCTGCGTTACCACCTCAAAACGGTTGCTGTGAAAAGGGCCTATTCATAGTATTCCCATGACGTCACAAGCAGTTTCCTACCAATATGGCGCTACAATACACACAGCTCATTGGCTGGTTGTGTTACTTAATTGCAATCACCTGTTAATTGATTACAATCACCTGCTATTTTCCTACCAAGATGGCCGTGTGGTGATGTAACAGAATACTATCAATACCTTATAACAGAAGAACAGTATGACTGGATGTGATTGCTTAAGAACAGTATGACTGGATGTGATTGCTTATCAACAGGGGATATTTTTTATATAATTTTATAACATTTTATATCTTTGTTTAATCTGTCTATTTTAAGCCGTATATTAATTCTCTATCACTTTCAATCCATATCACGGTGGCTTTTTTAGCATCAACCTGACCTGGCTCTGAATTGTGCTTGTTTGACTGTATTCTTAGTGCATGTGCTATCATCGCTCTCTGCCCATGGTGTAGTAGCCCTGCTAGTTTTAGTGCCGATGGCGCCAAGGGCCCCACCTGACTCATTTGACTGAGAACACACTAGTTGACTGTTCAGTGTGCAAGTGAATTTCCTCATCTGACTCCCCTTTACTCTATCTCAGTTGATCAAAGGAGGAAGCGAAAAGGACTTGGTGGCCAGCATACATCTGAAAAGCAAACAGGTGAGATGGTTGAGGTGGTTGATTTTGACTGAAGCAAAACAGCTCATCACCTGTATTTGAATCTGAATGATTTATGTCTTTCCAGATTCGGCTGTGGCGGTGGTCCCTGCATTACAAAACTTCTCTGCTCCCCACAGACAGAATTCCATCCCTGATCGCTCACAGTACGGGAGCTACGAGAAGGCCAACTTGCTCTTCGACTGACCAAGGAACCGTGCTCCGCTCAAAAGCATTACTTGCAATGTATATAACTGTGAAGATGTTACACAAACAAAATAAAATTATCTGTTGAATGCAGCGGAGAATGTTGAGGATGATGTGGTGGTGATAATAGACAGCTATTTCAAATGCTTTTTGTAATATGTGCAGGCTTGTATTTTTGTTAGGGTGATATAGCTGTTGTTATTTGTGTTGTCATTGTTCCAAGTTACAACGTTCATTTTGCAGCTGAGGTGCCAGTCCCATTTCCATGTTGACCTTTTCTATTTTCAATAAAAAAGAAAGGCAAACATCTAGCAGAATGTCTTTGTTTCACCTGCCCCCCACCCCCCCTCCCCCCACACACACACACACACACACACACACACACTATTTTGCCAGAGTGAGTTTACAGCTCTCAATAAAGCTCCGATTATAAGGTTCCCATAAGAGCTAATAAAATGATGATGTCCACTTCTTTTAGTTTTTCTTATATCTGAACTTCAAAGGCAGAAGAAAAGCAATTTCATCAGTCATAAACAAGATTAATTTTATAATTCTGACACTTTATGTTAACTAGGAAGGAATCCTAGGGTGGAGACTCTGGAGATGATGCGCCACTTGTCCTCTTCTCCTTATACTCCCACCACTTACTCTGGAGATGATGCACCACTTGTCCTCTTCTCCCTACTTATACTTCCACCACTTATAAAGCCTCAGCGAGGAAGGATGACAATTGCTCGAGTGACATCACTGATGACATCACAATTGCTCAAGTGACATCAGTGATGACATCACAATCGTGACACACACCACCGCCACACACACTGCCACCACTTGGCCAATTTTAACTAAAAAGAAGATAGTACATATCTGATAATGATACGTATGGCTGAGTTCTGGACCAGTTGGAGTTTACGCAGACACTTGTGAGGAAGACCAAAGAGGATGGAATTACAATAGTGGATACGGGATATAGACAGGGCATGGATGAGAATGGCGGTGCTGTTGGGTGTAAGCCACAGGCGGAGACGAATAATATTGTGGAGGTGGAAGGAAGTAGGCAGGCTGAGTATGAACTAAATAATTTCTAGGTAAAACAAGTTTCATGACCCTTATAGACCAGCGATGGGCAACTTTGATGATAGAGAGGGCCACAAAAAAGTTTCCTCGCTACCAGAGGGCCAGATTTTGCCGAGGGCTGGAGGCCGAACGGTAGAAGAGTGCCTTGGATTCTGTATTTTTTGGATTTCTCTGCTGCCACACCCATGCTTCATCCAAAGAGTACCTTCGTTTGACTATTTCCTTCCTTCCTATTGCCGGTCTGAATTTCCGAATTTCATGAAAATCTAAATTTTCAGGAAGTGAAGACACAGTCTTCCCAAATGCTCCTGTAGTTAACCGCTGTCCTTTGTTACACACAGCCAACTGGAAAGACAGTTCCCAGAAGGAAGTTTGGATTCTAGCTCGTGTTCAGAGAAGCCACTGCTGTGCTGTGTAGCCTACACTGCATGCAAATGACTTCCTTAATTACTTGATTGTTACTTGATTAAGTGGATTACTTGATTAATATACTTGATTAAGTTGCACAGTGGTAGTAGAGCTGTTGCCTCACAGCAACAAGGTCCAGGGGTTCGATTCCCACCTGGGTCACTGTTGGTACTGGGTGTATGTACTCCTCATGCCTTCGGTGCCTAGTACCCAGGTGGGTTGTCTCGTGAAAAGGGCCTTTCTGTGTGGAGTTTGCATGTTCTCCC
Organism: Poromitra crassiceps; assembly: GCF_964638095.1. Classification (NCBI taxonomy): domain Eukaryota; kingdom Metazoa; phylum Chordata; class Actinopteri; order Beryciformes; family Melamphaidae; genus Poromitra; species Poromitra crassiceps. The sequence continues at coordinate 31,517,733 of NC_139624.1, read as the reverse complement.
CGTGTGTAAATAAATGAGCTGTCCACCACTCCTCCTGGCATGCCCCATGGAGGAAGTACGGGCCAACATAGGAAAATGCAGAGGACAATCTCACAACACCATTGAATGCATGTGTATGTGTGTGCCGGCCACCGTGCACGTGACGGGAGTGCATGCATTGATGGTTGCATGTGACTAAATAAAGACAAGGTTTTTCTCTATTGTTTCTTTTTTATTTACTTACATCATTATGGCTCTCTGTCTTAAATCCATTTTATTGTACTTCTCCAAAATGAATAAATATTAGATATAAATATTGCCAATTTTGACTGTGTGATCAAGTCAGAAAAGATATAATAAAGAAATATAATATAGAGAAGATATACAGTAATATAGCTTTTGGATTTGGCTTTTATTGGATCGGTAACAGGGGGCACAGTGGAATAGTGGTAATCTGGGTTCGATTCCCGCCTGGGATGCTGTTGCGCTGAGGGCGTGTGCCATGTCTTCGGTGCCTGGTACCCAGGTGGGTTATCTCGTGAAAAGATGTGTGGAGTTTGCATGGTCTCCCCGTGCTCCCCTGGGTTTTCCTCCTCATCAGTATGGAACCCCACTAAAAGCATGCAGAAGAGCACGACAGAGACTGAACTTGGTCCCCGGGGCCGGGGGCTGTACTGTGACTTAGGTCTGTCTGACCTGATCTGAGCTTTGGCAAAACATTTTTGGTGAAACTTATGGTCCATTCATACCCATTGCCAGTCCAGCACTCCTGTTTGGAGAGGCTAAATGGGAGCTGCTCTTGACATAGAGAGAGTCAAAGTGAACGTCACTTCCTGCTTCAGCACTGTACCACAGATTTTCTTCCGCAATTTATTTTCCCATAGACATTTCGTAAAATGCTTATAAAAATAGTTTTACTTGGTCGCCGTCAAACCAAACAGTTCAGCTATATTTACAATCGGAGAAACCATAGAACATTTCACCCTGACCAAAACTTAAAATCGAAAAAATATTTTCTTTAAACCCTAAACCTCTTTAAACTTGTTTTTTTTACGTTTTGGTCCCAGTGAAATGTGGTGTGCGATCTCTCCTGTTTCTAAATATATCTGTACCGTTTGGTTTGAACAAGTAAAACTATTTCTATAAGCATTTTACGAAAATGTCTATGGGAAAATAAATGGCGGATGAAAATCTCTGGTACAGTGCTGAAGCAGGAAGTGACCTTTGTGGAAGGATTTGAACCTGCGACTTGGCCTTTGGGTCAAGAGATCGGAGAATTCTGGGAAGAAACTTGTCATGCCAAAATGTCAAAAATAATGAGCAGTTTGTCCCCAAAATTATGGGAAATCATGTTGACATAATATTGTTGATGGGAAATTCATGTTGTCCTAATATTGTTGAAATTAATGTTTGTACAATGATTTCACAACTGACCAATTATGAAAAACTAGAAGCTTTAATGCTGCCAAAAGTGGCGACAGGATGACAGGATGGGTCAAGATGACCTTGACTGAAATATGCAGGAACTGTGTGAAATGGCATGTTTTGGCTTTCTGATTAGTCTATAAAAGTCAACAATTGTGGGGAGACACAGCAGCAGCAGCCAGTTCAAGATCTCTCTCTGCTCACATCTGTCTATTCACGCTGTAACCCTTCTTCGCAGAAAACTTGGATATAAACCACAGCAGAAACTTCATTCACGCTTGATTCATTTATTTACCTTTTTATCTTACATTTCCTGTTAGTTATTTTATCACAAGAAACTGACCATCGAATTATATTCAGAAAAGAGCCATTGCAGGAAGGCCACGAGCTGCGGCCTTGTCTGCTCCTCAGACCAACTCCCAAAGCTGAAAAGACATTTTCCTTCTACACCTTCCACTTTGCTTTTCTATTTGACCTGCCTGGAAAGGAGCAAACGATGAACGATCACCTGGAATGGAGGAAGCCCTCATCTATAAACGAAGACTTCCTTCGAATTCCCCCAAGCGCCACTCTGCTGTGCCTCCCGCCTGCACCTCTCCCCACAACAGCTCTGCAAAGCAAACCCATGTGACACCCTTCCATGAAAATAAATGCAGTTTCCGCTGGCTTTGCATAACCAAACGATGTGGCTTACTAGATACCATACCAGGAAGAGAGGCATGGCCTCTGTGCGTATGTGTTGATGACACGTGCACCAATCATGCATACGTGTGCACAATACAACCTGTGATCCTGTGACAGATGAGGAACTTGTGACTGAAAAATAAATAAATGGGTCACTCTTATGATCCTCGCTGGAAGGCACACATTTCCTTGTATGATTGCTTTCTTGCGTAGTTGAGCATGGCTATGTAAAACATGTGGCGTCTCAAATGACAAAAGCATGACACAAATCATGATGTAACTAACCACCTCAGAGAAAGTGGGAGTGAGAAGGTGCACCACCTGTTTTGGTGTTTGTCTAGGCTGGGTATCGTTAACTTAGTTACCAGTACCAATACACCCTATACCGATACCATTAGAGTACATCATTCGATATGTTTAATATAGTATAGCCATACTTTTGAATGTTTTGGTGGTAACTCGGCACGCTGAACTGCCAACTCCGTCACATACACCGCGCTCGACTTCACCACCAGAGACTGTATGGGTTGTAGCTGCTGCAGTAGTGGCCTAATCATCGCATTAAATCAAAGAACAGTTGCCGTAATTGCCTGCGAGCAAAACTATACAAAAAGCACTTTTTTCTAGATCTAGTCTATGTACAAAAAGGATCAAATGCAGGTATCGTTTGACTGGAGAAGTTTTGATACTACTTTTGGTACTGGGTACCAAGCCCCCCAGTTTACACCAACGATTCGCAACGAGACACAACCGTTTTAGAATGTTGCAGGGAAAAGCTGCAGCGGTGTAAACTGGCCCGTGTCATCTCGACTCCAGCCAGCTGATGGCGTTGCCAGCAATTCAGCTTGTCAAGTCGCAGGGCTGGTTGCAAATAGTTGCAAGTTTCAAATCGTCTCTTTGTGAATCTTTAGTCTAAACTGAGCTAAAGCTACAGAGCAGGAGTGTCAAACTCATTTTAGTTAGCGAGCCACATGCTCTTCTCGTCCAAATAAACATCACTTGGCTCCAAAGAACCAAGATGGCGACGGTGCAAGTGCCAACCTCGAGGCTTCAAAATGGGAGTCCAAAAACCAATGTATGACGTCCATATATTGATACTGTACATTCTATGGTCAGACGAAGGAAATTGATTTTAGCTGGGGAGTTGCTGCCCCCCCACCTACCCTTATGGCGAGCAGGTAAAGGTGGTAAAGCAGTATAAATACCTGGGGACAATTTTAGGCAATGATTTATGCTTTAAGCCTAATGTGAATTGCCTAATTGTAAATACATGTAAAGGTCATCAATGTTTATTCTTTTTAAGGAAGCTGTGTAATTGTAATGTGGAGAAGTCTCTTATGATGTTCTATTCAGCCTGCATTCAGTCTATTCTTACTGTTTGCTCTCACCTGCTGGTTTGGTAATCAAAAAAATAACCCTAACCCTGATTTGCAGAATTATTTGAGTACTACAGTTTATGACAATATCATTCATGGAAGTGATGATGTTAATATTGGGCTCGTATTCCTGTATTTTCTCTTTAACTGGAAAATAATTGTTTACCAATGTGAACATTAAAGTAGAATACAACCCTAAACTTTAAATATTTACATTTAACTTTTAGGGTTGTATTACTATATTTCTATAACAAATTAATCATTATAACACGGTAGCATCCCACAGGAGCCACGGGTGATCTCAACCTGGGGAATATCGTGATTTTAGGGGCAAGGTTATCTGGCCTTCAGCGTTGCAATTTTTTTAGGGCACAAGGCCACATGCCTATTTACATTGTGAAGATGTTTTCTCAAATGTGTGTTAAAATGAGCTAATTACACATCCTTTGCATAGGGCAGGCTACATTAAACTGAGACCACTGATGCTTTTAAAGCAACTAGCAGGCTGGTAGCAGGGCACTGCCAAGGTGGCCTTAGGGATCTCAGGGCATTACAGCCAGAGGGAGGGGCAACGGAGGCTAAAGGTCTCATTATGCTTTCCGCATCAGCGAGGAACGCGAGTGTCCGCGCGGAAAAGTGACGTCAAATCAGCAGACACGCCCCTCCGCAAGGCTCCGTGCGGACGGTTTTCGACCGGCCGTGCGCACGCCGAATTTTGTAACTACGCGGACGCAGACGGGCGGACAAAGTGGAGTTTTCAAGACTTGCGCTCAATTCCGCCTGCAGAAACCCACACAGAGTATACAAGCTCCACACGTTTCCTCGTCGGATTCCGTGTCTCTCATTTCCGTGCGGCCGGCCAAGCGTCAAGCATAATCCAGGCTTAAGGCCTCCATGTAATTCCCACCCTGATCTCAACCTTTAGCTTCTTCCTCATTGCAAATCGGCCTAGATAAGGGTGTGAGCGTGCATAAGATGTTTTTATGTTTTCGCTTTTCCCACCAAAACTAGAACACCAAAACTAAGGGCACATTGGTCTTTTGTGCCACGAGCAATTCAGTGACTAAACATTTGCCTGGACTGGACTGCATTTATATAGCGCTTCTATCTAATTACAATATGCCTACATTCACCACAGCCCAATCTCTTCAATCTGCATACAAACAACAAGTTTTTACACTTTCGAATAACGTGCAGTGAATATGCCAAATGTCCAAACTGTGTGCAGTGTGGATACGTTGATCGCCCACGACACTAGAGGTCCGGTGGTCTCTCTCCCGCCAGACAGAGTGAAGGGAACCAGGGGAGCCGGTGATGTAATGAGGAGGTAGCAGGAAGTCAGCCCCGCCTAGGAAACTCACGCGCCGGCCAGCGCTTTCTCTCTGCCCAGCGCTGTGACCAGGAAGTGGCCGGTTGTCGCTCCGCGTATCAACTGCATGTAAAAAAAATTCTGCATGCAGGATTTTGAAAGTTAAAAATATTGGTACAGTATTTGTACTTAATGGGGTGATACCGGGTTCACCATTGACGGCAAGCTCCCACGCACGGTGCAGGCACAACCATCAGGAGCAATTTGGGGTTCAGTGTCTTGGCCAAGTACACTTCAACATGCGGACTGGAGGAGCCGGGGATCGAACCACTGACCTCTTTTATCCAAAGAGGATAGTGGACGATGCACTCTACCTCCTGAGCCACAGCCGCCCCAGATAGAGTTGCCTGATAGATACTGTAACGTTCCTGGTAACTCATGAGGCAGAGGCTTCTTGTTGGTACAAGGTTCTTTATTCTCCGTTAGTCATATTACAACTCTCAGCGGTTGTCACGCTCATAACTAGCAACCTTCCCTACTAGCCGTGTGTGGAGACTGACGCGCATGCTCAGTCCTCCCCGGAAGTATTCCCACAGCATAGTGTTCCCCAATACAACACTCCCACACATCAGTTCCTATCTGTAGTTGAGACACTACCAATGCTCACCCCTGTATGTGTAATGCTGATACGCTACATACTCCCCGCCCAACAATAAGGTCAACGCCCACGTTGATACCACATCACACACCCCCTTGTACCAAACACACCCAACATCTTTTTTTAACAACTTCTTTGTTTTTTTCAACCACATTTTATGTTGCAATCTCAGACTTTCCCACATCTCCTCCCCCACAATATCTCATGTCATGCACATCCTTTACTTTCTGTTACAGCATTTCAACATTTCAACATTTCCAACCACCATCTCCTCTTTTTTTTTTTTTTTAATACAACTCAAAGTTGTTCAAGTGTCCTGGAGCCCTTGGCTCTCTCCGTGGCCGTGTTAGTCTCTGTGAATCTGCCTGCGGGGCTGATCCCACCTGCAGTGTCTCTGGGCCTTCAAGTCCCTGAGTGGGGGCCGCCCGGTCATGGCCGGACGCCCCTCTCTGTGGAAACAGAGTCCTTCTTTCAGCCTGTCTAGGTGAAACCGCCGGGCGGCCGAGATCTGGGGGAAAGGTGCACCCCCCCCCGGTATGGGGCCAACCTGTCTCGGTGGAGTACCTTCTTGCCACCAAGTGGCATCTGCACTCGGTACACCACCTCCCCCATTCTCTCCATGACCCTGCATGGGCCTGTCCAGTGACAGTCCAGTTTAGGGCTACGCCCTTTTTTTCTCCGGGGTGTGTACACCCAGACCAACTCCCCCCCCTGGAGATGGTTTCCTTTTGCCCTCACATCATAGTTCCTTTTTTGTTTCATGCCTGCTTTCTCTAGCTGGTCCCGAGCGAAGTTGTGAGCGGACTCTAATCGATCTTGTAGCCTCCTGGCGTACTCTCGCCCCGGGGGAGCGTCCAGTGCATCTGGTGGCTTTCCGAACGCCATTTCTGCTGGTGTCCGCAGTTCTCGACCTAACATGAGCAGGGCGGGTGTGCAGGAGGTGGACTCTTGTGTGGCAGATCTGTAGGCCATGAGGATGAGAGGCAGGTGCGTGTCCCAGTCCTTCTGGTGCTCCTCCGTGAGGATGGCCAACTGCTTTTTCAGCGTTCGATTGAATCTTTCTACAAGGCCATCGCTCTGGGGGTGCAATGCTGTGGTCCATGTCTTTTTAATGTTCAGTTTCTTGCACATGGTGGCGAACACTCGTGACTCAAAGTTTCTCCCTTGGTCACTGTGTAGGGTCTCTGGTGCTCCGAACCTACTGAACATGCCGGTTACTAGTGCGTCGACCACCGTCCCCGCCTCCTGGTCGGGCAGTGCGTACGCCTCTGGCCATTTTGTGAAATAGTCCATGGCGACCAGGATGTATCGATTACCACTGTCTGAGCGTGGGAAAGGTCCCATCACGTCTACTGCTACCCTCTCCATGGGGGCTCCTGCTGCTAGCTGTTGGAGCGGGGCGCGAGACTGGTCTAACGGGCCTTTGTACGCTGCGCAGAGGTCGCAGCGTCGACAGAAGTCCTGTACGTCTCTCCCCATCCTCCCCCAATAAAAGCCTTGTCTGATGCGACGGAGGGTTTTGCTTACCCCAAAGTGCCCAGCCCCTACAGTTCCATGGCAGCTCCTGCACACCTCCTCCCTCAGCGTCGTCGGCACTACTTTCCGCCACTTATGCTCTCCTGTCGCTGGCTCCTTCCAGGACTTCATCAGCACTCCGCTACTCAATCTCAGGGTGTCGAACCCTGCCCACAGCCCTTTGGTCGTGTCGGTGGCCCCTGCCACCTCTTCCCAGGGCGGCTTCTGGCCCTCTTCTACCCATTGCAGTACTGGTGACAGCTCCCTGTCGTTTTCTTGGTGGCCCCTCCAATCCGCTGCCTCTGCCATCCGCAGCGTCCTGCACACTGGTCCATCCCCCGTGTGGTTAGGGCAGATCCTAGCTTCCTCTTGGAGCTCTCTCTCTCTTCCTTCTCTCTTTTCGCAGTACGTACACCCTCTCTCTGCGCAGGGTCGTCGTGACAGGGCGTCTGCGTTGACGTGGCGCGCCCCTGCCCTGTGTTCTATCGTGAAGTTGTAGTCTGCCATTTTCTCTAACCAGCGGCACACTTGCCCCTCCGGCTCTCGGAAGGACCACAGCCACTGCAGCGCCGAGTGGTCGGTCCGTATGGTGAACTGCGGCTGTCCCAGGAGGTAATATCTAAAGTGTCGTAGTGCTTCTACAACGGCGAGGAGCTCCCGGCGGGTGACGCAGTAGTTACGTTCTGCTTTATCGAACGTCTTGCTGTAGTACGCCACCACCCGCTCCCCGTCCGGCCCCGCCTGGGACAGCACGGCCCCCATACCCCCGTTGCTGGCATCAGTGTCTAGTAGGAACGGCAGGGCGGGGTCTGGTGCTCTAAGCACCGGAGACTCGGTCAGCGCTTTCTTGAGGGCTTTAAAGGCTAGGTGGCATTCTGTCGTCCAGTGGAAGTCTGCGTTCTTCTCTTTTAGCCTGAACAGTGGTTCCGCTATTTTAGAAAACCCGTTTACGAATTTCCTGTAGTATGCGGCTAGCATTGTGCCTCCCCATTGTGCAGGGGGCGTGGAGGCGTGGCCCCAGCAACCTGCAAGGGGCGTGGCCCCAGCAACCTGGGCCACTGAGACTTTAGACTTGAGGCTTTAGTATTTATTTGTGTATGTACTACAGGCACTTTCTCTATGCATATGTTTGCACACTGCACAGGCACAGGCACTTGTCTTCTCTCTTATTTCCATGTCTTAGCTCTTGGTTCCAGGACTGGCTCTCCTAACTTTTTTATCTTGTTTATCTTTTTTATCTCTTCGTTTTTAGTATTTTAACATGATTTTTATCCTTCATATGTACTTTGTTATTTGTATGTGCAACTGGAAGCTGCTGTACAACTGAATTTCCCTCGGGATTAATAAAGTATTTATCTATCTATCTATCTATCTAGCCCTACGAAGCTCTCGAGTTCGCCTTTGTTTCTGGGGGTGGGCCACTCCATGACCGCCTGAGTCTTCTCTTCCAGGGTGCGAATGCCCCCCGCGCCGATGCCATGCCCTAAGAACTCCACCCTCCTCTTCAGGAAGTGGCACTTGTCTGGGTGTAACTTTAGACCCGCCTCGGCTATCTTCTGCAGGACTTTTCGTAACGCCCCCACTGCTGCCTGGAACGTGCCCCCGTGTGTCAAGATGTCATCTAAATACACGACGCATTCGGATCGGGGAATGTCTCCCAGCAGCTTCTCCATTAACCTCTCGAACGTTGCTGGTGCGTTGCACAGCCCGAAACTGAGTACTCGAAACTGCCACAGCCCCTTCTCTGTGCGGAAGGCGGTCTTTTGTTTGGCATCGTCGCGGAGGGGCACCTGCCAGTACCCGCTACGGAGGTCTAGGGATGAGAACCAGGATGACTCTCCCGCGGCGTCTAACAGTTCCTCAATGATGGGCATCGGGTATGCGTCTTTTTTTGTCACTTTGTTCAGCCCCCTATAGTCTACACAAAATCGCATTTTGGGGCTATTTTTCTTTCTCACCAGCACTACCCCTGATGCCCACGGGCTGTCTGATGGCTCAATGATCCCCGCCCGCAGCATGTTCTCTACAGCTTCGTTCGCTATCTCTCTCCTCGCTGCTGGGACCCGACGGGGATATGACCTGACGGGTCGCGCTCCCTCAGTGTCTATTTCGTGTTCCACCAGGTGGGTACAGCCTAGCTCATCATCCGACATGGCGAAAATGTCTTTATATTCCTCTAGTACCCTCCACAGTTCATCGCTCTGCTGGGGTTCTAACCCTTCGCTCTGGCGCTGGTGCAATCCCCTGAGCATCTCTAACCTCTCTCTCTCCCCCTCTGCCTGTTGCGCTGGCTGAGGGCAAGTGTTTGGAGGTGGGCTAGGGGCGGGGCTTTGTGGAGGGGCTTGGTCTGCTGGGTGGGGCTCATGCACTACGGTGACGCGATATACAGTGATGTTATTTACATTAGCTCTCTCCTCTGGAACGGTGGGAGGGTGGCCCATCTGGACTACTGGCCCGTCTGCAAATGTCAATGTGCTTTTTCCTAGGTCTACTGTGCATTTGTTTAGCGTTAAGTAGTCTTCCCCCAGGATGCAGGGTCCCGTCATTTCTACCACCCACACCGGAAAGTCCACTGTCTGTCCCCCCACTGTTATCATTACGTGTCCCCTCCCCCTCATTGGCTTCAACTCACCGGATACTGTTCTTAGCAGTTGTGCTGCTGGCTGCTCCAGGCGCGTCCCCTCGGGCATCATGTTGACGTTCACCAGCGTTGCCGTACACCCCGTGTCCACCAGGGCGGCACAGTATCTCCCCTGTAGGTAGACTGGAACATGGCAGCCGTTCATCGCGCGCGGCCCGCTCTGCATGTTGACAGCTCCGGCGATGTCGTCTACTTCGGGGCCCGGCGGAGCCCCACCTCCCCGTTGCTGTCGGTGGGCTCCTCCCTGCGATGACGTGGCTACGGGGACTGTGGCATCGTAGACCCGTCTCGTCCCATCTGGACGGGCCCTGTGCCGTTTCCCTGGTTCCACGCTCTCCGGCGGCAGTCTGCTTCCCGATGCCCGGGGCGTCCACATCCCCAGCAGATCATGCTCCCTCTGGCCCAGCTGTTGTTCCGCTGGGTGGGCTGCCGAGCGGGGTTGGGCTGCAGGGTCGCTCTGCGGAGCAGTTGTTCTGTCAGCTGTTGTACTGACTCGGACAGTTCTTTCACCCTGTTGCCTTGCTCTTTCACCGTGTTGCTTTGCTCTGCCAAGGCCGTCTTCCACGCTGGCTCTTCTTGTAGCTGGCTCTCCGCTGCCATTCTCACCACTGGGGCGGCCTCCATTATGCCGCTGCTCTTGTCCCAGCCTTCTACTGTCTCTATCTCCAGCGCCAACCCCAGCGCTGCTCCCAGTGTTTTTGGGTGTCCCAGCGTTACTTTCTGGCTTAGACTCCGTGGCTCGATGGCCTGGACAAAGTAGCTTAGGGCTAACCCATCCAGCGCCTCCGTCGGTAGCTGGCTGTATGCGCGCCGGCTGAGAGTCTCAATGTCTGTTGCCAGTGCACGCAGCGACTCACCCTGCCGTCTGCGTCTGTTACACAGTTCCGCGGCTACGATGGCCTGCTCTTCACATCGGCCGAAGCGTCTCCGCAGGACCCCCATCACCACATCCAAGTCCTTTGTATCAGCTATTGCCGACACGCACGCCGTAGCCTCGCCCTCGAGGGCCATCACGAGATGGCTGGCTCTCTCCCTTCTCGTCCAGCCATTCCATTCTGCAGCCTCTTCAAACTGCTTGCAGTATGCCTCCCACTCGCCTTTACCGTTGAATTTTGGCGGGGTGATTTCCTTTCTTCCTCGCCGCCCGCTGTCCTTTGTCGCCTCGACCCGTGTCCCGTCTTTGTCCTCGGCCCGCAGGCTAGCTCCGCTGGGCTGTGGCACAGCCTTCATGGCTACAGCGGCAATGTCAACCCGCTCGATCTTCACCCTCACCGGCCCCGGTTCCTCCGCTCCTTCTCCCGCCTCGCTAGCTTGCCTGCTAGCTCCCTTGAGCCGCGGGATAGCTTCCGTGGCTACGGTGATAGCGCTGCCTAGTCCGGATTTTATCTTCACCCACCCCAGGCTTTCTGCTGTTTTTCCCGCTTGGCTCTCTGTGGTAGCGGCTGCGTCTACCCAGACATCTTCCTCTTCGGACGCCTGGCAGTCTGCTCCGGCTCTTGCCTTTCCCGCCTCTCGATTGAGTCGTTTGCGCTCTTTCTTCAGGAACTTGTTAACCATTTCACCGAATCTGGAGGCAATATTCACCGTTTAAACTTCTGACGCCAGTGTAACGTTCCTGGTAACTCATGAGGCAGAGGCTTCTTGTTGGTACAAGGTTCTTTATTCTCCGTTAGTCATATTACAACTCTCAGCGGTTGTCACGCTCATAACTAGCAACCTTCCCTACTAGCCGTGTGTGGAGACTGACGCGCATGCTCAGTCCTCCCCGGAAGTATTCCCACAGCATAGTGTTCCCCAATACAACACTCCCACACATCAGTTCCTATCTGTAGTTGAGACACTACCAATGCTCACCCCTGTATGTGTAATGCTGATACGCTACAATACAATCACCTCTTCATAAAATCTAAGAGAAAGTTGGTCAGTAAATGTCATCGGTATAAAGTATCTCCACCGTTATTGTTGCTGAAACTAGGGTAGATCTGTCTGATTTCAAGGAAAATGTGGAATGTAATATTTATCCTTCACTGTAACTCCTATGGGTATTATCACTGAAGAAAGAGCAGTATTATATAAACATGCATCTTTCACCAGCAACCTTTTTGTTGTTGCTTACTTAGGCAACTGAAAACTTCCTCATAATGGAAAGGAAGTGAATCTCTTTGCCATGAGTCATAAAAGACGTGCTTAGGGAAACGCATATCGCTTCATAGCACTGTGTCATTAGTAATGGCAGATTAGTCACATGGGGGAAACGATTCAGTCTGATTGTTTGATTATGGCTGAAAGCATCACGCCAATTCATGGTGACTCGACAGAAAAAGGCAGTATCGGGGTATCAGTCGGTGCTTCTGCCCAGAAGTAGCCTGGAGGACCTTTGTTTGTAAAGGTTATTCAATCAGGTACAGGCTGCTGATTAGTTGCTTGACTTTAACACTCTGTAATTTATCTTATTCCTGTTGACTTTTGGATTAATTTGCCTTTAGAATCCATATGCCATATGCTGTTAAATGTATTCCGATTTAGAGACTGTAATTTGAATGGCATCATCACCATACTCAGGCATTATTTTCAAAATTATTTGAATAAAAACATTGAAAATCTGAGGACATAATAATTATAATAATAATTATATATCCTTATATTAATAATAATAATCTAAGGACATGATAATTGGCCAGCCATCTAGTGCTGCAGCCTGATGGCCCTATATAACATCTCTCTCTACAGTCAATCACTCTGATAACTGCACCTGTTACTGACCCTATATAACATCTCTGATAACTGCACCTGCTACTGGCCCTATATAACATCTTTGATAACTGCACCTGCTACTGGCCCTATATAACATCTTTGATAACTGCACCTGCTACTGGCACTATATAACATCTTTAATAACTGCACCTGCTACTGGCCCTATATAACATCTTTGATAACTGCACCTGCTACTGGCCCTATATAACATCTTTGATAACTGCACCTGCTACTGGCACTATATAACATCTTTGATAACTGCACCTGCTACTGGCCCTATATAACATCTTTGATAACTGCACCTCCTACTGGCACTATATAACACCTCTTTGTACAGACAGTCAGTGGCGAGACTTGAACCCAACACTGTCAACACCACAAATCTGCGTCTGCCCTGCCCTGTGCCTGCATCTGCCTGATTTTCTGTCTGGATCATGAGTTTTGACTGAGAGCTGGAAAGTGATGGTTTGCACTAATTAGCTAATGATGTGATGTCATCAGTGATGATGTCAAAAGTGATGTCATAAGGGTGCGCGCACACACACATGCACACACGCGCACACACGCACACACACACACACACACACACACACACACACACACACACACACACACACACACACACACACACACACACATACACATTTAAATTATTTATTTATGTCCACATAAATACAGAGTACAAAGGACATAAACACTAATAATTCAGTCAGATGCTGGGAGACAGTTAGTTACAAAAGTGCCTAGTTGGCAACCACAATAATGCGTAAAAAAAAAAGGAACACCATACAGAGTGATGGCAGTGGCAAGTTGACAAATACAGTTATACTGGAATACAAGATATTGGTTAGTATCCACTTCAAGGATACAAAAAGCAACGCCTTCTCCATATTGAGCAGCTACCAATAATAGCAGAGACTGAGCAATACCTTGCTAGCTGTTTGGCACTTCTCTTAGGTAGTCCAGCCATCTGGAGGCCTCTCACAACCAGTTTGTGAACATGACCCAGGCTACCAAATATGAAAACTAAAAGTTTACAACTGTAGCCCAGCTGTGAAATGGTCTGCTTCAGCTGTTGATACTTTAACATCTGTAACGAGTTAACGCTGTACGAGAAATCGACCACTGCTCCTGGCCTGCCCCTCGGAGGAAAGGACATGCCTGGATGGGTTAAATGCAGAGGACACTTTTCAGCCGTCAGCATGAGTGTGTTGTGGCCGCATGCATGTATTGTGGTGTTCGTGTGACAATAAAAGACGGGCTTGTCCGTTACGAGAGTTTTATCTTGGTCAGAAAGGCCTCCTCTAGGCTGGGTCAAAGGTACAGCCAACCTCTAGGATGAACACCTCCCTGTGATTTTCATTGACAAGAACAACATCAGGAGTGTTAGCTGGAATATTAGAGAACACATCAGAGTTGTCACTACACAGACTGAACATGCTCGGCTTCACAGTGGAATGTTTATAGAGTGAGATAGAAGATCTAAAAATAGAGGTGATATCCTTTGATATCAAATCCACTATGCTATCATGCCTACACACACACACACACACACACACACACACACACACACACACACACACACACACACACACACACACACACACACACACACACACACACAAGGAGGCCTGCTCCTCAATGCTCCTCCCTCCGGCCTCCTCGCTGTCCTATTCGACCTCTGTGTTCCTGGACCTCTCGGCCCTTGTGCAGCACGTACTCCTTCGCTGCTCGACGGCCTGCCTTCCATGCACACTAGCACTACAGTGATATTTTACGTCTTTAGGCGTTCACACGCAGAGCCATTGTGACATCATCAGCATCGCTTCCCTGCTTCCCACTGATATGACATGACATGTCAACAGTCATTGCCAGAGTGACATCACTGATGACATCACAATTGCTTTCGTGACATCACCCTATCTTTATCTTATGTGATCTTTCTTTAATCATTGTCCTTTCTCCGGTCGGCAGGCCAGGAGCAGTGGGCACTGGGGAGCTTTCCTGTCTACAGCACCCCGGGACCATCTTCAAACGTCGTCACTGGTCAGATGACGATCTTCTGCATGCAAACTCCACACAGACAAGATAGCCCATAGGCAGTGGGCACTGAAGACATGTGGGGGACACACCCTCAGCGCCCACAGCGTCCCAGGTGGGAATCTAATGCAGGACCTTCTAGCTGTGAGGCGACAGCGCTACCACTGTTCTAGGTTCCTGAGCTGCTCAGGAACCTACACGCTGGTCCTGACAGTACTCTCAAGAACGGCACCCGGATGGTGGTGGTGCAGATGATGGATAATGGGGTGAATGTGAGATTTCTGTAGGGACAAACAAGGTGAAAGGATCTTCCTCCCAAGAATTCCTGACCATGAGAGAAATGATGAGCACCTTTGTCACCTTTGTCAGATGGCTTTCTCAGTTACATCAACAAAGGACAAGGGCAAGAGAATGACCGAGTTGACACCTACCTACCTCAGCCAGTGTTTGCTCATGGCCAGCTCCACACAGCCTTCTCCAGGAGAAAGTGAGCCATCAGCATGGAAGAACTTGGTGAGCTGGCCCTCGCATACATACACAGCTCGGCTGCGGCCTTGCCCGCAGTTCAGCTGCTGCGTGGCCTCACCTGCCCTATTGGCACGCACGCAATGTCTCCCTCTCTACCTCAGTCCCTCGCTCTCTCTCCCTGTCTCTCCCCCCTATCTCTCTCCCTCTCCGTCAGTCTTTCCCCCTCTCCTCTCTCTCCCTCTCCCTCTGGTCTCTCTACTGAGATCTAGCTCAGTCGCTCTCCCCCTCTCTCCCTCAGTCTCTCGTGTGTGTGTGTGTGTGTCACTGATGACATCATCAGTGATTCACAATGATGTCACAATGCCTGTGTATGAGAAAAGTTAAAAACACGCACATCCAGGTCGAATCCGGCAGGTGCAGAGCTGGAGAGAGGAACACAGGAGTACCATCAGAAACCAGCAACAGGACTCTTGATCATGGACCATGATCAAAAGAGTCCTGTTGCTGTCCACTTGAGTCTATTGAAACACACCGTGTCCTCTCTCTGTTATGTTGGTGTGGAATATGTCCAGCTCCCACGGAGGGGCGGCGACATCAACAAACTCCTTTTACAACCTGAATTGTTCTGGATCTACACTCTAGACACAGTATGTCACCTAAGGGCCTAAATGAGGAGATGGATATCCATATTTATGACTCTGTTGTTCCATGTTTTGTCCGGTTACTATACTAACTTTGCCTTACGTATTAGTAGTTTCTATGGGTTTCTTCTTTCAATTGTTCTTACAATTGTTGTTCCATTGCTGTGTGTAATGCACCCTGTGAATCATCAGAGGTGCCTCTAAATGGTAAATGGCCTGCATTTATATAGCGCTTTTATCCAAAGCGCTTTACAGACATACACAACAGACAACAGACATAGTGAACTGTATGAAATCCTCCTCGAGCCCTCTAGATATTCTACCCACCTCTATGCTCAAGGAAGTTTTGAGTTCTGTTGGCCCCAGTCTTCTCACTATTATAAACAGGTCCTTAGTCCTGGGCATGGTTCCATTCTATTTCAAGCAGGCGGTCGTTCAGCCCCTCCTGAAAAAGCCCAACCTCGACCCCTCCCTACCAAATAATTACAGACCCATCTCAAAGCTGCCCTTTGTATTGAAGGTGCTAGATAAAGTGGTAGCAATTCAGCTTACCACTTATCTGACGAAATATAACATCCCAGACTAATTTCAATCAGGTTTTCGAAAAAAACACTCCACTGAAACTACCCTCCTCAGAGTTTCCAATGATATTATGATGTCCACTGATGCCGGTAATTGTTCTGTCCTGGTTTTACTTGATCTCAGTGCAGCATTTGACACGGTTGACCACAGCATCTTGCTGGATAGGCTCAAGGACTGGGTGGGTATCTCAGAGAGCGCACTAAGTTGGTTTGCCTCCTACCTAACGGAGATAAGTTTCTCAGTAGCCGTTGGCCCTTTTAAATCTGACTCCTCCCCCCTTTCCTGCGGTGTGCCACAGGGATCCGTGCTGGCGCCAGATCTTTTCGGCCTGTACATGCTTCCCCTAGGCCTTTTAATCAGTTCTTTTAAGGGTATTTCTTATCATTTTTATGCAGACAACATCCAACTCCATTTCTCTTTTAAACCCGATAACTTAGAGAGTCTCAGCATCCTTCATGAGTGTCTGGTCGCCATTGAGCAATGGATGGCGAGCAATTTCCTACAACTAAATGCTGCCAAGACAGAAGTGCTGATCATCGCTAGCGACAGCATTGCCTCCAGAGTGGCGAGCCACATGGGGTCCCTTAAGGGAAATATCCGCCCCTCTCTGAGAAATTTAGGTGTTTTCTTTGAGCAATCTATGCATTTGGATAAACATGTAAATTCCCTAACCCGCTCCTGCTTCTACCACCTCAGAAATATTGTCAAATTACGGTCCATTGTATCACCTGCTGAACTGGAAATAGCTGTACATGCTTTCATTTCCTCAAGACTCGATTATTGTAACTCACTTTTCACCTGCCTTAACCAATCATCCATAAACCAGCTCCAACTTGTCCAAAAAAGCCGCTGCAAGATTGCTCACCAGGTCAAAAAAGTCTTGTCACATCACGCCTATCCTAGCCTCTCTCCACTGGCTCCCGGTGAATTTCAGAATTCAGTTTAAAGTCCTGGGCTTAACTTATAGAGCCCTCCATGGACAAACCCCGGTTTACATCTCCGAGCTTCTCCATTCATACTCGGCCAGTCGGTCTCTGAGGTCGTCCGACCAGGAGTTACTGGCGGTGCCCTGGACCAGATTAAAAACTAAGGGTGATACAGCCTTTGCGGTGGTGGCCCCAAGGCTCTGGAATACTCTCCCTCCGGACCTGAGAGTCTCTTCCTCTGAACTTGTGTTCAAAAAGCAATTAAAAACTTTCCTGTTCAGAAAAGCTTTCGGCCATACATACTTTTTACCGACTGTTTTGATTTATTTCATTCTTCTGCTTGCAAAGTCTATGTCTTTATTTTAGCTATTTTTCTGCTAGCCTAATTTTGCATTTTCTTAGACATGTTTTAATTATATGATATGTTTTAATTGTATTACTTGTTTTAAACGGTATGTGGTCCTCTGTGAAGCACTCGTGCTACGAAGAGTGCTATATAAATAAAGGTTTACTTTACAGTAAGGTACATCAGTAGGTACATTCACCCATTCACACACCGATGGCTGCAGGTTACCACACAGACCAACGGGAGCAATTTGGGGTTCAGTGTCTTGCCCAAGGACACTTCGACATGCAGACTGGAGGAGCCGGGAATCGAACGAGCGATCTCTTTTATCCAAAGCGATTAGTGGATGACCCACTCTACCTCCTGAGCTACAGCCGCCACAAAGAAAAAGTGTGTCCCCTCACCTGATGATGGCCTGTCAGCCTGATAGGGGGGGGGGGGGACACACACACACACACACCCTTTTTATTAGCCTTTTCTATATTAGCTTTTGCTAAGTTGGCCCTGTTTCCACTACTCTCTCTTTATGTGGGTGGAAGGATAGTAGGGTCACAGCTCAATGTGTAATTCTTGCTACTATGATTGATAGCTTATCTACATGTTTTTATGTTCACTTTCAACTTTATAGACTGTAGCTATTCCATTCATTTCTATATTTCCTTTCCCAACAGGATTGGTAGATGTAACTGCGCTGATCTACTGTATATCTATTTATGTATTTATTGTGGTATATATGTCTTTTCATACTTTTACACATTACGTCAATGACACAGGTGTTCCTCATCTCACCTAATTTCATCATGTGACTGCATCATGTGACTGTATACTGCTATATCTAAGATGGCGTCCTGTTTGTCACTTTAGTCTGATGAAGAACATCTAGCTGGAAACGTCACTCATTTCTTTGGTGCAATAAAGACCACAAAAGGAGCCCTGTTTCACTGTACCAGTTTAGCTCAGCACCTGCCCCTATTTTGGGTTTGGATGTGCGTCTCTCTCTTTTTCTCACCATCTTAAATACCCACATGGTCAAGTCACATGACTCAGTCACGTGAGTTGACAGTCATGTGACAGTGGAGTATACAAAGTAGAAAAATACATATAACAATACAGTACAAGTGAAATCAATAGTACATGTGAAGTAAATGCAATAATGGTGCCAAATCAAGTGGAGAGAGGAGAGAAGAAGTCTGTCTCCACAAAACACACAATACCTGAAGCAGGGATGTGTGCACGAACAAACAGCTGCTCAGTAGGCTATGGAGTAATTTGAGCAACAAGCAATAAATAATCAATAATCAAATGGCAAGGACGCTCATTAATGCACATTCATGCTATTTTTAGTAATGAGTTTCAACAATGGATAAATACAATGGATAAATGTCCTTGCAAAGGAAATACACACAAAAAACATGTTTATACATAGAATAATGGGAGGAAGACACTCTGTAGTGTCACCCCAAAACCACCGTCGGGCTTGTAGGCCATCATAAAGAATGGGAGGAAACTAGAGAGGCTCTATGTGTCCTATACACGGTACAACATAAGCAGCCAAAAACCACAGGTACAGACTGGACAAAATGCCTGTGTATGACATCACTGATGAGATCATCACTGAACTATAGCCTCAGCCTTAGGGCAATTAGGGCAATTGATCTGCCCTATATATATACACACAGTATATATATATATATATATATATATATATATGTTTTATATGCACTTTTTTTATGCACTTTTTTTTCAGGTAATAGGTAGTTCGGGGAATAGATATATAGCATTGGAGCTAAAATTATGAATTAGATTATGAATAATATGATCTATATCCCATATAAATGCTTGGTGAACAGCACCATCCTCAGGCTAGCTGAGGAGAAGCAGCTATTTTAAATTCAATAAATAAAAACAATAATCTGAGGCTTTATTGAAATTCTTTATCTGCTGGAAGTCAAAGGTTCAGGGTCAGCTACAAAACCCTAAAGCATTTGCCATCAAAATGTCCTAACCCGCACATATTTGCTGAATATCTGGGAACAGATGGAACACTTTCTGATGACAAAATATTATTTGCTCAGTGGTGTAATGTAACTAAGTATAAATACTTAAGTACTGTACTTAAGTATTTTTTCTGAGTATCTGTACTTTACTTGAGTATTTATATTTCTGTCAACTTTCACTTTTACTCCACTACATTTCCCAAATAAAATGGATACTTTTACTCCCCTACATTTCCCCCAAGCATCTTAGTTACAAAGTAAAATCAGAAGAAATTGCGTAGCCTGCAAGCAATCAGGTTTGGCAAATCAGTGCTCCTACAGTAGTTTGCAAGTTACGTTAATCACGATCCACACGCCATTCCATTTGGTGGCTGTAATGCAACATAACGTTGTTTGCCAGCGGCTATAAAAGTCAAGAAGAAGAAATAGACTTCCACTCAAGCCCAGGCATGTCTTTTGCTTGATTTTTTTTTGCAGCATTTACTTGTACTTTTTACTTTCAATACTTAAGTACATTTAATATCAGAAATTACTTTTGATACTTAAGTACAGAAAATATCAAGTACTTTAAGACTTTTACTCAAGTAATATTCTAATTAGTGACTTTGACTTTTACCAAAGTCTTTTTCTGGGATGATATCTTTACTTTTACTTAAGTATGGTTTTCGAGTACTTTATACACCACTGTATTTGCTTAATATTTAATAATGCTTAGTGATTACTTATCACTTATGGCTTCAGAACTTTGCTATTTCTATGATAAAAAAAATAGGATCCAAATTTAGCATTGATAAGTGATCAGAACTTGAAAATAAAGAGTAGTTCTCAGAGACCAAAACCCAAAGCTGCAGTGTTCATTTCGTAGATGAAAACTATGAGGAAAAATGTTAGTCGACTACCTATTTTCACTGATGAAAACTAGACGTTAACTAAATAAAAACATGAACAAAAAAAATTAAAAAAAGTTGTGATGACAAAAACTATGAGGAAATCTATTGACATTTTCATCAACAAATAAAAACTAGACTGAAGATGAATTGGGAAGAGATCCAATCAGAATTAAACAGTTAAATCTGTGTCTGTATTGCACATTCAATACCATTCCATAGTAATAGAGTAATAGCTATTTCCAATGAGTTTGGAAATTCTAAAGAAACAATAGTTACACTTTTCTTTGACTAAGATGAGACTAAAATACTCAGACTTTTAGTGGACTAAAACTTTACTAAATGAAAACAGGATGAGGTTGACTAAATATGATCAAAACTAAGGACATTTGACACAGGACGGAAGACTAAGACAACAAAATTACTGACAAAATGAACACTAGAGCTGTCACAGTCACTTTTACACATTTTATTCACTCGTTTTTCATGGTATCCAAACTTAAGGAGCAGGACAAACTCCCCCCCCCCCTCCCTCATGTTTCTGGCTCTGTGAAACAGTGATAAATATTCACTGATTCCAATTGAATTGTCCTTTTGGGGAGAACAATTAAAAACAGACTAATGCCTATAACCACCACAAGATGGTGACGTTGACCAAGCCTTGGCTTGAGGGGGAAACCTTGACACAGCGGCAGGGTTTCTGCTCATGTTGCAAATCACTGGAAAATATTACAATCACACTTTTTTTTGCATGTTTTTAACAGGGGGTTACTATCGGGAGGAAACCCCAGGGGAGCACGGGGAGACTTTTCAAACGCCACACAGAAAAGCCCTTTTTGACGACCCCACCTGGGCCTTAGGCACTGAGGACATGGGAATGGGGACACACCCTCAGCACCCACAGCGTCCCAGGCGGGAATTGAACCCAGGACCTTCTTGTTGTGAGGCGACAGCGCTACCACTGCGCTACTGTGGCCCTAACAACAATCACAATCACACTTTCAGGATGCCCATGACAACACTATATGAGAAAACAAGGCCGGTTGAGTGAGAGCACGGTGTGAGATTATAAAGTAGGATATTAACTGACAGGTGACCCTTCTTGGGTTGAACCAGTAGATTATTTCTCCCTACAAATTCCATTTGTAGGCTAGTGATATATCTTTGATTAGCGGGAGCTGACTTTAAGACACATAATCACGTACCTGTGGGTGAATCACTTCACCTGGTGTTTTTACTGTATATATGTGACCGAAGTGTCATTGAGCAAGGCATTGAACCTCAATAGATCATCAGTGAAAATGTATTATATTGAATTTAAGGAGAATTACAGAAGCCTGTTATGGCAGCCAACTAGTTCTGTTGACAAATGTATGGATTTATACGGAATAAATTGATAATAAAAGTGTTTGATACTGTGCCATGTGTTCATTAAGGCACCAGCGATAGACCCTTCTCACGGGGGCCATTTTGTGTCAAAAAGACAGGGTGAACACAGGTGCAAGCAAAACACTAATGAGAGTTTCCAACTTCCATGATTGGAATTTGGAAGCCCTCATTAGTGTTTTGCTTGCACCTGTGTTTATTCTGCCTTTTCGACACAAAATGGCCCCGTGAAAAGGGTCTATTGCGATTGCTTTTACCCATTCTTTCACCATATAAACGTCATCAAAAGGGGAAGGAGTCAACCAGACAGGACATCACGCCTCAGAAAAATGACATTAAAGAACAACTCCTCCCTCAGATACTCTTCTGTTATATATCTTCAGTCTGTTCAATGCACTCCAGGAGTAATTTAGTGATGAATTGCTGAATTGGTGTCTCCACTTTCTCTCATCTGCCTCGTCTACTTCTACTTCAGTTAGCGCTTTCCTACATTTCCCAGAATACCTTTCAGCAACCCTCCAAAGAACCGTCTTGAACATGCGTTGCATTAATTGAGCAGTGGGTTTTTACGTGTAGGTTGGGGAGAGCCATAAAAGCAAGAGAGTGACAATTTTTCTAAGCGAGAAGGTGAGACGTGTATCGTGGTTGCATTGCATTCTGGTCTATCAAGGCTACAGTTGGTCGAGTTAAATTGGTGTCTCTGTCTCTTCGAAGATGCTTTCCTCCTTGTGTGATTGTTGAACGTTAATGCAAAAAGAGAAAGAAGCTACATCAGGCCATCATCAGCAAGGTTACACTCAAGGCCTTCATGTAATAGCCTATCAAAACACCTGACTCTCTCAGTCTCTCTCAGACTCTGTGTGTGTGGGTGTGGTTGGTTGGATGGATGGGTAGGTGTGTGTGCTGTCTCTCTCCCTCCCTCTCTCTCTCTCTCTCTCTCTCTCTCTCCCCTTAAGCCCTCTATGGAGTGAAAGAATGACAAACACAGAGGCCAGAGACAACAGCCACGGATGAGCTAATCCATGTTGTGTAGAATTCCAGACATTCCGATGGGGTGTTGTTCCCGGCCCGGCTAATCGCTGAGCGCCGACGCAGCGCTCGCGCCGGGGCTTTGCGCTAAGCAAGCAAACACGAGCCTTTAGAGCCGCGGACGGTGGAAATGTGATGTCAAACGGTCATGTGTGCACACACGTACGCGCGCGAGCGAGCGCGAACACACGTTACACTCGCACACCCACAGGTATGCACAGAACACACACACACACACACACACACACACACACACACACACACACACACACACACACACACACACACACACACACACACACTCACACACTCACACACACACGCACACACACACACACACACACACACACACACACACACACACACACACACACACACACACACACACACACACACACACACACACACACACACACAAGAGATAGCTGGGTAACTGGGGCAAGGGGGAAAGGTTCAAGGGCCAATTAGAAAAGGAGAAGAAAGAATTGAGGTGGTAATGGTGGTGGTGGGGGTTCCCCATCTTTGTTTTGGCAGGAGACTCCATGTTGAGGAGGAAAAAGTCCCGTCACCCCAGTATTTAAAACAGATGGAAAGTGTGTGTTCAAACTATCCATTCGAATCATACAACTACACCATGGCGAATTCATAAACACTCTTCTCTTTTAGGGGGAGCAGAAATCAAGAGGAACTGCTCAAACACAACCGTGTGCTCGCTGGAGACAGAGACTTCTGTGCAGCCACTGCAGCAGCAGGAATGACATCATATTAGGTTGTTTTAGTTTGATGAGGAATTTCTCCAGGCAACCCTTTTTCAAATAGGGGATCCCTTATGGCAGATTCTCCACCTTTTTTATATCGAGGACTCCAAATGTAGTACAATATATTATATTACATTTTTTGTGGGATATAATTTTTGTCTAGAATTCCATGACTATCTGTATTGGTAACACTGATTGAGAGATACCACTTAAAACTATGATCAAAACAGTCATTCTTCAACATTCTCTAAATGAAATAACGGTGAAAGTTGAACTATTCATCAATTTGCTGGGGACCCCCTGGAACCCCCTCAAGGAGCCCTGGCGGTCCCCAGACCCCATGTTGAGAGGCACTGCCTGATGGGACACATGGGTGAGCAGTGGAGGAGGACGGGGAAGGAGAGGAAAGTGTGAGTAAGCCAGCAAAGGGATAAGGAGATAAGCAACAGAGGGGTAAGGGGCGCTGTGGTGTTGAACTGTCGACAGGTGAAAATATATAAGGGACCTCCTCCCGGAAGAAGGGATGAAGGAGGGGATTACCCATCTGAGAGGATGAGCGGACAGAGAGCCCGGAAAAAGAAAAGAAAGGACGACAAGCTTATCAGGGGGGTGGGTGCTTTCGAAGGAAAAGTAGAGAGCCTGTCGGTGGGTTCTGTTGACGAGAATAGGAAAAGCTCTCTCACACACACACACACACACACACACACACACACACACACACACACACACACACACACACACACACACACACACACACACACACACACACACACACACACACACACACACACACAGAGGCCTCTTTGTTCCTTTGTGAGTCATTCTAGAAAGGGCACAGCTGTAAACAGTCGAGATCAGTCCATTAGGCCCCGAGGTGCCGGAGCTCCAGTGTTGACTGTGTATCCGGAAAAGAAACGGCA
>NC_139624.1:31480912-31488412 GCF_964638095.1 Poromitra crassiceps | reverse complement strand
CTATTCTATTCCATTCTATTCCATTCTATTCTATTCTATTCTATTCTATATGTAATGGAAATTCCACGTTTTCAAACCAAGCTAGTGACAACACATGTCAATAATGCATGAATAGCTGGCTTGTAATGGAACACACACGCACGCACGCACGCACGCACACACACGCACACACGCGCACGCACACGCACACGCACACACACACACACACACACACACACGCACACGCACACGCACACACACACACACACACACACACACACACACACACACACACACACACACACACACAGCTGGGCAAGCTATTCTGAGGCTGATCCTCAATTCATCTAGCTGTCAATCACAAGCCAAGACGGGCTGTCTCCTCCTGCTAGAGAAACAATACATCAAGAAACAAAGAGCCAGACACTTGTTACCGCACTTACATACTCTCTCTCTCTCTTGTTCTGTCTGTCTCCCTTTGTCTTTCCCTCTCTCTGCCTTTCTCTTCCTCCTTCCCTCTTTTTCTCCCCCCCCCCCCCCCCTCCTCTGCTGTGTATTTTGTGGTGGCGGTATCCCCCCTCCATACTTCAATTCACCTGAATGCCCCAATTCAAAGAATCAGATTAAAAATGAAAATTGGTTCGACTATAGATAGACATATGCAAACTAATAATTGATATTGGCTATTTATTGAATATCAGATGTTGGCAGATGTCGGCAATCAGTAAACACTGTATTATGTGAGTCCTTCAAGCATTGTGCGGTGGAGACTTTACCGGTGAGTGTGTATTATGCATTGTGTCTTTGTGTTGCCATACAAAGACACGTGTGCATCATTCGTGGGCGCCGAGCGTGTGGAGGTAATTAGGGAGTGGGCCTGCTTGTTCATTGAAGGTGGCAGTGGTGCACGCACGCGCATGCACGCACGCACACACACACACACACACACACACACACACACACACACACACACACACACACACACACACACACACACACACACACGCGCGCAGGGATTTCTTTCCTTTTTTTCCACTATCGAAGAAAGGAAACAATTCCCCAAGGACCCTGAAAAAAGGCGGGAAAGGTGGATCTGTGGGGGGGGGGGGGGGGGGGTGTCAGCAGTCAGAGCAGATGGCAGACAGCCCCGCCCCCCCCTTCACCCCACCTCCTTTGCCTCTTTCTCTCCTCCTCTATACTCGCCCACCAACCACCTCCCCCATGGTAGCTCAGCGGGTTATGGAGTGGTGGCAATTAACAACAGAGCGGGGAGGAGGTAGAGACCCCACCCCTCTGTGTGTGTGTGTGTGTGTGTATGTGTGTGTCACAGAGGGCCACTCCATCACGCTGCACCCCGGGGGGCTAAAGCGCGCACACACTCACTGCACCTCCTTCTTCCTGGTGTTCACAGCTCCATTAGTGATGCCAGAGACAGGTGCTGTGGGGGCCGTCCACACCTGTCACTCACAGAACCCCGCATGAATATAGAAAATGCACCAAAACACAAACGTGCACTTTCACGTGTGGGCCGCAGAAACACACACGTGTGCACATGCATGAGTCACCACTCAAACCCAATTTATTGTTACTGTGTATATTCTTGTTCTCAGGTGAGATTTCTAGATCAGCCTGTAGTGGGTTTCTATCTCACTTGCACATGTTTTTTTTGGTATACATTTTATTTTTCGGTTTGCTTTTAAAATGTGCAAATAAACAAACAAAAACCAATAACTCTATATCAGCGATTAAACGGGAGCCAGCAGCGCTTCAACCAATTACATGAGCAATCAATTGATTCACTTTTAGCTTTTCGCCCCTGGAAGGACAGCGCCGCCATCGAATTTCCCAGCCTCAAAACGGCCGATAATAACCGATAACTATCATCGCAATCAGTCGCAGAAGCCATCTTTTCCACCACGCTTTCTTTCTCTCATTTATTCTTTTCATTTTCTCCCCTCTCCTCTTCACTCTCACTGGCTCCTGTCCTCCCCTCTCCTGACCCCCCCCCCCCCCCCCCCCCCCCCGTGGCACGGCCTGTCATGTACAGCCTATGATTAGAATAATAAGACTAATTAAATCCATATCGCTGAGCCTCTCAAGCACAGCGGTGTCCCTGTGTGTGTGTGTGTCCGCCCACTCCTCTGCTACCAATAGCCTCGCCATTCCAACCAGGCTCCGCGTATGACAGGGGGCTACTGTGAAAAGCAACATAAACAAACCATTATACATGCTCAGCTGTTGAACGTAGCTCTTTGGCCTCGCAGACTTTGGACTCGCATGTATAGACCTTCCATTTTAGGTGGCGTCTGAGAGCGAGACTCTTAAAAGAGCCATGAGAGAACACTGTGTATAAACAGAGAGAGAGGGAGAGAGAGGAAGAGAGAGGGAGGTAGGGAGGGAGGGAGAGGGAGATAGGTAGGGAGGGAGAGAGAGAGAGAGGTAGGGATGGAGAGAGAGAGAGAGAGAGAGGTAGGGAGAGAGAGAGAGAGAGGGAGGTAAGGAGAGAGAGGGAGGGAGAGACTCCTAAATGAGAGAGAAAAGTAACAGTGTATTTAGTACAGAGTGAGACTAAAGGCTGGGACACACCGTCCGGGGAAACGGCAAAGAACTAGCAGTGACGAAGGCGACTTTTGCGTCGCCTCACATCCTGTGTCGAGGCCAAAAAGTTGCACTTGAACACACCCGCAAAGTCTACAGCCGACGGTCAACTAGCACGTATGTTCTGCACCTGCGTAAGACTGCGGATATACAAACCATGATACATGAAACAAAGCAGCGTTTTTGCCTAAACACATCACTCTCGCTCACCACTTAAAGCTCCCCTCCAGTCAGTTTTTCCGACCCGTTTCACGTTGATGTTCTATGTGTGTAACTGTAACAACCCACGACACCATTTGTGCCAAAGAGCTTAGATTGATAAGAACCGAAGATAGTTTGTTCCACTTTCCACTGCAACATAATAAGACTGCAGCAGGCGCTGTTGTAAAAGAAGCAGCGACTCGTCTTCTCTTCAGTATACGCTTTGTCTGCAATTAAAACGGAAGTGGTGGCCATACTGTTTCCGGTCATATCTCTGTGAAAAACATTATTTTAGAAGCCAAAATATCACTTATTGTCAACAAACCGGCCAACAGATATCAAAGCTGATGGACTTTATGGAAAGAGTGTAACTCGAACTGGTTAAAAGTGACTAATCGCGGCATTTTGAGCCTGGTGAACACTTAATTAGCAAACGTAGCGGCTAACGGCTAACACCTAGCTAACGGTAGAGTATTTACTGTAAATATTACATTTTGTTTATGAAACGTCCCCCGTTAGACAACATAATGTCTGACGTCAGCACCCGTTTTTAGCGCGAGACAATTTTGATGACTTTGAGCCCAAAATAAGGTCATTTGTCAACAAAATACCATGGCGAACACTATGACTAATTAGCAGAGCAGAGAAACACAGCCACACATGAAATATGTTAAAAAGGACAAAACACACTGGAGGGCGGCTTCCCGGAGGTCATGTGGTTGTGAAAATAGTGTATAAAGTGTATTATAATCAGATGAGATGAAGTGAAAAAGTGAGAAGAACGTGCGTGCCCTCTCTTCTCGTGCACTGCTTCACTTAACCAGCTGACCAATCAGAGGGATTTCTCTCACCGACGGCCAATTCACCACCGTGTTGAATCGGCAGCAAAAAGGCCGACTAACATACCACACACAAAGACAAGGGCGACAAATGCTCACCGTTTGCCCCAACATTACCGATGGACACTTCAAGATTCAACATTCAAGATTCTTATTGTCACTCCGTTTGTACGAGTACGCACGTGTGAAATTCTTAAGCTGTGGGCTCCGTCACAGACAAGGTGCAGTAGGTAAATAGTGCAAAAGCAGATGGGCAAAACTTATGGGCGCTAAAGAGAGAAAGTGACGCTGTGTATAAACATCGAGAAGGAGAGAGTGAGGGAGAGAGAGAGAGGAGAGAGAAGGTGAGATGAAGTGAGTAGAACGAGAGAGAGAGAGAGAGAGAGAGAGAGGTTACAGAAGACCCTTTCTATTTCTCCCTTGTTCCCTCTGAGTTTATATTTTCTATCAACCATGTGCTACCGATGGGGGCAACTCAGGGGATCCCCTACCCGACCCAACACACACACACACACACACAAACACACACGCATGCGCACGCACACACACACACACACACACACACACACACACACACACACACACACACACACACACACACACACACACACACACACAAACACACGCACACACACACACACAGTGGAGTGCTGTCGGTGTTGCAGACTGTCTGTCTCCTTGCCGATCCAGTGGTGACTGTAACTAGGTGTAATGGGCAGCCTGTGGTTAGCGACTCTATGGGCCTATTCACAACCCCCCCCCCCCCCCAACCCCCCCACACACACACACGTGCGCGCACACACACACGCACACACACACACACACGCACGCACACACACACACACACACACACACACACACACACACGGAAAAAGGGATGCCCTTTACTCTTTTGGATGGAAAAAGCAATATGTTTCAATTAACAGCTGCAGTCCCAAACACACCGCTGTAAACACTGTCTGTGAGTGTGTGTGTGTGTGTGTGTGTGTGTGTGTGTGTGTGTGTGTGTGTGTGTAGGTGTGTGTCGTGTGTGGAATAATTTGACTGCAGGGTCCACTTTGGCTGGGGGCCAAAAGCATTACCATACAAATCCAAGTGGCGCTGCCCCCACATTCTCAGCCAAGTTATTTGGGGTAAACTGCACTGGAAAAATCATCTTTCATCTTTTGAAGCACTGTGTGACACATACACACAAAAAGCTACGCTGTACATTGGCTAAAAACTGAAAATATGTTATGGATTCCCCCCAGCAAGTAAACTTGTATATACCAGCTGTCCAGCTCACACACTGCAGTACAGTACAAGGTTAGAGCAGTAAAGCCAGTTTGGCACAGGCTTAGCAAACATTACGTAACTGATCAGCATGAAGATATTACATCAATGTATGCATGTATGAATATCGAAGTAACATCTCCTTTGCTTAGAAAAAATAAATGAAAACAGCAATCTCTCTCTCTTTTCCAGTCACTACTTTATACTTATACTTTATTTTGTAAAAGGTGAATAAAGTGAATAAAATAAAATATAAATAAAATTAAATTGCCTTTATTATTCACTGCATTTGAAACAAATGTATTGTAAACATGTTTCTGGACACGATATAAATGAGACTTGCATCTAAAGTTTAACTGTAGCCACTGAAATTAACTTCTCAACCATGATTCTTTAAAAATGTTTCATGTTTACTGTGAGAAATATCCTCTCGGCCTATAGAAGTTAATATCAACATTATCCAGCCTCTTTACTGCGGGAATCCACAGCAATCCTTCTGAAATGGAATGAGATGCATGAGGAGTTTTAGTCTGACACACAAGGAACTTACAATTTGCACAAATGTCTCTCTCGCCATTGCAAAATGATTGATCACATTTTGAACTCAATATGGAACGTCATTAGTTATTACAGTAGCTAACTGCTGTATCTGGAGACCTTTTCCCTATACTATGAAGACATTTTGGAGGATGAGATCATCGCACACTGATTTGTTTAATCATGAAATAAACCACTTAATATCAATTTTCAAAAATAACAAGATCATCACTCAATATTTAAAAACAAACAGTGGAGCCAGTCTATTCAAGTGTCAACAAAAACCCCAATATCTTCTTGGCAGCACTAATGTGTTGTCAGAGTAGGTCTAACTTTTTTCAAATAGTGGATGTCTCATTTTGGGCCGAAACCTTTCATGGAGTGATTTCAGGTAAGAAGGGGATGTGTAGTATTTTGGGATGGAGCTGCTGACACATTTATCACATAAAAAAAAATCTCATTCAACGCTAAACCAAACCATAAGACTAATAACCTTAACCAAGTTGTGTTAGAAATAACAAGATCATCACTCAATATTTAAAAACAAACAGTGGAGCCAGTCTATTCAAGTGTCAACAAAAAACCCAATATCTTCTTGGCAGCACTAATGTGTTGTCAGAGTAGGTCTAACTTTTTTCAAATAGTGGATGTCTCATTTTGGGCCGAAACCTTTCATGGAGTGATTTCAGGTAAGAAGGGGATGTGTAGTATTTTGGGATGGAGCTGCTGACACATTTATCACATTAAAAAAAAATCTCATTCAACGCTAAACCAAACTATAAGACTAATAACCTTAACGAAGTTGTGTTAGGTGGTTAAACATAAATGTTACGATCTCATAAATGTGGCGTCGAAAAATGTCGAGAAAGGGTTAAAAAGTAAGGTTGTGACAAAGTCAGAATTTGACCCCCTCGATTTTTTTACACCCTGAGATGATAACATTTTTATCTCTGTACTGTATGTCAGTTAGTATACTGTAGAACTGTCTATCTGTCTCATCCCTGTATCCTCCAGTTAGTATACTGTAGAAGTGTCTATCTGTCTCATCCCTGTATCCTCCAGTTAGTATAGTGTAGAACTGTCTATCTGTCTGTCTCATCACTGCATCCTCCAGTTAGTATAGTGTACAACTGTCTATCTGTCTGTCTCATCACTGCATCCTCCAGTTAGTACTGTAGAACTGTCTATCTGCCTGTCTCATCCCTGCATCCTCCAGTTAGTATACTGTAGAATCCCTGCATCCTCCAGTTAGTATAGTGTACAACTGTCTATCTGTCTGTCTCATCACTGCATCCTCCAGTTAGTATAGTGTAGAACTGTCTATCTGTCTGTCTCATCACTGCATCCTCCAGTTAGTATACTGTAGAACTGTCTATCTGTCTGTCTCATCACTGCATCCTCCAGTTAGTATAGTGTAGAACTGTCTATCTGTCTGTCTCATCACTGCATCCTCCAGTTAGTATACTGTAGAATTGTCTATCTGTCTGTCTCATCACTGCATCCTACAGTTAGTATACTGTAGAACTGTCTATCTGCCTGTCTCATCCCTGCATCCTCCAGTTAGTATAGTGTACAACTGTCTATCTGTCTGTCTCATCACTGCATCCTCCAGTTAGTATACTGTAGAACTGTCTATCTGTCTCATCACTGCATCCTCCAGTTAGTATACTGTAGAACTGTCTATCTGCCTGTCTCATCACTGCATCCTCCAGTTAGTATAGTGTAGAACTGTCTATCTGTCTGTCTCATCACTGCATCCTCCAGTTAGTATACTGTAGAACTGTCTATCTGCCTGTCTCATCACTGTATCCTCCAGTTAGTATACTGTAGAACTGTCTATCTGTCTGTCTCATCACTGCATCCTCCAGTTAGTATAGTGTAGAACTGTCTATCTGTCTCATCACTGCATCCTCCAGTTAGTATAGTGTAGAACTGTCTATCTGCCTGTCTCATCACTGCATCCTCCAGTTAGTATACTGTAGAACTGTCTATCTGCCTGTCTCATCACTGCATCCTCCAGTTAGTATAGTGTAGAACTGTCTATCTGTCTGTCTCATCCCTGCATCCTCCAGTT
>NC_139624.1:31465912-31468412 GCF_964638095.1 Poromitra crassiceps | reverse complement strand
CAGAGAGAGAAGGTATAATCACTGCCCATGTGCTTATATTACTGAGATTTTATAAAACGGCTCTCTCAAATCAAGCAATCTGATTGGTTCACAGCCATTGTATATATCCAATAACCCACTCCAATAACCCATGGCCATGGGTTATTGGTTGCCATGGCAACTCTCTTACTAAAAGCCTTTGGTTACCTAAAAAAAAACAAATGGCGGAGACAGCTGTCAGATCCTTGTGAATCGATCTTCGCTTATAACTTTACTAATACTTCGCAGAAAATTATGTTTTGTACAAGAATAGATGTCTTCTTTCCAAAAAAAAGGCTGTTAACCCCGCATTTAACCCCGCATTTAACCCCGTAACGTTAGTTGGTGTCGGGCTTTGCAGAAAGCACTCAGCTTCTCAGCAAGCGCTGAGAATGCAGCGCTGCGCTCGAGCTGCCTGTCGGGCTTTCCAGAAAGCTCTCAGCTTCTCAGCAAGCGCCAGGATTGGCCAATGTCAACTTCAGTCTCCAGAACGATCCAATCAAATCACCCGCACGTCTATCTTCTTGCTAGAGGTCCCGCCTTACAGTAGTGTTTCAACTGACTCTATCAGAATACCATGCCATGCCAGGGATATATTTGCCACAACACACTGGCTCTCATGCTATATTGCTTAAATATACGATACAAAGTGGGTTGATTACCGGTAAAGGCATCCTTTAATATCCGCTGTTTAGTCGTACACTATACATGCTATATCTGGGCTTAACGCCTTTATACATCAAAAATAGATGCATTTGGGGGGAGGGTGGTGGGTGGCTTTTATCCTTATGTCATTTACAACATTAAAGTCTTCTTTCAGGATATACTAATATTAAAATGCATCAATGAATCAACTTCATTCACACACACACACACACACACACACACACACACACACACACACACACACACACACACACACACACACACACACACACACACGAAAAAGCACAAAGGATGAGCAGTGCCTTGCCCCCCCCCAAACTCCCCCGCCCCTAATTTGGAATGAGATTTTTTGAAGCAACCTTTACTGAGCAGCCAGGCCTCTTCAAGAACAAATTCTTATTGGAAATGACAGCCTGGGAAGGGAAGCACGCCCAATACAGTGGGGATGAACACGGGATCTGGCTCGTGGCGATGAAAAAGAGCCAGAGGGAGAGATGGGAAAGGGGGGCAGAGGGGTGGAATCGTGACCACAACGCCGGTGAAATGTCACCAGCGTGCTGAGCTGTGACACGAGTCGCAGGCCCTGTGACTCAGGAGGGAGAGCCACGTGTGGCAGAGGGGTGGGCAGGGAAGGAGGGAGCGAGGAAGGGAGGGAGGGAGGTAAGGGAGGGGGTACCCTGCAAAAATATCCTTTCAAATTACTGTTAAAATCACTGAATCTTTTTTCCTAACAAGTCATCTAAAACTGTGACATTTTGATATAAAAATGTATGTTTTGCTATCCGACTGATATAACACAGAGAGCACCTGACATGCATATATACTTATTTCTCAATAGAAGTTGTTAGTATTAGTAGTACTAATAACGACTAGCTATCAAAAAGATACTCTTGCTTCAAAGGGAGTTTCTCTTGTTCCAAGATTTGTCTGAAAACAACAACTGTGATTATATCCTGAAACAATAGAGATCAAGATGGATCCAAACGCAGAACAACGAGGCAGGAGAAAAGGCAGGAGAATTAACAATGGCTTGACTTGGTCACAGCATGCAGAGCATATAGAACATGAGCAGGTTGAGACTAAAGGTGAGAGTTACAAAGACAGACTAACAAACCAGCAAACAGAGGCGTGCAGTTGAGACTAAAATACAGGACTAGCAAATTAACTCAACAAGGGACAGCTGGAGAGTGGGGAACACTGGGCGAGCTGATTGGCAGGGTAACGAGGCTTGATGCAGGGCAGGTGTGGAGGGCAGGAGTGCAGAAGAGAGGAAAGACCGAGGACATCTGGTGGACAGGTGGAGAATGGCATCTGAGGGACACAGGTGCCAGCCCCACTGTGACAAATACGGCAGTAACAATATCTTTTTCTTTCATTCCAGAATTTAAAAACATTCCTAACAAGAGTTAATTTGTATTAAAAACAAGTGAAGTGGCAGATTGTTTTGGCAGTGAAGGAGTCGAGGCTTGCCAGTGTAATGGAGAGGCTATTGATAGTATTCTGTTACATCACCACATGGCCATCTTGGTAGGAAAATACATGTAACAGGTGATTGTCATCAATTAACAAGGTGATTACAATCAAATTGTAAAGTGCCATATTGGTTAGGAAATGCTCCTGACTATACTATACTATTATAGTAGTGGCTATCTTTCTATTTTTTATTCTCTCTCTCCCTCTCAATCTCTGTCCCCCACACAAATAATAATTCTGTCTTCTCATAATCCCTCTAACTATCCCTCTCCATCTCCCCCATTTCCATCTCTCTCCACTTCCTTCTTAAATGCATGTACTTCCTCTCTCTCTCTCTCTCTCT
>NC_139624.1:31453412-31463412 GCF_964638095.1 Poromitra crassiceps | reverse complement strand
TGTGTGGAGAATGTCTGTCTGCCATCCGGTGCTACTGTATGTGCTGCTGTCATATACAGGCTATGTGTCTGGAGTGGGTGTATCACTGTCTGGCTTTGTGCTTGGCATTGGTATGACATTCCCTCTGTGTGTGATATATCTATCTTTGTATACTGTGTGTGTGTGTGTGTGTGTGTGTGTGTGTGTGTGTGTGTGTGTGTGTGTGTGTGTGTGTGAGAGAGAGATGCAGGGACAAAGAGTTCAGACTGCAGTGCTGTCTATTATCTCTCTCTCCTCCCTCTCCTCCCTCCCTCCCTCCCCTGCACCACCGCTGTCTCCATCCTCCTCTCTCTCTCTCTCTCTCTCTCTCTCTCTCTCTCTCTCTCTCTCTCTCTCTATTCCAGCTCAATCTCTCTCGTCCCCGCCCCCGCCTCCCCGCTCGTCTGTTACCGTCTCCTTAAATGATCTCTCTCCCTCCCCTCTCTGTGTGTCTGGATGCTGAGCACCTCTCTACAGTGTGATGCTCTCTCTCCCTCCCCTCTCTGTGTGTCTGGATGCTGAGCACCTCTCTACAGTTTGATGCCGATACGCCGTCTGTACATTTTGTGCCATATTGCGCCAGACTTCAACGCTCCTTGTCTGACATGATTGATATAGGGGGCGATTGAGACATCTACCGCTTAATACAAAGGATTCTCTTGCTAAATTCTTGGCACGAGAGCTAAACGCGTATCTTATCTGTGGCATTTTAGAGCGTGCATTCATCTGGATATTTGAAATATACATTAAACATTGTGAAATGTTATATTACGTGCATATTTGAATAGTGTTGTGCATTAAACTATATATCTGTGTATGTGCATGTGTGCATGTATGTCTATGTGTGCCAATATCTTTAGTCTCTCTACTTCTCCCCATTTGACCTCACTCCCCCCCCCCCCCCCCCCCCTCGCTGTCTCCCTCTCCCTCTGCCTGGCACTATATATGTCAGATCCTCTCTCGTTGTGTGTACTCTGCCTGGCACTGTATACAGTATGTCAGATCCTCTCTCGTTGTGTGTACTCTGCCTGGCACTGTATACGTCAGATCCTCTATCGTTGTGTGTACTCTGCCTGGCACTGTATATGTCAGATCCTCTCTCGTTGTGTGTACTCTGCCTGGCACTGTATACGTCAGATCCTCTATCGTTGTGTGTACTCTGCCTGGCACTGTATATGTCAAATCCTCTCTCGTTGTGTGTACTCTAGCTGCCTGGCACTGTATATGTCAGATCCTCTCTCATTGTGTGTACTCTGCCTGGCACTGTATATGTCAGATCCTCTCTCGTTGTGTGTACTCTGCCTGGCAGTATACTGTATATGTCAGATCCTCTCTCATTGTGTGTACTCTGCCTGGCAGTATATATGTCAGATCCTCTCTCGTTGTGTGTACTCTGCCTGACAGTATATGTCAGATCCTCTCTCGTTGTGTGTACTCTGCCTGGCAGTATATGTCAGATCCTCTCTCGTTGTGTGTACTCTGCCTGGCACTGTATATGTCAGATCCTCTCTCATTGTGTGTACTCTGCCTGGCACTGTATATGTCAGATCCTCTCTCATTGTGTGTACTCTGCCTGGCACTATATATGTCAGATCCTCTCTCGTTGTGTGTACTCTGCCTGGCAGTATATGTCAGATCCTCTCTCGTTGTGTGTACTCTGCCTGGCAGTATATGTCAGATCCTCTCTCGTTGTGTGTACTCTGCCTGGCACTGTATATGTCAGATCCTCTCTCATTGTGTGTACTCTGCCTGGCACTATATATGTCAGATCCTCTCTCATTGTGTGTACTCTGCCTGGCACTATATATGTCAGATCCTCTCTCATTGTGTGTACTCTGCCTGGCACTGTATATGTCAGATCCTCTCTCATTGTGTGTACTCTGCCTGGCACTATATATGTCAGATCCTCTCTCGTTGTGTGTACTCTGCCTGGCACTATATATGTCAGATCCTCTCTCATTGTGTGTACTCTGCCTGGCACTATATATGTCAGATCCTCTCTCATTGTGTGTACTCTGCCTGGCACTATATATGTCAGATCCTCTCTCGTTGTGTGTACTCTGCCTGGCAGTATATGACAGATCCTCTCTCGTTGTGTGTACTCTGCCTGGCAGTATATGTCAGATCCTCCCTCGTTGTGTGTACTCTGCCTGGCACTGTATATGTCAGATCCTCTCTCGTTGTGTGTACTCTGCCTGACAGTATATGTCAGATCCTCCCTCGTTGTGTGTACTCTGCCTGGCACTATATATGTCAGATCCTCTCTCGTTGTGTGTACTCTGCCTGGCACTATATATGTCAGATCCTCTCTCGTTGTGTGTACTCTGCCTGGCAGTATATGTCAGATCCTCTCTCGTTGTGTGTACTCTGCCTGGCAGTATATATGTCAGATCCTCTCTCGTTGTGTGTACTCTGCCTGGCAGTATATGACAGATCCTCTCTCGTTGTGTGTACTCTGCCTGGCAGTATATGTCAGATCCTCTCTCGTTGTGTGTACTCTGCCTGGCACTGTATATGTCAGATCCTCTCTCGTTGTGTGTACTCTGCCTGGCAGTATATGTCAGATCCTCCCTCGTTGTGTGTACTCTGCCTGGCACTATATATGTCAGATCCTCTCTCGTTGTGTGTACTCTGCCTGGCAGTATATGTCAGATCCTCTCTCGTTGTGTGTACTCTGCCTGGCAGTATATGACAGATCCTCTCTCGTTGTGTGTACTCTGCCTGGCACTGTATATGTCAGATCCTCTCTCGTTGTGTGTACTCTGCCTGGCACTGTATATGTCAGATCCTCTCTCGTTGTGTGTACTCTGCCTGGCAGTATATGACAGATCCTCCCTCGTTGTGTGTACTCTGCCTGGCAGTATATGACAGATCCTCCCTCGTTGTGTGTACTCTGCCTGGCAGTATATGACAGATCCTCTCTCGTTGTGTGTACTCTGCCTGGCAGTATATGTCAGATCCTCTCTCGTTGTGTGTACTCTGCCTGGCAGTATATGTCAGATCCTCCCTCGTTGTGTGTACTCTGCCTGGCAGTATATGACAGATCCTCCCTCGTTGTGTGTACTCTGCCTGGCAGTATATCTTGTTGTGTGTACTCTGGGTTTCTGTGGGTCTTTGGAAGCTGTCGGGTCTGCTTCCGAGGGAGATGCTTGATGTCTGCCAAGCCGTTTGTTATGGATGTCTATTTGTGATGTACAGCGTAGGACTCGACTCTGTGTGTGTGTGTGTGTGTGTGTGTGTGTGTGTGTGTGTGCGTGTGTGTGTGTGAGAGAGAGAGAGAGAGAGAGAGAGAGAGTTTGAATATCCTCTCTAACCTCACAAGGATAGAGTGGCATCATCCCAAGTAAGGAAATGGATGCAAATGAGTATTTCGCTTTGTTCTTGCCTCCTGTCTCTAAATTTTTTATTTATATCTATGTATGTGTCTAGTGTGTAGTAGTGTGTAACTATGTACACCTACTTGTCAGCGTGTGTGTGTGTGTCTGTGTATGTGTGTGTGTGTGTTGGCTCCCTTCCTACTCTGTGGTGTAGCTACTATGTGTACTAGTCTGCAGAATATGGATGTGTGTGTGTGTGTGTGTGTGTGTGTACACACATTTGGCTTAGTGTGAGTGGTGTTTGTGTGGATGTGTAGTGGCAGTGTGCCGCGAGCGTGCGCGCACGTGTGTGTGTGTGTGTGTGTGTGTGGCCAGGGAGGGGAGCAGACAGGGTGAACGTCACTCGAGTGTCGGGAACACAGAGTTCAGACATGCTGCACCATCCCTCCCTCTCTCTCCTGTCTCTCCTTTCCTTCACTCTTTCCTTTTATCTTTTCCTCTCAAGATGTCTCTCTTTCCCTCCATCCCTCCTCTCTTCTCCCCTCCTCCCCTCCTCCACTTTCCACTCCTCCTCTCCCCCTCCCCTCTTCTCCACTCTTCCCCTACCCCTCCTCTCCCCTCTCCACTACTCCCCTCTCCCCTTGCCTCCTCCCCTCCCCTCTCCACTCCTCTCTTCTCCTATCCTCCCCTCTCTCCCTCCATTGGTCTCTTTCCCTCTCATTCCAGGCTCTCCTCTCCTTCTTTCCTTTATCTCTTTCTCTTACTCTCCTCTCACTGTGCCACTTTGTCTCTCTCTCTCTCTCTCTCTCTGTCTGAGGCGACCCACTCAGATATTGATGAATAATTCAGACCGTGTTGCACTGCAGGTTTCCCCCCTCTCTGCCCCCACGCCTCCCCTCGTCTCCTCTCTCTCTCCTCCTCTCCGCCCCTGTACCTCCTCTCATCTCCTCTCTCTCCACACCTGTACCTCCCCTCGTCTCCTCTTATCTCTCTCGCTATCCTCCTCTCCACCCCTGCACCTCCCCTCCTCTCCTCTCTCTCTCCTCCTCTCCACCCCTGCACCTCCCCTCCTCTCCTCTCTCTCTCCTCCTCTCCACCTCTGCACCTCCCCTCCTCTCCTCTCTCTCTCCTCTTCTCCACCCCTGCACCTCCCCTCCTCTCCTCTCTCTCTCCTCCTCTCCACCCCTGCACCTCCCCTCGTCTCCTCTCTCTCTCCTCCTCTCTGCCCACGCACCTCCCCTCATCTCCTCTCTCTCCTACACTCCGCAGCTGTACCTCCCCTTGTCTCCTCTCTTTCTCTCCTCATCTCTGCCCCTGTACCTCCCCTCATCTCCTCTCTCTCTCCTCCTCTCTGCCCCTGTACCTCCTCTCATCTCCTCTCTCTCTACTCCTCTCTGCCCCTGCACCTCCCCTCATCCCCTCTCTCCTCCTCTCCGCCCCTGTACCTCCCCTTGTCTCCTCTCTCTCTCTCCTCCTCTCCGTCCCACCTCCTCTCATCTCATCTCTCTCTCCTCCTCTCCGTCCCACCTCCTCTCATCTCCTCTCTCTCTCTCCTCCTCTCCGTCCCTGCACCTCCCCTCATCTCCTCTCTCTCTCTCCTCCTCTCCGTCCCACCTCCCCTCATCTCCTCTCTCTCTCTCCTCTCCATCCCACCTCCTCTCGTCTCCACTCTCTCTCCTCCTGTCTGCCCCTGTACCTCCCTTCGCCTCCTCTCTTTCTCTCCTCCTCTCCGGCCCTGTACCTCCCCTTGTCGCCTCTCTCTCTCTCCTCCTCTCTGCCCCTGCACCTCCCCTCACTCCTCTCTCTCTCTCCTCCTCTCCGCCCCTGCACTTCCCCTCATCTCCTCTCTCTCTCTCCTCCTCTCCGCCCCTGTACTTCCCCTCATCTCCTCTCTCTCTCTCCTCCTCTCTGCCCCTGTACCTCCCCTCATCTCCTCTCTCTCTCTCCTCCTCTCTGCCCCTGCACCTCCCCTCATCTCCTCTCTCTCTCTCCTCTCCATCCCACCTCCCCTCATCTCCTCTCTCTCTCTCCTCCTGTCCGCCCCTGTACCTCCCCTCGTCTCCTCTCTCTCTCTCTCCTCCTCTCCGCCGCTGTACCTCCCCTTGTCTCCTCTCTCTCTCTCCTCCTCTCTGCCCCTGTACCTCCCCTCGTCTCCTCTCTGTCGCTCTCCTCCTCTCCACCCCTGCGCCTCCCCTTGTCTCCTCTCTCTCCTCCTCTCCGGCCCTGTACCTCCCCTTGTCTCCTCTCTCTCCTCCTCTCCACCCCTGCGCCTCCCCTTGTCTCCTCTCTCTCCTCCTCTCCGGCCCTGTACCTCCCCTCCTCTCCTCTCTCTCTCCTCCTCTCCACCCCTGCGCCTCCCCTTGTCTCCTCTCTCTCTCCTCCTCTCCGGCCCTGCACCTCCCCTTGTCTCCTCTCTCTCTCTCTCCTCCTCTCCGCCCCTGCACCTCCCCTCCTCTCCTCTCTCTCTCCTCCTCTCCAGCCCTGCACCTCCCCTTGTCTCCTCTCTCTCTCCTCTCCGCCCCTGTGTCTCCCCTCGTATCCTCTCTCTATCCTCCTCTCCGCCCCTGTACTCAGCTCCTCTCTCTCTCCTCCTCTGCATCCCTCCTTTCTCCCTTCTGCCATCCTAAAATTCGAGCATTTCTCGTTTCCTCCTCTCGACTCGTCTCTGTCCTTTTTTGTGGGCGTCTCTCTCGGCTCAGTATTCCTTTCATGTTTCCCAATAATTGATTGGACAAGTGTGCCGGTTTGAATGTGAGTGTTTGTAAAAAGAGAGAGGCGGAGGGAGAGAGAGAGAGAGGGAGAGAGAGAACCCCTTACTATTTAGTATTCTGCAGCTCATTCTGCAAGGGGCTTCTGGATGTGTGGTGGTTTCTCATCTCTCTCTCTCTCCCTCACACACACACACACACACGCATGCACGCACGCACGCACGCACGCACCCACCCACCCACCCACCCACACACACACACACACACACACACACACACACACACACACACACACACACACACAGAGGAGACACACACACACACACAGAGGAGGTGCCCCACGTAAGCTCAACAGCAGGGCTCTCCCACTACCCCTCCCATCCTCACCACACACATCAGCATCCTCACCACACACATCAGCATCTCTACCACCCCACCCCATCTATGTTTACAACTAGTTACTCCAACACCCCCCACCCGCCCTACACACACACACACACACACACACGCACTGAATCCCACTGCCCAAAATTCCCCAAATTTGAGTTAGAAGGGTTTCACATTTCTAACGTGCTTCCCTCCTGTGTGTCATGCCACTAAAACAGCTTGGGACTGAAAAACAGAGGGGAACGGCAACAAATCTCCCAGAGGTGATTTAAGAGGAGGCGCGGCACAGAGGGAGGGAAGAGGAGGAGAGAAGCATCCAGATTTACCGAGGCCCAATCAGCCAGAGGTGATTTGTGACGAGATGATGCACCGAGGCAGACGAGATGAGGAGGAGGGGGGAGTGAGCGTCGGAAGGAGTGAGTCACGGAGCGCAGGGTCGGTCAACGTGATGTCCACTACCAGGAAATGAACACATTGCGGATGAGCTTTCCAAGAACCTGGCTATTATTTCACTGATAATCCTCACACACGCACACACACACACACACACACACACACACACACACACACACACACACACACACACACACACACACCTCACCTACTTTACGGGAAGAATGACACTGCATGCGTGCATGTGTGTGTGTGTGTGTGTGTGTGTGTGTGTGTGTGTGTGACATGCATCGGGAACAATTAATGAAGGCAATTAAAGACGTCTATGGCGGTTATTGCAGCTCTCTAGAGATTCACTTTATCGATATCTTCATACGGTTATAAGCCTTGTCCCTTATAAAATATTTAATTACTACAGATGTTTTATTAGATGAGACCTCTCACAATGTCGACTCCACTGAGTGCACACATCCTTTGGAACATGGCTCCACTAAGTGTATTTAATAGGTGAAAGTAACATGGAAGCTTAACTTTAACGGATGTACTAGGCTGTCTACAGTGATTTTGCAAAGAATGGGTGGTCCTGAGGACCACACTCGGTGTATATTTGATGACTCATAGCCCGTCTTCATATGGATATAAACGGGCAGCAGTAAACGGGCAGTTATTAAAACATTAAATTCACATGGAGGGATGTACATTTGGAAACGGGCCGCAGGCAGTCGTCTCCCTGACAGAGGAGCAGGTAAACACCCACCAATATCAACAGAAATCAATTATGTTTATGATACTTTTCCCAGAAAAATCTTCATCTTGGTACGAGTTTACATTCTAAAGATTTATGTCAGCCTCAAAAGGCGGTTAAACTGAGTTCAGGTGGGTTTACCTTCCACCTCACTGCAGAAGAGAGAGAGCGAGACTGAGTGAGATAGAGAGACTGAGGGCGAGACTGTGTGAGAGAGAGAGAGACTGAGTGAGACTGAGTGAGAGAGACTGAGAGGGACTGAGTGATGGCGAGAGACTGATACAGACTGAGTGTGAGAGAGAGAGAGAGAGACTGAGTGAGAGACACTGAGAGAGAGAGAGAGCCTGAGTGAGAGAGAGAGAGAGAGAGAGAGAGAGAGAGAGAGAAAATGAGTGAGAGACACTGAGAGAGAGAGAGAGAGAGAGATGTGTGCTCATCTGTGGAGATCTGAATGCTAGGACAGGAACACAGCCAGATTTCACTGATGAAAAAGGAACTGACTACATCACTAATAAGTTGTCATGTATTCACAACCTGACCTATTCCCACAGAAACAACCACGACCATGCAGTCAACAAAAACGGAAAGGACCTGCTGCAGCTC
Source organism: Poromitra crassiceps (assembly GCF_964638095.1). Classification (NCBI taxonomy): domain Eukaryota; kingdom Metazoa; phylum Chordata; class Actinopteri; order Beryciformes; family Melamphaidae; genus Poromitra; species Poromitra crassiceps. The sequence continues at coordinate 31,455,241 of NC_139624.1, read as the reverse complement.
TGTCGAAACCTGGGTCTGTACATCGTCAACGGTCGGGTACGAGGGGACTCACTCGGAAGATACACATTTTGCTCACCTCTTGGGAATAGCACAGTAGATTATATGATAACAGACATAGAACCTTTTTCTCTCAGAGCATTCACTGTTAAACCACTAACCCCTCTGTCTGATCACAGTCAAATCACTGTGTACATCAAAAAGACAGATAACACTACACACACACAGCCCAGTAAGCTGTTTCATATCAAGAAATCATACAGATGGGCCCAAAACAGCACTGAAGATTTCCAGAAAGCAATTTGCAGCCATGAAATTCAAACACTCTTAGATACCTTTCTGGATACCACATATGCTCACAGTAAAGAAGGAGTCAATCTGGCAGTACAAAATGTAAATACCATGTTTATAAGAGCAGCACAGAAATCGCAATTGAAACAGAACAAACCCAAACGCAAACTCAAAAAAGAAGATGATTGGTTCGACCAAGACTGCAAAAACATCAGAAAAGAACTTAGAGCATTATCCAATCAGAAACATAGAGATCCAAATAATACAAACATTCGTCTTCTTTACTGTGAAACATTAAAACAATACAAACGTACACTCAGAACCAAGAAAGCACAATACACCTACAAGCAACTGACACTAATAGAGGAGTCGATCAATACAAATCAGTTCTGGAATAATTGGAACAAACTGAAAAAATCCAAACAAGAAGAATTGGCAATACAAGATGGAGAAATATGGACCCAACATTTCCAACTACTCTTTAAAGAAGTTAAATCAAATACAAACCCTAACCAGGAACATATAAACAAAAAACTTGAAGAATTAGAATTGACTATTAAAGATAACCAGAACCCCCTAGACTCCCCTATTACTGAACAGGAACTCAAGGACAAAATCAAAAAAGTAAAAACTAAGAAAGCAGCTGGCCCTGACAGCATCCTAAACGAGATGCTAAAATGCCTGAGCTCTAAATTCCAATTGACAATCTCAAAGTTATTTAACTTGGTTCTGAGTGTAGGTTACTTCCCTGACATCTGGACTCTTGGACTAATAACCCCAATCTTTAAAAATGGAGATAAATTTGACCCTGATAATTACAGAGGCATTTGTGTGAACAGTAATCTGGGGAAGATTTTCTGTAAAATTATAAATTCTAGACTGCTAGACTTCCTTACGAAACACAATGTCTTGAGTAGAAGCCAAATTGGATTTTTACCAAAATTCCGCACATCTGATCATATTTACACCCTACACACCCTAATTGATAAACATGTAGTACAAAATAAAAACAAAATTTTTGCATGCTTTATTGACTTCAGAAAAGCTTTTGATTCTATTTGGCACCAAGGATTATTTTATAAAGTTATTGAAAGTGGTGTAGGGGGTAAAGCATATGATATCATTAAATCAATGTATACGGAAAATAAATGTGGCATAAAAATTGGTGATAAAAGAACAAATTTCCTCTCTCAGGAACGAGGGGTGAGGCAGGGATGCTGCTTGAGTCCAACCTTGTTCAACATCTATATCAATGAATTGGCAAAAATCCTAGAACAATCAGCAGCACCCGGCCTCACTCTACACGACTCAGAGATTAAATTCCTGCTCTATGCAGACGATCTGGTTCTGCTGTCTCCTACTGAACAGGGATTACAGCAGAGCCTGGACCTGCTGGAGCAGTACTGCCAGACCTGGGCCCTGGCAGTAAACATGAAAAAGACCAAAATTATGATATTTCAAAAAAGGCCCAGATCTCAGGGAAAAACATTTACATTTACACTAGGAGGAAACCCCATTGAACATTGCCAGAACTACAATTA
>NC_139624.1:31443412-31448412 GCF_964638095.1 Poromitra crassiceps | reverse complement strand
CCATTTCCCATTTTGTGCATTAACTGTTTTACGAAAAAGGCTAAAACCACCAAGGGAGCATAGAAAAGGAATTGTGCCATCAACCTTTTCTAATGCGATACTTCAAAATGTGCATCAAAATACATTGATGGAAACACAGCTAATGGTTCAGTGTTTACCTGTTGTCTCACCTTGCTGTTATAGAAGTCATGCTCCTGGATGGGGGAGGAGTGTCAAAGGAGCGCCTCCAGGTCTTGACCTGGCCTCTCCGTGTTTGGTTGCTGTCTCCGCCTTGTTCAGCCCATTCATGCCATGGTAGTGGTAGTCCCACGGCGTCAGACCCAATGTCTTACATCAGCACTCTTCCAGTGACAGAGGGTCTGAATCACAAGTCAAATTTCCGGGTTCCAGCTAACAGCTAGCGTTAGCCAGAGTAATATAGAAGAGAGAGTGGCGCCTACTTTTTGAGACTTACAATTAGTCCCATAAGACCCTAAATTACATACAAGGTTTTTGTGGATTTTGGTTTCCAGGGTCTTTAAAATAAATTATTTTCACTGAACAAACTTGAATTGTACATCTGTACACAGTAGGAGGCAACTGGACCAGGATGCCACTCAACAGAGGAAGGCATTTAGCGTGTATTAGCAAAGGGAAGCCCACCCATTGCACTGATGACACCATAACATTCAAATATTCTGAATCACACATGCAAACTAGAGATGCGCGGATGAGCTTTTATGCCATCCTAATCCGCGTGTATGCATGAACCGTCCGCCCGCCATAAATCCACACAAATAATTTCATACTATTTATAGATCCGCGCCCGCCATGCACCCGACATTTCACAACGCTATAAAAGGATCGAACTTACAGTTTCTGCTGCCGTTGGTGCGATCGCTGCAGTCCAAGACTCCAAATAACCTTCCATGCTGTATTATGTCCAGTCCACCACTTGTCCTCATGTAGTTTACTCGGCTAACGCTATAGCTTTAAGTTTAGTTTACTGGTTTGCCTCATTGTATGGGAAAATATGAACGCGTCTTCTCTTCAAACACGTCTTCAGCGGAGAATCCTTTTTAAGGGTGACATCATTGACCATATGGATGGACCAAAAGTGGAGCCTAGCGACCTAGCACATGGCTATTGTTTTGCTTACGGCCGTGGGTCCTTTGGGGGATCTACAATAGGCGACTAATGAATGTGCCTGATGAAAAATGTAGCTTAAAATACGTTCATAGATTAGAGAACGTAATTCATATTATTTTTCCTCATTAATAATACATCGTTTCAACCGCCCGCAACCCATTCACTATTAATCAGAATGTTTATTTTTATGATCCGGCCCGCCCGCGGGGTGGGATATCCGCGGTCAGCGCGATTAACTGCGGCCCGCGCATCACTAATGCAAACACACAACTGCACACAAAGGCTCGAACACAAATTTGTGCACACTGACTCGCATGCAAAGCTTTTGTGTGTGTCCATGTGTGTTTAACTGCATGTGCTTGTCAAGGTCTTACCTGCTAGCCCATACCTGCCGTACACAAAAGCTGAAGCATGACTGGAATGCTCTCTAATATATCCTATAGCTGCTTGGCTACGCTGTCAGAGTTTCCACTTTTCCGGCTCCCCCACTTCAGGTTGACTGAGGACAAGACTTTATGCAAATACTTTCAAGTTTCATGTATGGACAAAGAAAAGGGACACCTTGGGTCCTCCACAGGCCAGGAAAGTGTAGCTCAGTGGTTAGAGAGACTTATCTCCATCAACAGCCTTGTGTCCGGTCTACTCGAATTGTGAGTTCAAAAGACAAGGAAGACCTACCTGTTGCTCTGGATGTTAAGTATCATTCTTGTCCATGTTTTTGTTTTTGTCTCTTAATCCCTGAAGAAGAATTTGTTCGTCTGGCCCTAACATACATGATCCCTCTGGGACACAGGAATATTTGTTATGTATAGGCTACTACCTGGCTGCTATCATCTTTATAGTTCCTTGTAATACTGGTGATTTAGGCTGTATTGTATAGTTGTGTGCCTTGTAGGCCACTAAGGATAAGAACAACTGCGAAAAGGATCAAATACAAATGTAAACACCGTGCGTATCATGTGAGTGAAGCCCTTTTCAACTTTCGCTTGCGGCCCCCTCATTCCATGCAAACGTACTTAGTTTGAGCTTATTCTTGTAGACAATCCACTCTTTCTCAAAATAAAAATAAATGCCTTTTTCTGTGGAAACCAGTCCCTGGGAGACAACGGCAAAGCTTTTTGCTGAGGGAAGTGAGAGAAGTAAAGCTCTCACCTCTGCAGCTGAAGAGTCGAGGTGTCCTTGACCGAGGCATTTGCTCCCTGTTGCTCAACGGCCAACAACAGAATGTGGGAGCTCCTGTGTCAATGCCTGTAAGTGAGCAAGCTGGAAGCAGGATGCTGCTGAAATAGGGCAAGTATGTGTGTCAAGTCACTATAGGTATACTATATATAGTATATATGTGTGTCAAGTCACTATAGGTATACTATATATAGTATATATGTGTGTCAAGTCACTATAGGTATACTATATAGTATATATGTGTGTCAAGTCACTATAGGTATACTATATATAGTATATACTGTATGTGTGTCAAGTCACTATAGGTATACTATATATAGTATATATGTGTGTCAAGTCACTATAGGTATACTATATATAGTATATATGTGTGTCAAGTCACTATAGGTATACTATATATAGTATATATGTGTGTCAAGTCACTATAGGTATACTATATATAGTATATATGTGTGTCAAGTCACTATAGGTATACTATATATAGTATATATGTGTGTCAAGTCACTATAGGTATACTATATAGTATGTGTGTCAAGTCACTATAGGTATACTATATATAGTATATACTGTATGTGTGTCAAGTCACTATAGGTATACTATATATAGTATATATGTGTGTCAAGTCACTATAGGTATACTATATAGTATATATGTGTGTCAAGTCACTATAGGTATACTATATAGTATATATGTGTGTCAAGTCACTATAGGTATACTATATAGTATATATGTGTGTCAAGTCACTATAGGTATACTATATAGTATATATGTGTGTCAAGTCACTATAGGTATACTATATATAGTATATATGTGTGTCAAGTCACTATAGGTATACTATATAGTATATATGTGTGTCAAGTCACTATAGGTATACTATATAGTATATATGTGTGTCAAGTCACTATAGGTATACTATATAGTATATATGTGTGTCAAGTCACTATAGGTATACTATATATAGTATATATGTGTGTCAAGTCACTATCGGTATACTATATATAGTATATATGTGTGTCAAGTCACTATAGGTATACTATATAGTATATATGTGTGTCAAGTCACTATAGGTATACTATATATAGTATATATGTGTCAAGTCACTATAGGTATACTATATATAGTATATATGTGTGTCAAGTCACTATAGGTATACTATATAGTATATATGTGTGTCAAGTCACTATAGGTAGGCTATATAGTATATATGTGTGTCAAGTCACTATAGGTATACTATATATAGTATATATGTGTCAAGTCACTATAGGTATACTATATATAGTATATATGTGTGTCAAGTCACTATAGGTATACTATATAGTATATATGTGTGTCAAGTCACTATAGGTAGGCTATATAGTATATATGTGTGTCAAGTCACTATAGCTAGGCTATATAGTATATATGTGTGTCAAGTCACTATAGGTATACTATATATAGTATATATGTGTGTCAAGTCACTATAGGTAGGCTATATAGTATATATGTGTGTCAAGTCACTATAGGTAGGCTATATAGTATATATGTGTGTCAAGTCACTATAGGTATACTATATAGTATATATGTGTGTCAAGTCACTATAGGTATACTATATATAGTATATATGTGTGTCAAGTCACTATAGGTATACTATATAGTATATATGTGTGTCAAGTCACTATAGGTATACTATAGTATATGTGTGTCAAGTCACTATAGGTATACTATATATAGTATGTGTGTCAAGTCACTATAGGTATACTATATATCAGGGGCACTCAATTAAAATTCTAAGAGGTCCAGATAGAGAAAATGTCCTCAAGCGAAGGTCCGGAACATTGAGCTTGCGTTATGATTCAGTCCCATTGAACTTAGGCTACTTCAATGATTGCAGTAGCCTAATGGTACAACGTCTGTATGTAGTCAATGACTGACTGTTAAATCAAAATAAACATCAATAATGTTTATTTACAGTTTTCATATTTAACTGGATTAATTATAAATAACTAGCCTACACTAATAATAAATACATGTTCTTTTCTCATTTCAAGTAAAATAATGGCTGCATTTAGAAATAACACAACAGAGTGCTTTGGAAAAATTTGCATCTTAAAATAAAGTGCTTTCATTTTAGAAAAATAAGTCCCCCCTTCCTTTTCTTAACTCCATTTCACATTTTATCAGTCAGGCTCTCAGCCAACAAACCTCGTTTTCTCTTGATAGAAGTGAGCACTCTGTCTGTGCCTGCCTGCCTGTCTGTCTGTCTTTCTATCTATCGGTCGCTCGCAATGCAAACTTTGCATGCCGGTGTGTGTGCGCCCTGGATTTGAGTGTGTGTGTGCTCATGTGTGGCACTTCCATAGACAGCTGGTCAGGATCGCATCACACTTCACGAGACATACTGGTTTTGAACTGCTCGTGAGACAAATGAATGAACATGAGTCTGCCTGCTCTGGATTAAAACTAAAGCTTTGTTTTCGCGGTCTACTCGTTTCTTTTGAGCACGTGATGTGAAATACTTCTCTCGCATTTCTCTGAGTCTCACCTCTCCTCCGCCGTGTGTCAACTCTCCCGCAGCAGCAGCAGGCAGAATCGATTCGCTTGTTGATTGGCTGAGTAGCATCACGTGTGATGATTTACAGCGCATGCATTGGTCTGTGAGCTTCCTGACAGATAAACCAGTACCGTAAAGGCTAGAAAAGCATGTGCCGGTTAAA
>NC_139624.1:31430912-31435912 GCF_964638095.1 Poromitra crassiceps | reverse complement strand
CGACTTGGTGGTGCTGATTGAAAAACAGCGTAGCCTATTTCAGTAGGAACGCGGCGCACGCTGACACATGACCCCCGTAGTAGTGGGTGGATTACAGCAAAACAGTCACCTGACATGAGAGGTGTGAATGAGGTTGGAGAGAGAGAGAGAGAGAGAGAGAGAAAGAGAGAAAGAGATGGGGGGGGGGGGGGGTCATGTAGGGACAAAGAGAGAGAGGCAAGCTGGACAAGGATAGAGTTAGACAGTGAAAGAAGAGAGAGAGGTAGAGAGAGAAAAAGTGACAGAGGTCATGTAGGGAGAGAGAGAGATACGGGGGGTAGAGAGAGAGGCAGAAAGAGAGAGATGGAGGGTCATATGGGAGAGAGAGATACAGGGAGTTAGAGAGAGAGGCAGAAAGAGAGAGAGAGAGAGTGGTAAAAGAAGAGATGGAGATCCAGAAGGGGATAGAGAAGGAGAGACAGAGAGAGAGAGTCAGAGAGACAGAGACAGAGAGAGACAGAGAGAGAGAGAAACAGAGAGACAGAGAGAAAGAGAGGAAATTAAAGACAAAAAACACAAAGGAGCATACAGCAGCGCAGAGGGAGTGAGAGAAAGAAAAGAGATCAAATGATCCAAAGAGGAGAGAAGGAGGGAAAAGCGAGGAAGCAAGGAGGAATGAAAAAAGCCGAGGAGAGAGAGAGCAGGGAGAACAGGCAGGCCTATTGTTAAAGGACAGAAAGATCATGTTACTGTTTGTGAACTGTACACTAAGCAGGCATTTGTGATGAGTTGGCTAAAAGCGGACCGCTAAAAAACTCTTCTTCGCCTGTTTTCGGAACACCCATGCAGTTCCGCTCAGCTTACAGTGTTTGACTGTTACTGCGCGGGTTTGGCGGCTGAGGGGTGGCTGTGCGATCTGGGGTGCGGACGCCCCGCTCACTCCGCCATTCACCCGCCAAACATCAAACATGCAGAAGAAGATGCACTGTGTGAGGAGAGGAAGCTCCTCTGTTGTCCTTAGACAACCTTTAAAGCTGCTGTCTTATTATGTGCCTTCTGGCTGTGTTCAGCACAGAGAACATGTGTGTGTGTGTGTGTGTGTGTGTGTGTGTGTGTGTGTGTGTGTGTGTGTGTGTGTGTGTGTGTGTGTGTGTGTTACACATGACCCATCCTCCCTCCTCATGCAATGCAAATAGCAGGGTTTCATCTTCTGCAGAAGTGTGTATGACTGTTTGATTTGATTTGATTTATTTATTTAGCACAATTTAAAAAGAAAAACAGTCCAAGGAGGGAACGAAGCCCAAAGGGCTTGACTTGTACAGAGTTCCACTCCCATCATACTGCAGTGAATACGTAAAACACAAGATAAGCAAAGACATTTACAACATAGAAAAACTATAAACATATACAACATAAAAGAAAACATGGTTACATAATATGGAAGATAATGACATTGAAGGTTAAGACATGATAAGATGTTTTTTCAATAACTTTTTGAAGGATGTGAAAGATAATGTTGACCTCAGAGACATGTCCAAATCATTCCAAAGTTTGGACCTCTAGATGTGATATTAAATTGATGAACAGATGTTCGACAGAAAGGTAAATGAAGATTGCCACTATGCCTGGTTGAATATGAATGAAAATCAGATAAAAAAATAAAGAAATTATGAAAAGTGACTGGAAGATCTTGTTTACTGTTGATAAATTTATGCATAAACAAGCATGAGGGAAAAACATTAACTTTGTGAATGGGTAATATTGAATATTTCATAAAAAGAGGTGCAGATGGTTCGTGTCTACTAGACAGAGAGATCGTTCTTAAGAATCTTTTTTGGATTATCAGTAATTTGTTGAGGTAAGTTGGATAAGTTGCAGACCAGACAATATTGCAGTAATTCATATATGGAAATAGAAAACTATAATACAAAGTCAAGTGAGCAGAGGGATTGATCAGGGGACAAACCTTTTTCAGTATGCCAAGCATCTTCATTGATCTTTTGCAAACTTGATTAATATGATTCTTCCAATTTAGACCTTCATCCAAAACAACACCCAAAAATGTGGTGTGTGATACTTGAAGGATTTCAGTTCCGTCAATTTATATTTTGGCTTCTTTTGCATAAGATTTATTTTTGTTGCAGAATATCATAAAGTAAAAATTTTTTACATTGAGAGTTAGCTTATTGATCTGGAACCAATTTGAAACAGTTGATAATTCATCATTTACACTTGCAATGAGAGACTTGAAGTCATCATGAACAGCTATAAGACTGGTGTCATCAGCAAATAATAAGGGGAGAAGGTTATTGCAAGACATAGGCAAGTCATTAATGTAAATTAAAAATAATAAAAGGCCCAAGATCGATCCCTGTGGAACCCCAAAGAGAATACTTGATTTAGTAGATGAGACACCATTTAAATAAACAAACTGCTCTCTATTATCCAGGTAATTGATCAACCAATTGAGGGCAACACCCTGGATTCCATATCTATTGAGTTTTGAAATGAGAAGTTTATGGTTGATGGTATCAAATGCTTTGCTTAAATCAAGAAAAACACCAAGGGCAATTTTTTTTCTATCCAGAGCTGAAGAAATGTTATTGACAAGTTGCAGCAATGCATGCTCAGTGGAATATTTCCTGCGAAAGCCATATTGATGGTTATACAGGATATTGTTAACAGCTAAGTGCTTAGAGATTCTTACATAAACCAATTTTTCCAAGATCTTTGAGAAACAGGGTAATATGGATATTGGACGATAGTTGCCAAAGTCCTTTGTGTTACCAGATTTAAATATTGGTACGACTTTGGCAATTTTGAGTTATTGGGGGACAATACCAAACTGAAGAGATAAAGAAAGAATGTGGCTTAGGGGATGGATGATGTAATCTATAGTTTCTTTCATAAGACTGCTTTTAATGCCATCATGACCTTGGGCGGAGTTCTTTAGGTTCTTAATAATTTCATACACTTCTTCAGCACTGGGAGGATCAAAACCAAAAAGTGGTGGAAATGTACCTTTAATAAAACTACATGGGTTCACATCAGAGTCCTTTATGCTAGATGCCAAGGAAGAGCTCACATTGACAAAAAACTCATTGAAACCCTCAGCTGTATTTCTCGGGTCACAAAGAGATCCATCCTTTCCTAACATCTCAGTGGGTACAGCAGCTAGAGTTTTTTTTGCGATGAAGTAATTGGTTGATGAGATTCCAGGTTGACTTAATGTCATTAGAAGCTTGAGTAAACTTATTGGCATAATATGTTTTTTTTTGCCTTCCTTAGTGATAGAGTAAATTTATTTTTATATTTCTTGTATATTTCCAAATTTTCAGAAGTAGGGTTACTAATAGCTTTCCTATATAGTTTATTTTTCTTGCGAGAGCACTTTTTTAGCTCATCCGTCATCCAAGGTTTCCCTTTGGATGAGTTATTTTTGTTTTTTGAGGTGACCAATGGAAAGCTAGTCTCTAGAATTGAATTAAAAATAACTAAAAATAACTGATAGGCTTCATTAACATCTTGTAACCTGAGAACTGTCTGAATATGAAGACATTAAAGTATGTTTTCAACCATTATTTAGCAGCTCATTCAGGTTCAGCGATTACATTTTACTTTACTTCATTTTTTCTAGTTATATAAACATCATACAAAGCATTTCTCTTTCTTTTTCTTGAGCCACAGTAGATTCACACAGTAGAAGTCAAATCATGCAAACTGAATAATATGAGTAATAGTATAGTAATAATAACATGGCGTTCAGCGCACATAGGAAACCTTATGCAATGATGAAATGATTGAATAAAATAATATGCACAGAAAATAAAATCCATGCAGGTTTTACATACTGGTTTTATGTAGCTGTGGTGAAGAAGGAACCTCCTTCCTCACTGGTGGATTACTGATGTAGCTGTCGAACCACACACACACACACACACACACACACACACACACACACACACACACACACACACACACACACACCACGTGTGTAAGTCTAAAACCTAAGGGGAGATGTTGGGGATGAGAGGATTCAATGGACGCTGGCCACAGACTCCAAAGCTGCGCCGGTGCGTTTTCTCCTGAGTGACGGCGCACTGCGGCTCCCTGTAATTGACCTGCTGTCGGAGCGCGCAGGGCTGCTAGCAGCATTCCTCTGCCTGAACACCACAACACATGAAAGCTTGGGCCACAGCTGTTCTGGATGGAGGGAAATGACTCCCAGATGGTGAAGTGTGTTTTGTGTACGTGTGTGTTTGTATATGTGTGTGTTCCTTGCCACATAACAGAGTGCTTTTACTCTACAACTGGCCTGAGTCAAGTCCTAGCGGAAATGGGGGGAATACTATAGCAGGATGGAAGGCAATTTGTGGGTGTATCTTACTGTGCACAAATCTATGCCCCACCCATGGATTCATCTGTGTGTGTGTGTGTGTGTATGTGTGTGTGTGTGTGTGTGTGTGTGTGTGTGTGTGTGTGTGTGAGTGTGCGCGTGTGTGTGTGTGTGTGTGTGTGTGTGTGTGTGTGTGTGTGTGTATGTGTGATGTGTGATGTGCACGGTAAGGCCTGACTAGGTGTCTGTGTGTATGTGTGTGTAGGATATCATAATTTCTGAACCAAGATACGTGGCAGATCACCTTTCTAGATAGGTGAATATTAACATTACACACGTCATGATATTGAAAGACCGCGGTGGTGCTCTGTATGTGCTGCGTCAGTCATCCGATGGTCAGTGGTGCTCTGTATGTGCTGCCTCAGTCATCCGATGGTCAGTGGTGCTCTGATGTGCTGCGTCATGTAGTTATCCGATGGTGAGTGGTGCTCTGATGTGCTGCGTCATGTAGTTATCCGATGGTGAGTGGTGCTCTGTATGTGCTGCGTCATGTAGTTATCCGATGGTGAGTGGTGCTCTGTATGTGCTGCGTCATGTAGTTATCCGATGGTGAGTGGTGCTCTGTATGTGCTGCGTCATGTAGTTATCCGATGGTGAGTGGTGCTCTGTATGTGCTGCGTCATGT
>NC_139624.1:31423412-31425912 GCF_964638095.1 Poromitra crassiceps | reverse complement strand
GTGAACTGTCAGTGTGTGAGAGTCTGTCAGTGTGAACTTTCAGTGTGTGAGAGTCTGTCAGTGTGAACTGTCAGTGTGTGAGAGTCTGTCAGTGTGAACTGTCAGTGTGTGAGAGTCTGTCAGTGTGAACTGTCAGTGTGTGAGAGTCTGTCAGTGTGAACTGTCAGTGTGTGAGAGTCTGTCAGTGTGATCTGTCAGTGTGATATGTCAGTGTGTGAGAGTCTGTCAGTGTGATCTGTCAGTGTGTGAGAGTCTGTCAGTGTGATATGTCAGTGTGTGAGAGTCTGTCAGTGTGATATGTGAATGTGTGAGAGTCTGTCAGTGTGAACTGTCAGTGTGATATGTCAGTGTGTGAGAGTCTGTCAGTGTGATATGTGAATGTGTGAGAGTCTGTCAGTGTGAACTGTCAGTGTGTGAGAGTCTGTCAGTGTGAACTTTCAGTGTGTGAGGAGAGTCTGTCAGTGGGAACTGTGAGTGTATGACTCTGTCAGTGGGAACTGTCAGTGTGTGAGTCTGTCAGTGTGAACTGTGAGTGTATGAGAGTCTGTCAGTGTGAACTGTCAGTGTGTGACTCTGTCACTGTGAACTGTCAGTGTGTGACTCTGTCAGTGGGAACTGTCAGTGTGTGAGTCTGTCAGTGTGAACTGTCAGTGTGTGACTCTGTCACTGTGAACTGTCAGTGTGTGAGTATGTCAGTGTGAACTGTGAGTGTGTGAGAGACTGTCAGTGTGAACTGTGAGTGAGAGTCTCTCAGTGTGAACTGTGAGTGTATGTGAGTCTGTCAGTGTGAACTGTGAGTGTATGAGAGTCTCTCAGTGTGAACTGAGTGTGTGGGTATGTCAGTGTGAACTGTGAGTGTATGTGAGTCTGTCAGTGTGAACTGTGAGTGTGTGAGAGTCTCTCAGTGTGAACTGTGCAGTCAGTCAGTCAGTGAGTCTTGATGAGACTTGAAGGGTGTGATCGACTGCGGTGTGGGTGTGACGCATTCTGTGGTCTAGATTGGTGATAGAGAACATTTAGCACTCATTGCTAGACATTCGCAGCTCTAAATTAGTAGTAGCAAACAGGGTGCAAACGACTGCAATCTGCTAATTAAGTGTCTACTTGAGGAAAAGGGATTCTAAATTAAGAAAAATAGTCTGCTATCAAATGGTAAACGTCTGTGCCTCAGAATCAAAGAGCGAGGGTTTCTTTCTAAACCACACAGGCAGAAATCCATCAGAAGAAGCAAAGACCAATTTCTCCACCAACAGTAAGTAGCCTCAATAGACCAGAATGCAATGTAACTTTAGGACATGAACCCAGATCTCATCCCCCCGGTCATTGCTCTACCCCAGGGGTGCCCACCACTCTGATCTACCATAAAATAAAATAAAATAAAATAAAATAAAATAAAATAAAATAAAATAAAATAAAATAAAATAAATAAAAGAATAAAAACAATGAAAATACATGAAAGAATGTACATTACATAGGGGTGGGTATCGATACTCTTATCGATACTCTCCATAATTTGGTGCAAAAATAAAGACATGAAATGTGAAAAGTTATTTTGCTACTACTTTTTTGCAGAAATGACTACAGTAGTTAAATTCCTGAGAAGGCTTTCATCATTGTGATTATCAAACTTAGGTCACCTACTGTATGTAGCAGAAATGTGCAATTATTTTTAAAATCGGATCCCTATGAACAGAGAAAATGGCTGTAGTTTTCACCACACTCTAAGGGGGATCCTACTACAACACCCACAATGCATTGTCCACATCACTGGCTTGACATAAAAAGAAGAAAAGAAAGAAGTTGCTGCAGGGACAGAGCAAAGCATTATATCTCTTTACTGAGGCTTATTTCCATCATAACGTTTTCATCATTTTGTCTGGAATCATACACGTTTCAAGGATTATGAAACAAATGAAAGGATAATTTCGTGGACAACGTGGAACTTATTTTCATATTTTGTTATGTTTAACTACCTAGAGCAGAAATGTCTGAAAATGAAGCAGTATTTAGCGAGAACCACCGCGCAACGGGGCATCTGGGAACCGTGCATGTACGGAGCGTATTTTCTGCCACGCACATCATTATTATACATAGAAATGGTAGCACGTCTATTGACCTCCATCTGATCCCAGATCCTGAGAGTCTCACGAGAGTTGCGTTGTTGCAGGAAAAGTCAACTGTAGTGGAGCAAGATGCCATGTGTGGCTTGGAGCAATCTGGGAACCCATCGGTTAATTTTTTTTTTTTTTTTTTTTACCTCTGGGGGCAGCCTTGTTTCAATGCTGTGCAACAGGAACTCGAGGGGCTCCGCCGGCAGTGGAAGAAAATCCCTTTCCGCTTCCTGCAAGCGCTGCCATTGGCTCCGACCGACCAGCTCTGACCTTTTATGGATTTCCTTTCCCCTCCCTGCGTGTTGCTCTCAAATCCCTCCGTCGCTATGAAACAACATTGCTAGTAGGCTACACGCTGAAAATGGTAAGTTTTGACTACACATCGGTCA
>NC_139624.1:31410912-31420912 GCF_964638095.1 Poromitra crassiceps | reverse complement strand
GCCTGTGTGTTTTGTAGACTGCCTGCTGTCTGCTTGCCTGTGCGGCTGTGATATGGAGGCCCATTGTTTTAGGCTGACTGAGTTGTGTTTGTGAAGGGGTGGCAGCTCACAATCTGCCTTCTTGTCGGCCCCGGTGGATTTATAGCCACGCCCCAGACACCAATCAATGGACAGAGAGCGGAGGAGAGGAAGGAACTGTGTCACTGTGTGTGTGTGTGTGTGTGTGTGTGTGTGTGTGTATCAACATCAACCCCCAACCTTAAAAATGAAGCCAACATGGAAGTACCAAAAGCTGCAGTTCCCCTGAATGGCCACTTGAGGCTGGCTCCTATAAGAGTCAGCTCTGCCAGCTTCATGCTGACAGATCATAAATTCAGTTTAAGATCTACTTCTGCAACAGCTTTCAGTCTTTGTTCTTGCACGCAAGTTTATCAATTGCTAGTTCCAGTTTACCAAGTTTCAAGTGTTTCAAGCCCGTCAAGTGTCTGCGCGTGAAGCCACTAGTTTCCCGCCTAACAAAAACACCTTGTTCAGAAAATTCATTCTGGATGCAAGTATCTCTTAATAGCCAATAGCCATTTGGAAAATTGCAAAAGTTTATATTGCGTTGTTTTTAATTAATCCTTACATTCAGTGTACAAAGGCCTTTCTTTCTCTGCGTGCACTGCACATCTGTCTGATTGCAGCCTATACATACATGCTTTTTTACGGTAGGCTATACCAGCTCTGTGTGTGTGTGTGTGTGTGTGTGTGTGTGTGTGCATTGCTCAGTGCTTGCATTGCCCAGTCTTCAGAGCAAATTGGGGCAAGACAACTGACTGCTGATGCAAACAGTTCCTCCTATAGGCTGAGCTATGGAAACTCCCGGGACTGCAAGAAAGCAACACTGATGCAACTTAGTGTACATGTTGAGTTGGATGTTATACATAACCTTGCTTCCATGAGGCCATCCTGATGTCAGAGCTGCATGTTACTCTGTCTGTGCATACAATCTATGATGTCAGAGCTGCATGTTAGTCTGTGTGTACAATATCTATGATGTCAGAGCTGCATGTTACTCTGTGTGTACAATATCTATGATGTCAGAGCTGCATGTTAGGCTACTCTGTGCGTACAATGAGGAGTATGTTCATGTGGGCAGAGGAGTGTGTGTGCCAGTCTACACGCACACACTGAGGTGGCAAACATCCATCCATTCATTCATCCATTCATTCATCCATTCATCCAAGGATCCTTGATGGAACAACTCAAGCGGAGGTCCTTTAATGTTATGGTCCCTATCGCTCTTGTTAATCTGTCCAACGTGACAGCCACAATAATGCCTTTTCCCTGGAGCGCCCGCCAGCGATGCAAGTCCTGTGTGTGTGTGTGGGTGTGTGTGTGTGTGTGTGTGTGTGTGTGTGTGTGTGTGTGTGTGTGTGTGTGTAAAATATGGCAGTTAGAGAAGTGCGAGGGGGGGACCAATAAACATACACTAGGCTCCAGAGACGAGTTGGGCCCCACCAGCATGTCTCGCATACAGACACACACACACACACACACACACACACACACACACACACACACACACACACACACACACACACACACACACACACACACACACACACACACAGACACACACACACACACACACACACACACACACACACACACACACACACACAGACACACACACAGACACACACACACACACACACACACACACACACACACACACACACACACACACACACACTGACAACTCATATCACATTAGCACCATTTCCCTCTGGACCTTTACCATTAAGGCCTAGAGTCCCCCCCCCCCCCCCCCCCGCCCTCTATTCCCCCCCTCCCCTTTCCTTGATCCGTCTCTGCCACTTTGGGGCTGTTGTCTCCCCTACACTCTCCCCTCTCATGTTCCTCTAAGCTCCCGTGCATCGGCGGGGTTTGGAGGGGGGTCGCACACCAACAGCGTGTCGGGAAAAGCATCTCCTTACACTCCCTCCACCGCCGCACATAAGCTGATTGGTCCCAGTCGGGTCTCTCCGACATGTTAGTTTAGCAAAACAGCTAGATAGTGTTGTCTCTGCTGGGACGAAATAATGGGGTGGAAGGATCGGGGGGTGGGGGTAATGTGTAGAGAGAGAAAGCAAAAGATGACAAAGACGGAAGTCGACAGCTTAACGATGTTTAATGAGCCCTGTGGAGAAATTGGGCCATTGCTCCAGGAAAAATAATAGATTCATGCCCATGGATAAATATATTTATGTATATTTGTCATATCTAAATACGGTATGTATGAATGGAACGTTAGAAACATAGAAATCTAAAGAATAATAGCAATATGCGTAGGCCATACCTACAGTATGAAATGATGAAACCGTGTGTTGATTGTTGCTGTATAGGTGTGTATGTGTGCCCAAGCATATTGGTGCGTATATATGCATGCGTGTCTGCATTCACACGAGTGTCTGCTTGCATATGCATAAGAGAGAAACAGGGGAGTTGGAGAAAAATAAAATAAATAAAAGTAGATGAGTGAAATGTTACAAAGTGAGAAACCTTCCACTTCTTGTGAAAGCAAACCCAGCTCTTTTATTCCCCCTCCCCATTGCCACATTAGCAAAGCACAAATACAAGAAACACCAAACAAGGAAGAAGAAAGAAAAAAACAACAACACACAATTAATAAAAACTAATTTGATGCTAACGGGAGACTCTAGTGGGGAGTATAACCGACCCTGCGCTAATTGCCCCTACCGGTTCATTAAATGGTTTTACACACAGCAATGTGACAGCACGGAGCTGCTTTGGAGATGCTAATAAACAGAATTCATTACAGAAACAATAGGAAAACAGTAATTAGCCAGATCCTCGACCCTAACACAGAGGGGTATATGTTAATTTATCCAGCAGATGAATTACAAACAGCAAGGGGCCGAGCCAAAGATGAGAGCATGTCTGTGTGGATCTCTACACTTAAGGAGAAGTGCTCACAGTATTTCTGAACTGTGAAGTAAAACAATAACAAATATAAATCAATTGTGTAATTTCAGATTAGTTTATAAGGTTATTTTTTAAATAATCGGCCACAGCTATGCCGTTTTACGTACGATCGGGCTGAAACCTTCAGGGAGTGTAAAGAGCACCCATGTGGGTGACCTGACAGAGCCAGATCTTTTTATTAGGTAATTGCCCTAATTACCTCATGTGATAATGCTGAATACAGTGATGCTGCTGAAGCTGCAGGGTCAGCTCGGTGAGCTGCAGGGCGGGCGGTCCTAGGAATCGAGCGCGCGTAGCGCACGAGATGCCTAGTATCAGTGGTGGAGGGTACACCGGGGCAGAGGGTTCGCCCGCCCCGGGCCCACTCCACAGTGGGCCCTCATCACAAAAAAAAAAAAAAAAAATGCAGGCCAGGCCAGGCCACCGGGCATCGGCCCGACGTGCCCGATTATGCAGTCCGCGCCTGTCTGTGTGTGAGAGAGAGAGGGAGACAGGGGCAGACAGGATGCTGTCTGTGACAGCCTGTCGCTGTCCATCTGCGGTGGTGCTGAACCGAGGGGCTGTGCCTCGGTGCTGAAACATCTGAAGAGGCCTGGCTGGCAACCTGTGTTTTTCTTTTTCTTCTTCAGAACAAGCTTGTCTGTAAAGTGGCTTCACTGTAGGCTTTCTTGGACATTATATTACTTGGCTCAATGAGTGACAAATTGTGTTTTCGGATATAAGGGCTATCAGCTATTTTACAGTTGTGACTTAAAATGACTTTATTTAATAAAGTCAGTAGTGTGAGTGTGAGAGGAATTCAATCAATAGACAATAACATTGGTGTGTTTTAAATGAGATATTCCACTAAATATGCCTAAAACAGATTCAAACATGCAAAAAAGGCAAATTTTTCTTCGCCGCCGGCCTTGTGGCTGGTGGCGTGGGTCCCCCTAAAAGTTTTGCCCCCTCTGGGCTGTAATGTTTCTGTTGTAACTGACCAGACGGACAACGACGTACTGAACGATATCTTTATTCGTGTCTCTCGTGCATACAGCCGTATCGTATATAGCTGTCTCGCTGACTGCCTGATTGCAAAGATAGCTGACTGTTTATATCCTGCAACCTCCACTAGGTGGCATAGCGTATCTGCAAACATGTAACTAGTGTAAACATCACATTGCTCTTTTTTTTTTTTTTTTTTAACATTGTTGTCAATAGTATGGTTTGTCATTATCACAGTGAGCTTACTCATCTATTAAACATATCTCAATACGTGCCTCACATTACTCCTCTAGTAATATGGCAAATCTGTCTTTAACAGTACATAAGCACTTCACCTTTACATTCTAGGTCTGAACACATAACCCATAGCACTTGTATGAAGAACCGTACCAATTATGACAAATATTATGACAAATACATTTTCGATTCTTTTTTTTTTTTTACAGGACTTTTCTCTTTTTTTTTTCTTTTTTTTTAATATATAAGTCCTTAAACTATGTGTAGTCCTGAAGGTACACGGGAGGACGTCTGTCACGCCTCGAGGGGTACCTCGGTGGTTCTGAGATTGTAGAGGCATCATCATGGTCGCTACCATCATCATCACGATCAGATGAAATGTCCTGTATCCCTGGAATTATCTTCTTGAAGAAGGATGAATTCCGGACGATGGAGTGTCCATTTCTGGCCGCCGTCACCATGGAGCCTTTCACTTTGGTCACAGTGTATGGCCTGCTGTTGTATGGTGTGGTGAGCTTATTACGCTTAGGCTGACGATGAAGCACAGTATCACCTGGAGCGAGGGTGTGTGGTGTAGCATGACGATGAGAGTCTGCATGAGATTTCATCTTGGTTTTAGCCTTCTTATCCCTTGCTCTCACTTCAGAGTCCGAGCTGTTCCTTGTGGCATGAGTGACTGAGGGAATCTTTGTATACATCTTGCGTTGGAACAGCAGCTCGGCAGGTGAGATTTCCGTTGTGCTGTGAGGTGTGGATCTGTACTCACGTAGGAAGATGTTCAGTTGTTGTTTCCATGGAAGTCCTTGCGTTTCAGCCACACGGATAGCTTTACCCAGTGTGCGCATGAATCTTTCAGCTGTAGCATTGGCTTGAGGCCAAAGTGGTGTGATGGAATCCTAGGTGTGCTGCGAACTGGGAGAATTGGTCACCGTTGAAAGGGGGGCCATTATCAGTCCTCACGACTCTGGGGATTCCAAACATGGAGAAAACCTTATCCATGACCGGCATGACTGTGTTAGCTGAAGTTGACTTTACACTCTCAACGACTGGGTAGCGGGTGTAATCATCCACGATGACTAGCAGTTACTCTCCTGTTGGAAGTGGTCCATAGAAGTCTGCACTAACGCTGTGCCAGGGAGCTTCTGGCAGTGCTGACATTTTTAGTGGCTCAGTATTCGATACTGGTGTGCTGGCCTGGCATGGTAGACAACTGCGTACTGCTGCTTCTGCTTTGCGATCAATGTCTGGAAACCAAACTTTGGTTCTGATTAGTGCTTTAGTTTTGGCAATACCTTGGTGTCCTTCGTGGGCCAGCTGTATGACTCTATCTTGTAGGGCAGTGGGAATCACTATTCTGGTGCCCCTGAGTACCACGTCTGATTCATGTGACACAGTTAGCTCAGTGTGGACTTTTCGAAACTGCTTTAGTATGTCAGCATATGGTGACTTGTCAGTTTGGTGCCATGTGTTATTCCTGATGTGAGCAATTACTTCTTGAAGGATCGGATCTGTGAGCGTCTTTGCCTTGATCTCGTCGAGTGTCATGGCTTTAGGTGTTGCATGACTCGCGATGAAGCTCACGTACTCCTCTGCTACTTTTGCTGCTCGTGTGCTCTCAACTGTCTGAGATGGGATGGGGTGTCGAGACATGTAGTCTGCTGGATTGTCGGCTCCCTTCCTGTATTCCACCCTGAAATCATAGGGCTGAAGCCTCAGACCCCATCTCTCAATCCTGGCGGGTGGTCTTGATCTGGGATTGTTCCATATTATTTCTAGTGCTTTGTGGTCTGTCACCAGAATAAAAGGGTGGCCATAGATGTATAGGTGGAAATGCTCACAGCTCCACACTATAGCCAGCGCTTCCTTTTCTGTCTGGGAGTATCTCCTCTCCACATCGCTGAGAGACCGACTTGCATATGCTATGATATACTTCATCCCTTTTTCATCTTTCTGGCAGAGGATAGCACCTAGTCCAACAGGGCTAGCATCCACAACCAGCTCTGTTTCTCTACCAGGGTAGAAATATGACATGGCATTGTCACTGGTTAGACTGTCTTTCAGTGTCTGTAACGCATCTTGCTGTTCTGGGCCCCACACCCAGGGTGCGTCTTTTCTGGTGAGCTTGCGTAGCGGGTCTGAGACGGAGGAGAAATCTTTGATAAACCTGGAGCAATAATTGGCCATGCCCAGTAGACTTTTGATTTCAGCTGGGCTCTCTGGGTCTGCAGCACGCTTGACTGCAGCGACCTTCTTTGGATCAGCTGAGACACCTTCAGCTGAGAACATGAAACCGAAGAACTCAAGCCTGGACTTGTTGAATTCACATTTTTCACGGTTGAGCGTGAGACCGCTTTCACTGAGCCTCTGGAACAACGCTCGAAGGTTGTCATCATGTTCAGTCTGGGAGGCACCATAGACGATGATGTCATCGCTGAGGTTCTTGACACCAGCGAGACCTTGCAGTGTTTGGCATATGGCGTTTTGAAACACCTCGGCAGCGGAAGATATGCCAAAACTCAGTCTTTTGTAGCGCCTCAATCCACGGTGAGTAGTGAACGTGGTGATATATCTGCTGTCTGGGTGTAGCTCCAACTGGTGGTATCCAGCTCTCAGATCCAGCTTGGAAAACACAGTTGCTCCATTCAACTCGTGTATTACGTCATCCATGGTGGGAGTAATATGACGCTCTCTCTCTATGGCCATGTTAGCTTGGCGCATGTCGACACAAAGCCATACTTTGTCAGGCTCTTTAGGCTTTGGAGGTGTGACGATAGGCGAGACCCATGGAGTTGGGCCCGTGACCTTTTCGATGATGTCATCCGCCTCCAGTTTCCGAAGCTCATCCTCGACCTTCTTCCTTATGTGGAACGGTACTCGTCGATGCGGTTGGCATGTGGGTCTGATATCAGGGTTTATGTGGATCTTTACCTGAACATCCTTTAGTTTTCCGATTCCTTTAAACAGCTCAGGGTGACTTTCCACCAGCTCCTCTGCAACTGTTGAATATTGTGGTGTGGACGACACTGTGGTGACTATTTTAATCAGTCCCAGCGCTTTGGATGTGTTGTAGCTGAGAACATTGAAGCAGTCACCTTTAATGACAAAGAATGTGCACATTGTCTTTTTCTGTCTTTTTTCCACGCTGCACCTGAAGGCACCACTGACTGGCAAAGGAACTTTGGAGCGGAATGGATAGATCCTGGTTTTGGTGGCGCTGAGCTGTGGACATGGCATCAGAGTCTCAAAGCATGTTTCACTGATGCAATTTACTGAGGCTCCTGAATCAAGCAAGACTCGCACACTGCTGCCATTCAGCGTCACGTTAGTCTGTGGCAGCTCTGTCTGTGAGATTTGTCCACCATCCACTGCAAAGACATAAGCATCATCACTGCTGGAAGAGTTGTGCTCAGTTTGCTCATTATGTGCAGCCTTTGTTATGTGATGGACCTTCTTATGGCGTTGATCAGCCTTGCTTTGTGGTCGTCTTGAGTCTCCGGATTTTGAACGGCACTGTTTTGCAAAATGATTTTGCTTACCACAGGCTCTGCATTCTTTTCCTCTAGCAGGACAGTCACCATCATGAGGGTATTTACCTCCACAGTTCCTGCAGCGGTTGTCGGAACGCCGTTTTTCTGACCACCTGCTGTTGTTTGTATATTTCTCCCCTGTCTTTCGATCCATAACATTGATTGCAGCTGCTGTGCCTTTCTCTATGCCAGATGCTTGCATTTCTGACAGTTCAAGTGTTCTCCCATGGTCAAGAAGCTCATCTAGGCTTAATTCAGGCTCCCTTAGCACTTTCCTGCGCAGCCTGGATGATGCACAGCTTTGTATGATTTGCGTTTTAATCTCTGCTTCAGTATCTGCAAATTCACAGTTCTTAGCTAGCATCCTTAGCCTAGTGTGATAACTGTCCAGATTTTCTCCTGGCTCTTGCATGGTTTTTCTGAAGATGTACACTTGATACTGGATGTTTTTCTTGGGGGAAAAGTATCCAGATAACTTCTGTTTCGTTTCAGCATACTTGTCTCCTGTTGCTGCTAATGTATCATAGATATCATGCACTCGTTCACCTGCTATATGCAACAACAGTGCTTTGAGTCTAGCATCGCCAGTAATGTTCATTGCTGTGGTGTAGTTTTCAAACCTTTGCACCCATTTATTCCAGCGAAGTCCTACAGATCCAGGATCTGTTTCGGTGTCGAATGGTGGGAGAGCCGGAGTGTTTCCTGCCATGCTTACTGCAGTGCGCCGATCTCCCGTCTTCTTGTTGCTAGCTCGTTAGCTTCGCTCTTGTTGTTGCTAGCTTCGTTAGCTTAGCTTCACGTTTCCACTTGTCCGTCCTCTCCCTCTTTCTTTTTCGGGAGTTTCCGCGGTGACCGTGTTAACTCTTCACACGCCTTGCCTTTTTACACCTCGTCGCCAATGTAATGTTTCTGTTGTAACTGACCAGACGGACAACGACGTACTGAACGATATCTTTATTCGTGTCTCTCGTGCATACAGCCGTATCGTATATAGCTGTCTCGCTGACTGCCTGATTGCAAAGATAGCTGACTGTTTATATCCTGCAACCTCCACTAGGTGGCATAGCTTATCTGCAAACATGTAACTAGTGTAAACATCACATGGGCTGATAGGGTCGCTCCGCCCCTGCCTAGTATATATACATGTATATAGGCACGCATCTCCACTGGAATCTTATGGCTAATATTTAATTTGAACACATGGAGCTGTATCCTGGAAATTAAACTGACACTATTCAGGAAATAGGACTCAATATTTGCATACATGCAGTATTATCCAAAGCCCCAGCAATGTTGGAAAACTAGTCAAGCATATTACATGTTAAATACATTGCCTCAATTTCACGGCGTGGTATTTATATTTCAATAAAAATGCAGCGCACAAACACTCAGTGAAATGAGCCAATGTGGAACTATAAGCATAGCCCTCATGGACACAAAATGAGCCCCTATTCTCATGTAATATTAGACCAATAAACCAATAAACACGTGCCGTACAATAACCTGAGATCAGGAGACGGCGTTTCCCTCTTCGAATTGCACTGTATCAGAATATATTAGCATCTCCATACCATTATCGGCTGAGAGCTGCGCCTCCAGGTCCTATAAAACTATTATCAAGGTATCATGCTGATGATGCCGGCGCCCCTGGGGGTACAACATCTGTGTGTGTGTGTGTGTGTGTGTGTGTGTGAGAGAGAGAGAGAGAGAGAGAGAGAGAGAGAGACACACACACACACACACACACACACACACACACACACACACACACACACACACACACACACACACACACACACACACACACACACACACACACGTGCGTACCAGATACACATGTGGAGACATATAGGGCGAACTACATGTTCCCAGGCCCATTAAGCTGCTCATTAGAGAGGCAGTCACAGATGGTGCCGCTCTCTCCTCCACACTGGAAATGGCCTTAGAAAGCTTGCCATCGTCCCCTGCCTGCAGCGATACATCCCTGTCCCCGTCCCTGTCCCACCCACACCCTCTGTGTGTGTGTGTGTGTGTGTGTGTGTACATACTCTGGCTTGTGGTGTGCACACATGTGTACTGCCATATAATGTGAAATTATTATTTTTTTTTGCACAGAGAAAAGAAAAAATGGCAAAAAGACAAAAAAGTTTCACTTTTTTATCATGCAGCCACAGCACAGATGGAGGGTCAGGGAGATCTAATAGCGCCAACATACATGTTGTGCTTCGGGTACTCACCACCAGATTAAATATGAATCCAAC
>NC_139624.1:31383412-31408412 GCF_964638095.1 Poromitra crassiceps | reverse complement strand
TGTTAGCTGGATTAGCTGGATATTTGTGTGAACCACAAATATCACCAGATTTTCTTCAAGTCACCTTAAATTAAACCTAGTTTCATATGTCTGGATCGAGTTTCCCACCCCAGTGGGATGTAAGTTCAAAATGGCCACCAGGGAAATAAGGTTAATGAAGTATCAAATAATTATCATTATTACTAATAGCTTATAGTTGCTCCTAATGTCTTATAGCAAAGAACAAACAAAATCAAATAGTAAATTCAATTTAAACCATGGAGAGTTAGTGAAGGGGAACAATATGCTTTAAGCCCATTATATGAACCTCTAATGGGTCATACAATCATTTAACATAATATAAGCCATTATAGCATCATGCTTGCATCAGTGAAGTGTAACCAATTTGTGCGAATGCTTTGTTCTAAATATCTTCCTTCTCTTTCTCTCTGCGAGCAATTTCAGGGTGTAAGACCTTCCCTACCCCCCAAGAGAGAAGAGCCTTCACAGAAAGAGCCTTTTATCCTACACAGTATGTTCTAGTAATCCAGCTGTCTAACACACTACGCACTGTAAAGATAGAGGGCTTCCACCAGATATGAAAACCATGCAATACATTGTAAGAAGCCTATATGAAACATGATGTGTGTATGTATGAGATTCATGAGATATTGTATCCCCTTTTGTCCCCACTGAGTGGAAGGGTGGGAGGCTTTGTGTGTGTGTGTGTGTGTGTGTGTGTGTGTGTGTGTGTGTGTGTGTGTGTGTGTGTGTGTGTGTGAGTGAGTGAGTGAGTGAGTGTGTGTGTGTGTGTGTGTGTGTGTGTGTGTGTGTGTGTGTGTGTGTGTGTGTGTGTGGGGGGGGGGGGGGTAATGCATTGTATTTCCATTGTGTTAAACACAAGAGCAAACAGTATGGACGCCTCTGACAGAGGCTGACTAACACAGATGGATGGGGAATATTATGTGGCGAGTCCATTCCTCGACATGCTCCCAGGTTGGCTGTGTGAGAGGAGAGGCCTGTGGTCCTGAGAGGCGGGACCTGTGGTCCTGAGAGGCGGGGCCAGTGGTCCTGAGGGGCGGGGCCAGTGGTCCTGAGAGGCGAGGCCTGTGGTCCTAAGAGAGATCTAAACTGATTGATAGTCCAGCACAGATACAAGGATGCACTGAACACATAAACACTCACTGTCTCTTTGCATTTCTCTGGCAGGAACACCTATACTCTTTTTCCTCTCTAGCTTTTCTTTTCATTTACACCTGGCATCACCATGTGACTTGTATCCAGATGGTATCTGCACTGCACAGTCTGATCTTAGATTTTGCAAAGTGTCTTAAAATGCAAATACTTGTGAGAGTGGGAGAAATACACCACGACAGTATGACATGAACAAACCAATCGCCAGGATCAAATATCGCCATTGTACGTTTATAGAATCCATGATAGAAATGTTCATGTTTTACATTTCCTGCCAGGAAAATGTGAAATGGCTATACAGTATGTATGTATGGACACTTTGGTCCGCCAGCACAGATACAGGCCCGGTTTCTTTATCAGAGCAGGACCCTGCTCGGCCAAATAACCAGGAGGAGAGCCCAGTTCCGCCCGGTATTGTTTCGCGGTTTGGATCATGACTCGAACCAGACGAGAAAATTACATTCAAATATCTATAATATATCTATATATCGTCGCTGTCGTTCCAGGACCTCGAATCTCCAAAACAGCAACTTTTCAGGAAGTTAAAAAAACCTGTTTGCTCTTAAAATACTGAACCAAATGTCGTCAAAGTTGGCACATGTCTTAATTATAGTTAGTTTCCCACTGAATGTGTCATTACTTTATTAATATCTTACCTGGATAAGCTCAAATGATGTTGTTTATATTATCAGTCCGACTTGGAAGCACTTTCTCCCGGCCAGTCAGGCGGGAGAGAGTCGTATGCTCATGCACAAGCCCCAAGCTCCAGGTCGCGGGGGCGCGCGCAGGAGCAACAGTGTGCCCCTCGCCTCTCATCTTTCGCATGGGGTGAGAAATAGTCTGACATAACGTAGCATTAACATTACTTTATTCTATCTATATATATATATATATATATATATATATACTGTATATATACTGTATACTGTATATATACTGTATACTGTATATATATATACAGTATATATATGTCTGGTCATTCTGTCTTTCACTCTGTCTCTGTCTCTGTCCTCTCTCTGGTTGATAATTGAATATGCTGTTTGGAGAAGTCCATAGACATCAGTACATTCTGTCTGTCTCTGTCTCTGTCCTCTCTCTGGTTGATAATTGAGTATGGTGCTGTTTGCAGAAGTCCATAGACATCAGTACATTCTGTCTGTCTCTGTCTCTGTCCTCTCTCTGGTTGATAATTGAGTATGGTGCTGTTTGCAGAAGTCCATAGACATCAGTACATTCTGGGCATCCCTCAACCCTCGTGAATTAATGGCCGCTGGGAGCGCAGCAATAGAGCCTGGGGATCAATACATCAGCCCAATGGAAGATGCTGAGACAGAAACACTCCTGTGTGTGTGTGTGTGTGTGTGTGTGTGTGTGTGTGTGTGTGTATGCATGTGTGCGTGTGTGCATGCGTGTGTGTGAGTGTGTGTTTGTGTGCTTGAGAGTGTGTTTCTGGTCTGTCTGTTTGTGTATGTGTGTGTGTTGGTGGATTTGTGCATTTCAGTGCCAGCTTGCATCAGACTTTGTGTGCGTGCGTTCATGCGCTCGCGCGCGCGCGCGTGTGTGTGTGTGTGTGTGCACACGTGCGTGCGTGTTCCAGGCCTGCAGTCTGTTGACACAGACAAATCAAAGGCCTCGACTTTTCCTAATGCCCACTTTCCCTCGTCAGCGTCTTCCAGGGAGCGACGGCAAATCATTACTGTTACCTCTCCTGTTTTTCTGCCTTCTCTCTCTCTCTCTTCCTTCCTTCTGTCTATCCAAACTGTTTTCTGCCTTCTCTCCCTTCCTTCCTTCTGTCTATCCAAACTGTTTTCTGCCTTCTCTCCCTTCCTTCCTTCTGTCTATCCAAACTGTTTTCTGCCTTCTCTCCCTTCCTTCCTTCTGTCTATCCAAACTGTTTTCTGCCTTCTCTCCCTCTCTCTTTTCCTTCTGTCTATCCAAACTGTTTTCTGCCTTCTCTCCCTCTCTCCCTTCCTTCCTTCTGTCTATCCAAACTGTTTTCTGCCTTCTCTCCCTCTCTCTCTTCCTTCTGTCTATCCAAACTGTTTTCTGCCTTCTCTCCCTCTCTCTCTTCCTTCTGTCTATCCAAACTGTTTTCTGCCTTCTCTCCCTCTCTCCCTTCCTTCCTTCTGTCTATCCAAACTGTTTTCTGCCTTCTCTCCCTCTCTCCCTTCCTTCCTTCTGTCTATCCAAACTGTTTTCTGCCTTCTCTCCCTCTCTCCCTTCCTTCCTTCTGTCTATCCAAACTGTTTTCTGCCTTCTCTCCCTTCCTTCCTTCTGTCTATCTAAACTGTTTTCTGCCTTCTCTCCCTTCCTTCCTTCTGTCTATCTAAACTGTTTTCTGCCTTCTCTCCCTCTCCCTTCCTTCTGTCTATCCAAACTGTTTTCTGCCTTCTCTCCCTCTCTCCCTTCCTTCTGTCTATCCAAACTGTTTTCTGCCTTCTCTCCCTCTCTCTCTTCCTTCTGTCTATCCAAACTGTTTTCTGCCTTCTCTCCCTCTCTCCCTTCCTTCTGTCTATCCAAACTGTTTTCTGCCTTCTCTCCCTCTCTCCCTTCCTTCATTCTGTCTATCCAAACTGTTTTCTGCCTTCTCTCCCTTCCTTCCTTCTGTCTATCTAAACTGTTTTCTGCCTTCTCTCCCTTCCTTCCTTCTGTCTATCTAAACTGTTTTCTGCCTTCTCTCCCTCTCCCTTCCTTCTGTCTATCCAAACTGTTTTCTGCCTTCTCTCCCTCTCTCCCTTCCTTCCTTCTGTCTATCCAAACTGTTTTCTGCCTTCTCTCCCTTCCTTCCTTCTGTCTATCTAAACTGTTTTCTGCCTTCTCTCCCTTCCTTCCTTCTGTCTATCTAAACTGTTTTCTGCCTTCTCTCCCTCTCCCTTCCTTCTGTCTATCCAAACTGTTTTCTGCCTTCTCTCCCTCTCTCCCTTCCTTCTGTCTATCCAAACTGTTTTCTGCCTTCTCTCCCTCTCTCTCTTCCTTCTGTCTATCCAAACTGTTTTCTGCCTTCTCTCCCTCTCTCCCTTCCTTCTGTCTATCCAAACTGTTTTCTGCCTTCTCTCCCTCTCTCCCTTCCTTCTGTCTATCCAAACTGTTTTCTGCCTTCTCTCCCTCTCTCCCTTCCTTCCTTCTGTCTATCCAAACTGTTTTCTGCCTTCTCTCCCTTCCTTCCTTCTGTCTATCCAAACTGTTTTCTGCCTTCTCTCCCTTCCTTCCTTCTGTCTATCTAAACTGTTTTCTGCCTTCTCTCCCTCTCTCCCTTCCTTCTGTCTATCCAAACTGTTTTCTGCCTTCTCTCCCTCTCTCCCTTCCTTCTGTCTATCTAAACTGTTTTCTGCCTTCTCTCCCTCTCTCTCTTCCTTCTGTCTATCCAAACTGTTTTCTGCCTTCTCTCCCTCTCTCCCTTCCTTCCTTCTGTCTATCTAAACTGTTTTCTGTCTTCTCTCCCTCCCTTCCTTCCTTCTGTCTATCCAAACTGTTTTCTGCCTTCTCTCCCTCTCTCCCTTCCTTCCTTCTGTCTATCCAAACTGTTTTCTGCCTTCTCTCCCTTCCTTCCTTCTGTCTATCTAAACTGTTTTCTGCCTTCTCTCCCTCTCTCCCTTCCTTCCTTCTGTCTATCCAAACTGTTTTCTGCCTTCTCTCCCTCTCTCCCTTCCTTCCTTCTGTCTATCCAAACTGTTTTCTGCCTTCTCTCCCTCTCTCTCTTCCTTCTGTCTATCCAAACTGTTTTCTGACTTATCTCCCTCTCTCCCTTCCTTCTGTCTATCCAAACTGTTTTCTGCCTTCTCTCCCTCTCTCCCTTCCTTCCTTCTGTCTATCCAAACTGTTTTCTGCCTTCTCTCCCTCTCTCCCTTCCTTCTGTCTATCCAAACTGTTTTCTGCCTTCTCTCACTGTCTCCCTTCCTTCTGTCTATCCAAACTGTTTTCTGCATTCTCTCCCTCTCTCCCTTCCTTCCTTCTGTCTATCCAAACTGTTTTCTACCTTCTCTCCCTTCCTTCCTTCTGTCTATGTAAACTGTTTTCTGCCTTCTCTCCCTCTCTCCCTTCCTTCTGTCTATCCAAACTGTTTTCTGCCTTCTCTCCCTCTCTCTCTTCCTTCTGTCTATCCAAACTGTTTTCTGCCTTCTCTCCCTCTCTCCCTTCCTTCTGTCTATCCAAACTGTTTTCTGCCTTCTCTCCCTCTCTCCCTTCCTTCCTTCTGTCTATCCAAACTGTTTTCTGCCTTCTCTCCCTTCCTTCCTTCTGTCTATCTAAACTGTTTTCTGCCTTCTCTCCCTCTCTCCCTTCCTTCTGTCTATCCAAACTGTTTTCTGCCTTCTCTCCCTCTCTCCCTTCCTTCTGTCTATCCAAACTGTTTTCTGCCTTCTCTCCCTCTCTCTCTTCCTTCTGTCTATCCAAACTGTTTTCTGCCTTCTCTCCCTCTCTCCCTTCCTTCCTTCTGTCTATCTAAACTGTTTTCTGCCTTCTCTCCCTCCCTTCCTTCCTTCTGTCTATCTAAACTGTTTTCTGACTTATCTCCCTCTCTCCCTTCCTTCTGTCTATCCAAACTGTTTTCTGCCTTCTCTCTCTCCCTTCCTTCTGTCTATCCAAACTGTTTTCTGACTTATCTCCCTCTCTCCCTTCCTTCTGTCTATCCAAACTGTTTTCTGCCTTCTCTCCCTCTCTCCCTTCCTTCCTTCTGTCTATCCAAACTGTTTTCTGCCTTCTCTCCCTCTCTCCCTTCCTTCTGTCTATCCAAACTGTTTTCTGCCTTCTCTCCCTCTCTCCCTTCCTTCCTTCTGTCTATCCAAACTGTTTTCTGACTTATCTCCCTCTCTCCCTTCCTTCTGTCTATCCAAACTGTTTTCTGCCTTCTCTCCCTCTCTCCCTTCCTTCCTTCTGTCTATCTAAACTGTTTTCTGCCTTCTCTCCCTCTCTCCCTTCCTTCTGTCTATCCAAACTGTTTTCTGCCTTCTCTCCCTCTCTCCCTTCCTTCCTTCTGTCTATCCAAACTGTTTTTTGCCTTCTCTCCCTTCCTTCCTTCTATCTATCCAAACTGTTTTCTGCCTTCTCTCCCTCCCTTCCTTCCTTCTGTCTATCCAAACTGTTTTCTGCCTTCTCTCCCTTCCTTCCTTCTGTCTATCTAAACTGTTTTCTGCCTTCTCTCCCTCTCTCCCTTCCTTCCTTCTGTCTATCCAAACTGTTTTCTGCCTTCTCTCCCTCCCTTCCTTCCTTCTGTCTATCTAAACTGTTTTCTGCCTTCTCTCCCTCTCTCCCTTCCTTCTGTCTATCCAAACTGTTTTCTGCCTTCTCTCCCTCTCTCCCTTCCTTCCTTCTGTCTATCCAAACTGTTTTTTGCCTTCTCTCCCTTCCTTCCTTCTATCTATCCAAACTGTTTTCTGCCTTCTCTCCCTCCCTTCCTTCCTTCTGTCTATCCAAACTGTTTTCTGCCTTCTCTCCCTTCCTTCCTTCTGTCTATCTAAACTGTTTTCTGCCTTCTCTCCCTCTCTCCCTTCCTTCCTTCTGTCTATCCAAACTGTTTTCTGCCTTCTCTCCCTCCCTTCCTTCCTTCCTTCTGTCTATCTAAACTGTTTTCTGCCTTCTCTCCCTTCCTTCCTTCCTTCTGTCTATCCAAACTGTTTTCTGCCTTCTCTCCCTTCCTTCCTTCTGTCTATCTAAACTGTTTTCTGCCTTCTCTCCCTCTCTCCCTTCCTTCCTTCTGTCTATCCAAACTGTTTTCTGCCTTCTCTCCCTCCCTTCCTTCCTTCTGTCTATCCAAACTGTTTTCTGCCTTCTCTCCCTCTCTCCCTTCCTTCTGTCTATCTAAACTGTTTTCTGCCTTCTCTCCCTCTCTCCCTTCCTTCCTTCTGTCTATCCAAACTGTTTTCTGCCTTCTCTCCCTCTCTCTTCCTTCTGTCTATCTAAACTGTTTTCTGCCTTCTCTCCCTTCCTTCCTTCTGTCTATCCAAACTGTTTTCTGCCTTCTCTCCCTTCCTTCCTTCTGTCTATCTAAACTGTTTTCTGCCTTCTCTCCCTCTCTCTCTTCCTTCTGTCTATCTAAACTGTTTTCTGCCTTCTCTCCCTCTCTCTTCCTTCTGTCTATCTAAACTGTTTGCTGCCTTCTCTCCCTCTCTCTCTTCCTTCTGTCTATCTAAACTGTTTTCTGCCTTCTCTCCCTCTCTCTTCCTTCTGTCTATCTAAACTGTTTTCTGCCTTCTCTCCCTCTCTCTGTTCCTTCTGTCTATCTAAACTGTTTTCTGCCTTCTCTCCCTTCCTTCCTTCTGTCTATCCAAACTGTTTTCTGCCTTCTCCCTCTTCCTTCCTTCTGTCTATCTAAACTGTTTTCTGCCTTATCTCCCTCTCTCTCTTCATTCTTTCTATCTAAACTGTTTTCTGCCTTCTCTCACTCTCTCTCTTCCTTCTGTCTATCTATACTGTTTTCTGCCTTCTCTCCCTCTCTCCCTTCCTTCCTTCTGTCTATCTAAACTGTTTTCTGCCTTCTCTCCCTTCCTTCCTTCTGTCTATCCAAACTGTTTTCTGCCTTCTCTCCCTCTCTCCCTTCCTTCTGTCTATCCAAACTGTTTTCTGCCTTCTCTCCCTCTCTCTCTTCCTTCTGTCTATTCAAACTGTTTTCTGCCTTCTCTCCCTTCCTTCCTTCTGTCTATCCAAACTGTTTTCTGCCTTCTCTCCCTCTCTCTCTTCCTTCTGTCTATCTAAACTGTTTTCTGCCTTCTCTCACTCTCTCTTCCTTCTGTCTATCTAAACTGTTTGCTGCCTTCTCTCCCTCTCTCTCTTCCTTCTGTCTATCTAAACTGTTTTCTGCCTTCTCTCCCTCTCTCTTCCTTCTGTCTATCTAAACTGTTTTCTGCCTTCTCTCCCTCTCTCTCTTCCTTCTGTCTATCTAAACTGTTTTCTGCCTTCTCTCCCTTCCTTCCTTCTGTCTATCCAAACTGTTTTCTGCCTTCTCCCTCTTCCTTCCTTCTGTCTATCTAAACTGTTTTCTGCCTTATCTCCCTCTCTCTCTTCCTTCTTTCTATCTAAACTGTTTTCTGCCTTCTCTCACTCTGTCTCTTCCTTCTGTCTATCTATACTGTTTTCTGCCTTCTCTCCCTCTCTCCCTTCCTTCCTTCTGTCTATCTAAACTGTTTTCTGCCTTCTCTCCCTTCCTTCCTTCTGTCTATCCAAACTGTTTTCTGCCTTCTCTCCCTCTCTCCCTTCCTTCTGTCTATCCAAACTGTTTTCTGCCTTCTCTCCCTCTCTCTCTTCCTTCTGTCTATCCAAACTGTTTTCTGCCTTCTCTCCCTTCCTTCCTTCTGTCTATCCAAACTGTTTTCTGCCTTCTCTCCCTCTCTCTCTTCCTTCTGTCTATCTAAACTGTTTGCTGCCTTCTCTCCCTCTCTCTCTTCCTTCTGTCTATCCAAACTGTTTTCTGCCTTCTCTCCCTCTCTCTCTTCCTTCTGTCTATCCTAACTGTTTTCTGCCTTCTCTCCCTTCCTTCCTTCTGTCTATCCAAACTGTTTTCTGCCTTCTCTCCCTCTCTCTCTTCCTTCTGTCTATCTAAACTGTTTGCTGCCTTCTCTCCCTCTCTCTCTTCCTTCTGTCTATCCAAACTGTTTTCTGCCTTCTCTCCCTGCCTTCCTTCTGTCTATCCAAACTGTTTTCTGCCTTCTCTCCCTCTCTCTCTTCCTTCTGTCTATCTAAACTGTTTTCTGCCTTCTCTCCCTCTCTCTCTTCCTTCTGTCTATCTAAACTGTTTTCTGCCTTCTCTCCCTTCCTTCCTTCTGTCTATCCAAACTGTTTTCTGCCTTCTCTCCCTTCCTTCCTTCTGTCTATCTAAACTGTTTTCTGCCTTCTCTCCCTTCCTTCCTTCCTTCTGTCTATCCAAACTGTTTTCTGCCTTCTCTCCCTTCCTTCCTTCTGTCTATCCAAACTGTTTTCTGCCTTCTCTCCCTCTCTCTTCCTTTACTGTTTTCTGCCTTCTCTCCCTCTCTCTCTTCCTTCTGTCTATCTAAACTGTTTTCTGCCTTCTCTCCCTTCCTTCCTTCTGTCTATCCAAACTGTTTTCTGCCTTCTCTCCCTCTCTCCCTTCCTTCTGTCTATCTAAACTGTTTTCTGCCTTCTCTCCCTCTCTTCCTTCCTTCTGTCTATCTAAACTGTTTTCTGCCTTCTCTCTCTCCCTTCCTTCCTTCTGTCTATCTAAACTGTTTTCTGCCTTCTCTCCCTCTCTCCCTTCCTTCCTTCTGTCTATCCAAACTGTTTTCTGCCTTCTCTCCCTCTCTCTTCCTTCTGTCTATCTAAACTGTTTTCTGCCTTCTCTCCCTCTCTCTCTTCCTTCTGTCTATCTAAACTGTTTTCTGCCTTCTCTCCCTTCCTTCCTTCTGTCTATCCAAACTGTTTTCTGCCTTCTCTGCCTCTCTCCCTTCCTTCTGTCTATCTAAACTGTTTTCTGCCTTCTCTCCCTCTCTCCCTTCCTTCCTTCTGTCTATCCAAACTGTTTTCTGCCTTCTCTCCCTCCCTTCCTTCCTTCTGTCTATCCAAACTGTTTTCTGCCTTCTCTCCCTCCCTTCCTTCCTTCTGTCTCTCCAAACTGTTTTCTGCCTTCTCTCCCTCTCTTCCTTCTCTGTCTATCTAAACTGTTTTCTGCCTTCTCTCCCTCTCTCCGT
Organism: Poromitra crassiceps; assembly: GCF_964638095.1. NCBI lineage: Eukaryota > Metazoa > Chordata > Actinopteri > Beryciformes > Melamphaidae > Poromitra > Poromitra crassiceps. The sequence continues at coordinate 31,398,603 of NC_139624.1, read as the reverse complement.
TCCTTCTGTCTATCCAAACTGTTTTCTGCCTTCTCTCCCTCTCTCCCTTCCTTATATCCAAACTGCTGCTGTGGCAGGATGCAGGATTAATTAGTAAACTCAAAGTGCTAACTGGAAAATCATTCCACCCACAAAAACAGTTCTGTTACAATGATTAATGCAGAAGGCAAGATACTGGCAAGAAGGTGCTACTCTCTGTGTTGCTTGTTAATGAACTTCAGAAAAGATGTCTGGATCTTGGGAAAATGATCCAGATTTTTGTTCACATACACACACACACACACACACACACACACACACACACACACACACACACACACACACACACACACACACACACACACACACACACACACACGGCACATGTGTGTCCAAAAAGAAAGTCGTTAACATGGTAGTGAATGGGAAAATTACCAGACTTCTCTCTCGGTCTATCTATCTATCTATCTATCTATCTATCTATCTATCTATCTATCTATCTATCTATCTATCTAAAAGGGAGCAAGTGGGCAATCTCTGTTCGCTGTTTACATTTTTGTCCCACTGATGATGTCATAGGCATTGTGACATCACTAGCTGTGTTTCCATTACAGTTTTTCGCAAAATAATTGCGATATTTCTACAACTTCGACAATGTACAATTGCGACTTGTAGGCGTTTCCATTGAAGTTGAGTTTGAGTGACGACGCACACACCTGAACGCAATTCCCCGTTGCAGCAGCTGCCATGCGCACGGGGATCTGCCCCAAATCCCGTCCCCTGCATGCTCAAATCCAACCAATGGTCAATGCAAATCACCACATAAAGTTACAACGCATATAAACGAGCCTGATTATCAATTCAAAAGAAATGAGTGTCGTACCCTGCCCCAACATGTTGCTGGCTGCGGTGAATGCAGTGAGCGCGAGAGGCAGAGGAAAAAAGGTAGCCTATAACTGTGCGCACACAGACAGGCAGCCTGTCACCATGGACCGATTTCTGTCATTAAACATGATCTATTTTCCCCAGCTCCGCTTTTGCACAACACTCGTCTTTCTGCTAGGTTGCTGCGGAGGTTTTGCCACGGCTTATCGAACCCTTTCTCCCTCATTTTCCTTTCATTTTCCGCTCCTTTTCCAAAGGAGAAGATGGGTCACATGACATGCAAATGCAAAAAATGCGTTTCCATTACACTTTTGCGATAAACTGCTATATCGACACATCTGAAAAACCACCTCATGAGAGCGCAAAAACTTTTTGCGATATTTGGGAGGTTTTTCGAAAATTACGTGTTTCCATTACCCACTTTCTATTGCGATATTTAGATTTTGCGCATTTCTGAGAGTAATGGAAACACGACTACTGATGATGTCATAAGCATCAGTGATGTAATGAGAGCAATTGTGATGTCATCAGTGATGCGGAGTTGTGACATCATCAGTGATGTCATAAGAGCAAGTGAGCCCGCACAGAGGTCGAGCTTTAGGGCAGGCGAGGACGCACGGCGGCTGAGCCTAGGAATTAGCTGAGCCTATAGGAATCTATCTATCTATCTATCTATCTATCTATCTATCTATCTATCTATCTATCTATCTATAACTATCTATCTATCTATCTTTCTATCCCGCTAAACAAATGGCTCATTTCCACCACATTTTACTGCCCTGCACAGCTCGTCACCAGTCGGCTCTACTCGTTTCGGCCCGATGGATGTTCTGCTTCGACCGCAGATCATCTGCCCCCGCCCACCCCCGCCCACAGCTGGTCATCATAGCGACCGCATATCTGTCCTTCGCTTATAGCCGAAGTAGGCTATAACATAACGTTACAATTAAATCCATCCACATAACTTTTAAACTGTTTATGAAATACTGGTGCCTCTAAATGACCTACAGTGTACATGGGCAAATGTGACAATCGGCCAGGAGATGCATGCGCTGCGCTGCGCGGGGACGGGAGAGGCGCTACAGACAGAGTGTGAAGCCTGTACCCCGTTGACCTCTCACCAGGCAAGACCGCGGCTTCACCAAAGACCCGCTGCGGCCTAGCGGAGCGCTGCACAGGAGCTTCCTGAGCAGCGGACTTTTTTCACACTCAAAACAATTGAAACCACCGCCAAGATTTTATTTCACCAGAGGCGAAGGCAGCAACACAAAAGACTGATGGAAATATACATAACAGAAGAGAAGGTAAGCCCACTGGTATGCAGCATTGCATTGACAGTCAGTAGATAGAGTAAACACGATTCTGCCTGACCAATCAGTCGTCAACAATGTTTTCACGTCACCGTATGAACCCGGCTCCACAGAATAGAACCCCGACGAGGCAGGTACGAAAAGTAGCACGACTCGACCCCAATACAACCCGGGCTGGGACAGTTTTAACCGGTGGAATGAGACCAATTATCGAGTCGAGCAGAGCGGGATCGCGCTATTACCTGCGGTGGAAATGGGCCATAAATGACGATAGCGTCTGTCTCTCTGTCCTTCGCGTATCTCCAGAACCGTTGGTCGGATCGACTTGAAACTCGGGGAGTGCGCTGATGGTGACCCGACGGAGGGCAGTGCGCTGTTTCCGTGCGATTCGGACGCGAAACACGTTCGATATTTGAATATTTGTCTTCAGTTCTGCTCCTTCAGCCCTAAGCCCCAGCTTTAAGTAGGGTCGTTGACGAGTCGTTGACAGTAGTGAGAAAAGTAAACGTAGCGTCGTTGACAGTGAATGGCCCCCATTCACGCTCAAGACCCTCTGTTTACTTTGATGTGAGTAAATGAGGGGGGGCTGCCAGTATCCCTCCTCAGGTTCCAATTAAAAAATGTCTTGCAAAGAGGGCAGCATGAAATGAGCAGAGAATGGTGTATTAAGCTGAATAAGCAGCATTAATATTCATGTGAAGGGGAAATAATCAGTAGAGCTCAGTGATCTTAGTTAAGTGAGATTTCTAAGAGATTTTCATGTGGCTATAATGGTAGGCTATAATGAGTCACGCATTTGGAAATAATATCCTCTAGGGCAGTGATCCTCACTATTTCTTCGATGAGAGCCGCACTGGCAGGACAAAGTCAATAGGAGAGCCACTTTTACCGCAAAACACCAAAAGCCACCCCAACCAAGCACATCTGCCTACCATTTTTTTGTGTTTTATTGTTTTCCACACACACACACACACACACACACACACACACACACACACACACACACACACACACACACACACACACACACACACACACACACACACACACACACACACATATATATACCAGTTTCCCCTAGAAAATCTTTCAGGCCTGGAGGGATTTCGAAACGTACCCCGACCGCAACGGTGGGGGCCGTCGCTGGCGACGCTAAAGTTTTAGCTAACCTGTTCACATCTATGTTCGCAATGGCATCCCAAGTATCATCATATGGGATGCGATGCGAACAGTTGTATTATGGGATGTGCGTTTCCCAGGCAACGACACACGTTGACACGTTTTGGAACAGCGCTGCACGCTGGCACAATACTCCTACTAAAAGCAAAATGCGTACTGTTTTGAATGATTTGGCACATTCTATTACTGTCAACACCAGTATTGTTGTATTGTAATAATATGCCATAAAGGTTTATTGAAATCTTTGCAATTTCTTAGAGCCGCCAACTAAAGCTTCGAGAGCCGCCAGCCTCTCGCGAGCCGCGCAATGAGGAACTAGGCTCTAGGGCATTGATACTCAACTTGCTGCCCGGGGGCCAGATGTCCACCAGGACCTGACTTGGGCCGGCCACACCGCCACTGTTGTCAAAAAGGACCAACAGCGAATACACGGACTCAAGCGCCTGAAGAAATTTGGGCTAAGGAAAAAATCCTCAGGGACTTCTACAGAGGCACCATTGAAAGCCTGCTGACTGGCGGCTTCACCACCTGGTACGGGAACTGTACCACCATGGACCGCAGGGCGCTACGGAGAGTGAGACACGCGGCCCAGCACGTAACAGGATGTGAGTTGCCAGATCTGCATGAACTGTATAAACAGCAGTGCCTCAGGAGGTCCCTGAAGATCATCAAAGACACAAACCATCCCCACAACAGCCTGTTCTCACTGTTACCCTCAGGGAGAAGATACAGGGTTCCGAAAGCACGCACAAATCGCTTGAGGAACAGTTTCTTCCCGCAGGCCACGAGACTCCTTAACATACACAAATAGTGTAGTAGCCGTACTGTACCGTACTGTAGCTGCTACCATTATGTATGTCTAATGTTTAATTGTATGTTTAATAAGGAATATGCTATTTGCACCTGTATGTCAAATACGCTGAATTTAAAACGCTGAGTTTAATTGTATGTTTAATAAGGAATATGCTATTTGCACCTGTATGTCAAATACGCCGAATTTAAAATGTTTAAGCACGTCTAAAGTATGCACACGACATGTGCACCTATGTGCACTGTCTCTGACTTGTCTTATCACCATACTGCCTTATTGCTTGTTGTGTCTCTTGTTGTTTTTGCACTCATATGCCCTGTTATATTTGTTATATTTGTACTATGTTGTAAACGGAGTCCACAGCACAAGAATTTCACACGTGATACTTGTACCATGGAGTGACAATAAAAATCTTGAATCTTGAGATGCGGCCCGCGATAGGGTGCAGAGTGGCCCCCCGACAATTTCCTAATTCACAATGAAAACTAAGGTTAAATAAAATTTGACTGAGCTCCAGCTAAATTGTCAAATATGGCTGTCTGCTCGCCACGTTAATGATTAACGTAAACTGGTGTGTAAACATCACAGTCATTGGGAGATACTACTCGGAGGACCTTGAATATGTAATGCTTCAATGCGTGCCGTTCTGGAGTCCACGAGAATTCACGACAGTAACCGTAATGGGGGTATACGTCCCTCCACAAGCAAACGCCATGGTCGCACTGAAGGAGCTGCAACGAGCGATCAGCGCACAGGAGGCTAAACAACCGGAAATGGCCCTGGTGGTGACTGGTGATTTTAACAGGGCAAACCTGAGAGTTAGAATGCCCACGCTGTACCAGCATGTCCATTTCCCCACCCGAAAATACACTGGATAAATGTTACACAAATATCCGCCATGGCTACAAGGCGGCCGCCCACCTTTCGGCAAATCAGACCACGCCTCCATCCTGCTGGTGCCCAGGTACCAACACAAACTGAAAAAACAGCCCCCGGCATTCCGAACCGCCCACTGCTGGTCAGACCAATCAGACGACATCCTGAGGGACTGTTTTGACCAAGTAGCATGGGAGGAGTTCAAAGCGGCGGGAGACCTGGGCGCGTACGCAGAGACGGTGTCATGCTTTATAAAGAAGTGCACCGACGACATAGTCCCCACAAAGAGGGTCAAAATAATGCCAAACCAAAAGCCCTGGGTCAACAGCGACGTCAGGGCTGCCCTACACGCCAGGACCACCGCCTTCAGTTCAGGCACACCAGAACAATACAAGCAGGCACAATATGCCCTCCGGACCGCTATTAAAAAAGCACAGAGAGATTATGGAAGGCAGCTGGAGTCAAAACTGGACACCAACAACCCCAGACACCTGTGGAGAGGTCTCCATGCTGCTACAGACTTCAAAGAGGTGAAACGACAGAACCCCAGCACGTCACCCACCCTACCGGACGAACTCAACGCATTCTACGCTAGGTTCGACCCCTCTGCCAGAGCGCCTCCCCTCCCCCCCCCCCTCTCCCACCCCTCTCCCACTCTCCTCCCCCCCATCACCTCCCACCCTCTCCTCCCCCCCACCACCCCTCCTCCTCCCCTCTCCCCCCCCCCCCCCCTGCCACCTCCCTCCCCCCATCACCCCCCCCTCCTCCCCTCCCCCCCTGCCACAGATCCAGACCGCCCTCTCACCATCACTGAGGACGAACTGTGCCGGTCGTTCCTGCATATCAACCCACGCAAGGCGGCCGGCCCGGACGGCATCCCCGGCCGGGTCCTCAAGGCCTGCGCCCACCAGCTGGCAGCCGTATACACAGACATCTTCAACCAGTCTCTCTCCCTCCGACGAGTTCCCTCCTGCTTCAAGGCAGCAACAATCATCCCCATTCCCAAACAGCAAAAAGTGACCAGCCTCAACGACTGGCGCCCAATAGCCCTCACGCCAATAGCCAGCAAGTGCCTTGAAAAGCTGGTCATATCAAAGATCCGCCCCACACTCCCCCCGGACCACGACCCGCTACAGTTTGCATACCGCCCCAACAGGAGCACAGCGGATGCAGTAGCACACGTGCTCCACACCGCCCTGTCCCACCTGGAGGGGAAGGACACCTACTGTATGTAAGAATGCTGTTCGTGGACTACAGCTCAGCATTCAACACCATAGTACCCTCCAGGCTGGTAAGCAAACTCAGGGACCTGGGACTAAACACAGCGATGTGCGACTGGATCCTGGACTTCCTGACAGACCGCCGCCAGGTGGTGAGGGTGGGCAACCTCACCTCCTCCCCAGTGACCATCAGCATAGGAGCGCCCCAGGGGTGCGTCAGCCCCTTCTGGTACGACCTCTACACCCACGACTGCGTGGCGACTCAAACTTCAAACACCATCGTGAAGTTTGCAGACGACACAGCAGTCATGGGGCTGATCTCGGGGGGCGACGAGACGGCCTACAGAGAGGAGGTGAGGGTCCTGGAACAATGGTGCCAGGACAACCACCTCTCTCTGAACATCTCCAAGACCAAGGAGATCATTGTGGACTACAGGAGAGGGGGGGGCGCACACCCCCCAATCACCATCAACGGCACAGTGGTGGAAAGGGTGGACAGCTTCAAGTACCTGGGAGTCAACATCCACCAGGACCTGACTTGGGCCGGCCACACCGCCACTGTGGTCAAAAAGGCCCAACAGCGAATACACGGACTCAGGCGCCTGAAGAAACTTGGGCTAAGGAAAGAAATCCTCAGGGACTTCTACAGAGGCACCATTGAAAGCCTGCTGACTGGCTGCTTCACCGCCTGGTACGGGAACTGTACCACCATGGACCACAGGGCGCTACGGAGGGTGAGGCGCACGGCCCAGCACGTAACAGGAGACGAGTTGCCAGAACTGCATGAACTGTATAACCAGCGGTGCCTCAGGAGGTCCCTGAAGATCATCAAGGACACAAACCATCCCCACAACAGCCTGTTCTCCCTGCTACCCTCAGGGAGGAGATACAGGGTTCCAAAAGCACGCACAAATCGCTTGAGGAACAGTTTCTTCCCGCAGGCCACGAGACTCCTTAACATACACAAATAGTGTAGTAGTCGTACCGTACCGTACTGCAGCTGCTACCATTATGTATGCCTAATGTTTAATTGTATGTTTAACAAGGTACATGCTATTTGCACCTGTATGTCAAATACGTCGAATTTAAAATGTCTGAACACGTCTTAACGTATGCACAATGCCTAATGTTTAATTGTATGTTTAATAAGGTACATGCTATTTGCACTGTATGTCAAATACGTCGAATTTAAAATGTCTGAACACGTCTAACGTATGCACATGACATGTGCACCTATGTGCAATGAATATGCCACTGACTTGTCTTATCGCTATTCTGCCTTATTGCCTATTGCTGCTTAGTATTGCTTATTGATGCCTATTTCTTATTGCCTATTGCTCATTGCTTGTTGCCTATTTGTACTATATCGTAAACGGAGTCCACAGCACAAGAATTTCACACGTGTTACTTGTACCATGGAGTGACAATAAAAATCTTGAATCTTGAATCTTGAATCAAGATTCTAAACTCCGGTTGACACCCCAAAATCCTACAATCTGCTACAGAAAAATTTATATTAATGTTTATTGACTGGCCCCTTGCCTCCTGTCATTTTGCAAAAGTGGCCCCCAGGCAAAGCAAGTTGAGTATCCGTGCTCTAGGGCAGAGGTTCTCAAATGTTTTTCAGCCAAGGACCCCTTACAAGATAGAAAATATACCGGGGACCCCCTCATTCTGATTTGTGATTTTGGGCTAAGCTTAATTGTTTCCAGAGTAACGTGCTTGACTTTTAATTTGATGTTTGTTATTAGAATGTAATCCATGAACCATTTTAGATTTAAAGCATAAACTATTTTCGGTGAACTATGAAGATTTAGCATTTTATTTTTTTATTTTTTATTACATTACATTTACATTACGTCATTTAGCAGACGGCAAAGTGCCACGGACCCCTGGGGGTCCCCCATTTGAGAACCACTGCTCTAGGGCCACGCCACTTCCGGGAACCCCCATTCTGTGTAAGTAGGGTTCCCAGAGTAAAACCTGGCTATTTCCACAACTGCTTATGGATGAGCATCATCTGCTGCATGCCATCGAGAACCGTTGGTCAGATCGACTTCTAACTTTGGGAGTGTGCCCTATTGTGCAGTGCAGTGCCCTGTCTTCCTGCAATTCGGCATAGCGCCACCTACTGGCAACATAAAAAATGCTGTTTATCTCAAGAACCGTTCGTCCGATCGACTTCCACTGGGGAGTGCACTTACGGGGACTCAAGGGAGTGCAGGGAGCTGAATTCCATGCAATTTGACATAGCGCCACCTACTGGCAACACAGAAAGCGCTTTATCTCATCCATTCATCTGATCGACTTCAAACTTAAAACTCGGGGAGTGCGCTTAGGGGGACTCAACGGAGTGCAGGGAGCTGAATTCCATGCAATTTGGCATAGCGCCACCTACTGGCAACACAAAAAACGGTTTATCTCGATAGCCATTCATCTGATCGACTTCAAACTTGGTAAGTGTGCTGCTGGGAACCTGACATAGAGCAGTGCAGAATTCTGTGCAATTCGGCACAGCGCCACCTACTGGCAACACAAAAAGTGGTTTATCTTGAGAACCGTTCATCTGATTGACTTCAAACTTGGGGAGTGCGCTGCTCGGACCCCGATGGAGTGCGGTGCCGCATTTCATGCAATTTGGACTTATTCCAGGACTGTCTGTATGCCTGTCATTCGGGTATCTTGAGAACCGTTTGTCGGATCGACTTCAAACTTGCGCTTAGGGGGATTTGACAGAGTGCAGTGTGTGTGCGGGGGGGAAGCGCCCACAGGGTTGTGCAAGGGGGACCGGGCACTGCACTAGTCTATACTATAATTGGAGGATCGTCTGTCTCTCTCTCTCTCTCTCTCTCTCTCTCTCTCTCTCTGTCCTTCGCGTATCTCGAGAACCGTTGGTCGGATCGACTTCAAACTTCGGGTGTGCGCTGAGGCAGACCTGACGGAGTGCAGTGCACTGTTTTCGTGCAATTCAGACGCGAAACAGGTTCAATACTTGAACATTTGTGTTCAATTCTGCGCTCCTTCAAGCTCCAGCTGATCTGGGCGGGTCGCTCTGTGACAGTAATCCGGCCACAGCTATGCCGTTTTACGTGCAAAGGGGCTGAAACTTTCAGGGGGGGATTTTTTAATTAGGGCAGATTAACTCATTCATGGCCAAAGACGTCTTTGACGTGTTATCAGGAATAGCCCAGAGGGCCAATGACGTGTTTGACGTGTTTTTGTTTTTATTAGTACAGCGCATAGTTCAAAGATTTCCCCAGCCTGTGACATGTTATCAGGTCCCTAGCCTCAAAGCCAAGACGACAACACGTTATCAAACACATACCGCAGCTGTTGTTTTGAAATGGAAGAGGAGGAGAAAACGGAGAAACGCTGCCTGTTGCATAGAGGAGAAACGCCATTGAAACACCCCTCGGCGCGCTGCGCTGGTCGCCTCTGCTGCAGGGCGAACCTGGATTGAGTTGTTAGCGCTAGTCAAACCAACATGATCGATCCGGTTCCAGCGCCTGGTCCCAAAGCCAAGCCGACCCCGTTCCTGTGTCGCAGCCAAGGGCGTCGTTTTGGTCTCAAGGTTGGTAGGGTCGAGGACGGCAGGAGGGGAGGCGGCTTCGGGCGCCGTTGAAAAAAAATTGAGCTTTTTTTTTTAACCTTTTTTAGCCATATTTAGAGGAATATCTAATTTTAAATGAAAAAAATTAGGTTTCTTTTAACCTTTTTTAGCCATATTTATGTGTCCTGTCAGCATAATTGTAACTAACAAACACAAACTGTAGGTTTAGCCATCTAATCATGTTCTTTCACAAACAGCCGGTTTGGAAAGAAAACATTGCCACTGAAACCCACACACCATGCATAAAAGAATGTGCACTGACTTATACTAACTTTCACTTACCAGTAATCAGGGGTGTAGTGGAGGGTAAACGCAAGTAAATGCAGTTTACCTACCTTTTGAAATGAGGCAGATAGTTTACTCACCTATTTTCAGATCACCTACTGTATATAAATCAATGAGGGAAAATAAGGTGGGTAAACTACTCACCTTGGATAGCTTACCCACCTCTGTATTTACCACTACACCCCTGCCAGTAATATTACAGTGATTTGTGTTTTGATTTGAGACGAGAGGATGAGCTGAGCTCACAGCTGCAGTTCTCCTGCCCTCTGAAAACCACAGGCTACAAGTGGCTTCGTTCCTCCCCTCCCCACCACACACACACAGACACACACACACACACAAATGATACTGCCTCGATTCTGAAGTGAGCCCAAGCGATCTTCAGTTAAAATCATCATTGTATTGTTTATAGCAAATCTAATAAAAGGTAAACTCTATAGGAAGATAGTTGGCAGACAGGCAGCAGCGCGCAGCAGCCACGCTGCCTGTGTGGATGCCGCGGGCGTGCCAGCCGCAGCAAGCACGCCACGCACACGCACACGCCACGCACATGCAAGATGTGTGTCCCGGCCATAAGAAAAGGCTGCAGCGTCCCTGTCTACAGCCTCTAGCCTGTCACAGTTTGACAGCCTGGGGCACAAATGCGACGCGTGATGCGCGTCGGACTTTCAGTAATAAAATTACAACAATGACGTCTCGTTTTGCTACCCTTACGTAACGAGTTACTTACAGTTGCTGCAGGGGGACCGACCCCTCTTTTTCCGAGCGGGAGGAGGAGGAGGAGGCGGCGGCGGCATGTCGGTGTGTTAGTAGTGTGTCAGAGCCATGTGTGTGGGTGGGCGTTTGTTTGGTCATCAGCCAAATGAGCCAATCAAATGGGGGTTTTTGGACTGGCCCATTCAGTTGTGAAAAACAGGGGTAAATGTAACTTTGAACATATTGCAAACTAATTTCACTCAATAATGGTCGGGTCAATTCTATCCTTGCAAAATATGGGGAGACAATCTAAATGACCTATATAACTGCACTCCAAAGATAATGCAAATAAGGTTGCTTAAAAGTTGGTAGGGACAATTGGACACCCTGAAATGTTGGTAGGGTCCGGACCCTACCGACCCTACACAAAATGACGCGCTTGGTCACAGCATTCGTCCCAGCCCGAACGAGAGGAGGAAAACGATGCAGAGGCAGAGGAGGCTAGACGCTGATCTCAGACCAGTTTGGTGTTCGCCTCCTATGCTAATTTGCGGGGCGATCAGTAGTGTTCCCTGGGAAGAGGTGCGATCCAGCAGCAGCTGTGGACAGAACTCTCTCTCTGTGTGTGTGTGTGTGTGTGTGTGTGTGTGTCTGTGTGTCTGTGTGTCTGTCTGTCTGTCTGTCTGTCTGTCTGTCTGTGTGTCTGTCTGCACACTCACTCACACTGAGTAAACTGTATTGTTGAATGTAAAAAAAAGCACTTCATGTATATATATATATATTTTGTCATTTGTGTCATAACGAATAATATTTACATGTCTGATGTCAATACAGTTCAAAATAAAAGAATTGAGAGCGAGTTCTGCCTGAGATTGTGTCTTTTACAAAAAAAATTCTCCTGTTTGTCTTCTCAGAGAGACCTTTTTGGTGAAAACAGGGTGTATATAAATGGCTATAAGTAGAGTACAGAACATGCTAAAAGCTCACTTTTTTTTCCCTGGTGAACCCAGAGACGTACATCTTCATTTTGAGGTATTGCAAATCACTTTGGTGCTAATAGATAATTTACTGTGGGTCTTGAAAGATGACCAACAATTATGAAAATCTTTGGCCTGTGCTAAATATTGGCAGTCCTAAACTGGCCATGAATGAGTTAATTGCCCTAATTGCCCTAAGGCTGATTGCCCTAGGGCTGAGTCTATAGTTCAGTGATGATGTCATCAGTGATCATGTACGTGATGATGTCATCAGTGATGATGTCATCAGTCTGAGACTATACAGTAAGTGATGAGTTTTTCTGATTCTATAAGCAAAGCTTTGAGACAGTTATTGCACAGGCAACACTTCACCTTAGAGTAGTGTGTGTGTGTGTGTGTGTGTGTGTGTGTGTGTGTGTGTGTGTGTGTGTGTGTGTGCGCGTGCGTGCGTGTGCGTGTGACCGTGCATGCGTGTGTGTGTGTGTGTGTGTGTGTGTGTGTGAGAGAGAGAGAGAGAGAGAGAGAAAACTGGGACCGTGGCTGCATCCTACTGTAATGTAGTAGCCTATTGTCGGCAAGTATAGGCCCCCTTATACAACCAACCCCACATCAAAAAATCCAAACTACCCCTTTCAAATGCATAATTTCAGTGAGCAGTTGTGTTTGAATTGTATGTAACAAAACGGTGAAAACTCCTGCTGTAGCCTATCTAATTACACAAGGCCATTTTAGGACTGAGGTGAAAGAACTGTTTAGGGCAAAGTGCTTTTAATGCCGGCACACTAAATATTATGGTGTTAGTTTGTTGATAATAGGCGACATTTGGCAATGATAGCAATGCTGTTGGACTTTAAAAGCAGTATGGTTTGGCTGTGGCACATTTGGAGTTCTGGTATTGGGCTGGTTTTATTGGCCGTTGGGCTAGTTTTGATTGGCCATTGAGCTAGTTTTGTCACGCAGACCTGGCAACCCTGCTCGATCACAAACTGCAGGTTTTAGTTTACCCACCTTTTTACCACTGTGTTACTGGTGCACGTGCATTCATTTGAGTGCATTAGTGTGTGTGTGTGTGTGTGTGTGTGTGTGGGTGTGTGTGGGGGGGGGGGGGTATTTGTATTTGTTTGTCTTAACACATTGACTGCCAGCCGTTTTTTTTTTGCTGTAGGTAGCTTCTGCCAGGCCGTTTTTTGAGGATTCTGGCTCATTTTAAAAGAGCCGAGGATTCTTTTCTGCTTGGAGTTTGTGAACACAAAGTTCACAAAAGTACTAATAGAATGTGTGCTTTCTCTGTCTAAAAGAGTTAGTTTGTAGAGTTAGTAGTTATGTAGATATTAGCCGTTGAGTACAGCATGGTTTCAGCTGTCTGAGAGTGAAAGCTGAGATAATCGCAGTTTTGTGAAATTCAATCAAACAGGCAGAACAGTCACTTTAACCATTTATTTTTGGCATCAGTGAGAGATCAGACATCCAAACAATATAGTTCCGAACGCCCTCTCCTTCAACTCCTCCCTCCGTGGGCGTGTCTAGTGGCTTTCAGCCTGCGTTTGTCACAAGCGAGTGCTCTGCTGCTGCTGCTGCTGCGAGTTCACCGCCTCCCTCCCTGGCAGCGAGTTTGAGCAGCCTCCCTCCCTGGCAGCGAGTTTGAGCAGCCTCCCTCCCTGGCAGCGAGTGTGGATAGGGCTCACTCGTCTCTTGGGTTTGAGAGCCCCGATTATGCAAATTTGCAATCCCCCGTGTGCTGCTGCTGGCGCGGCCCGAGAGCGGCGAGTCTGGTGACTGATGACTGTAAAATCGGCAAGCCATTTCCTTGAGAATGGAGGAAGCAGCCGCGGGAGGCGGCTGCTTTTGGTTGACTTTCTCTCTGTCGGGAGGGCACCGTCGCCACCTAGCTGGTCGGTAAAATAGATTATACACATTCAATACTTCCAATATCTCCATAGGAGACGCGGGGGGCATTGATCCACGTAGCACCGTCAAAAATATATATATATTTTTTTGACGACTCAACTCGTCGTTGGCAGTGAACAGCTGGATTCTGTTTGACGACTCAACTCGTTGTTGGCAGTGAACGTGTTAAGTGTAGAAGCAGGGTATAACCGCGCACTCTCCGGCTTAAGTGCGGTTTTCCGGGTGCAAGGCTCACAGAAGTTCAAAATAGGGAAAAAACAGCCAGCACTCCAATGTCCTTTTACTAGGAACTTTTATTAGTTCATAACAGCAACGCACAGCGTAGTATCACACGGACGCGTTTCGATGTTAAGCCGTCCTCAGTGTGTATCTCAACACGCTGAGGACGGCTTAACGTCAAAACGCGTCCGTGTGATAGTACGCTGTGCGTTGCTGTTATGAACTAATAAAAGTTCCTAGTAAAAGGACATTGGAGTGCTGGCTGTTTTTTCCCTATTTTGTCTTAAGTGTGCCCCTGTGTTTACGGGGAGAGGTGACTATGCATGTGTGTACCTGTCAACTGTGTGTGTGTGTGTGTGTGTGTGTGTGTGTGTGTGTGTGTGTGTGTGTGTGTGTGTGGGTGTGTTTGCGTGTGTTTGTGCGCGCGTATGTGTATGTGCGCGTGCGTGTGTGTATGCGCGCGTGGGTGTGTGTGTGTTTGTGTGTGTGTGCGCAAGTGTGTTACTGACTTGTGGGTCATTGAAAGCAGGCCACAGTGACAAAGCGGCGGTGTCAGTCAGAAGCTCTTGCCCTCGGCTCTGTGTCACCCGCTGTTGATGTTAGGGTGACCCTCACCTCTCCTCCATCCCCCTCTCTCTCCCCTTTCATCTTCTCCTCTTTTCCATGGCTTGTTCTTCTCTCTTTTTCTCTTGCTCTCCTCCTGAAGGAAGGAGCACCAGATTCAAAGATGTTGAAAGCGACAGAGGCCTTCAACATCTTTGAATCTGGTGCTCCTTCCTTCATAATCCTAATCGACTTCTTGTCTCTTCTGTATCTTCTACTATCTCTTCTTCACTCCAGGAACCACAACTTGATGAATTGTTAAACTTCACCTTTATTTCGGTAACCAAAGGTTAACACAATTAGAGAATGTTGAAGAATGACTATTTTGATCAAAGTGTGACTGTTACAATAATATGGTCTTCAAATTCTGGACAAAATCATACCTAATAACTAGAATGGTACTCAGAGAGCACAGGCTTCCCCCCAAGGCCAATACTGCTGTCTGCTACAATAAGCTAATTAAAGAGTCGGATGAGAAGTCCAACCCTGAACCCACCCACATCCCCCCAGCCACTCCCTCTACCCACCCATCGGACCCCGACTCTCTATGACCCACCTGTCCCTAACTATGGCCCTTTTCCCCTAGACCCGCCCCTTTTACTGACCACGGCCCCTCCCACCACCCACATCCGC
>NC_139624.1:31355912-31380912 GCF_964638095.1 Poromitra crassiceps | reverse complement strand
GTGTATCAGTGGAGATTTTTCCAGTGAGGCATAGGAGGATGGTTCTCCTCTATTTTCTAGAAGAGATTGGGGATTTTATATATTTTTTTTATAATTTTTTATATATATTTTTTATATTTTTCATTTTTCATATTATTTATAATAAAATATCAATCAAATGTTTTTTCTGATGTGCAGACGCTCATTTTTTCATTCATTATATTCTTAAAATGCTTCAACAACAGTGACCTGTAGGGCACTGATGGAAAAGAGAGCTCCATGCAGACAGGAGTCTGGCCCGGCCTGCAGGAAGTAGGTACAAAAACATTACAAAAATAAGATTGGTTGAAAAACACTTGCAATTCACAGAGAACAGTGAAATGATGTGTTTTTTAACCAATCAGATTGAGCTGGAGCATAACCCGCCCTTACCAATCAATACCAATCAATTAATTTATTCAACCAAATTGGTTGTTGATTGGATAGATTGCTAAGATTGACATTGTATTGTCCAATGCTGAATACGCCTGAAAATCTTGTGGAATCCAGCTCCATTGTCAGTAGGAAATTACCTCCACTTTGCTGTGACCACCTGACAGGCTAATAGATAGATTTACAGACAGTAGCACCTATACTTTCCCCTTTCTCTTTTCCTATGTTTTTTATTATCAAGCAGTAAGTTAGCTCACAAGCCAGACAGTTTAGAGAGGGCAGCGTGGTACACGGAGGCTCGCGGAGGCTCAGAAGCAAACACTGGGATACTGCAACCTCATCGGCTGCACGCGCACCGGCTACAGACAGCATGCATATGCAAGTAAGTCAATTAATTTCAAGTGATCCGGGCCTTCTATTAAATTCGGCGTGGAAATGGTTCACCGAGCAGCACTATTTTTTTCGTATTTATGATTCATGCTGTCATTTCTCCTAATAAAAACCGCAACCTTAAATTCCTACATTTTTAAACTGAATTTGGCCCATAAATCCATCGCTAACTGTGAGCCCGTTTTTAAAGCGTGAGTGGTAATCTTTATACCATATGAAAGTAGAAGAAATAAGGAATCGATTGGGATGAAGCATGTCAACCTAGCATGTCGGGAAGGGGGGGTAAATAACACTCCAAAGTTGATGAATCTGAATGTAACTAAACGAGTATGTTGATAGTGCAGGGGAAGGCACACTCTGGTTCCAGATGCAATAAAGTGTAATTTAACGCTATTTGACAACAGTTTCGGCCATAGACTTTGTCAAGTCTCATACAAACACAGTGCAAGACATCCATTATAAAGACAGGTGGGCTGATTGAATGGACAACACCTGTCTTGTGAAAGCACACCTGAGTGTGATTACAATGACATCATAAGATCAGTCATGCAGTAATAGGCTACATTTTCGGTACTGTCGCAGATTAATCAAAACATTGATGTCACAGGTAGGCTGTATACCATAATATATCATGAATCTATGTGAATAAATAGATTTATATAAATAGTAATCACAGCCTAATGCATAGAGATAAATCCTGAAACCTTCTCGCAACAGTTGTAGCCTAAAGCCAGTGGTTTTCAAAGTGGGGTCCCCAGCGAAAAGGGGGGATAATCTATTTTCACTATAATTCCATGCCATCCATAAGTAACACAATCTAAGCTAGTGTAGAAGTGAGTAACTAGGCTAATAATAACCATATCAGCACAAATAATTGACAAAAATCTTGAAATAAATATACAGTATTTACTCTGAGAAATGAAATAATGAGAAAAGGAACAATTATTGATGTTTAAAACTGAATAATGACATCACAACAGTCTAATCCTAATGCTAATTTAAAATGAGATATTCCTCTAAATCTGTCTTCAAACTGCAAAAGAGAAAAAAAAAACGGACAAATTTTTTTCAAGCTACCTCCCCTGTTTCCAATCTCAGCAGCCGCCACTGATGTGTGTATATATATATATATATATATATATATATATATATATATATATATATATATATATATATATATATATATATATTAATATATATGTGATGACAACATTATTTACAGACTTTTAATAGGATGTTGTTTGAAAACAGCACTTTATTCAGATGGTAGATGTCTTATATTTGAGCCAAACTATTTACAGTAAATGGACTTAAAGTCAAACTGAACCTGTTCGTCACGTGCGTCGCAGTCCAGTTTTAAATAAGATGTTTAAGTCACCCTGACAACTTCGGTTTGATTAGCATCAGCATCAGCATCATCATCTGAAATGATTGTATTTATGTCTAGTCAAAAGCTTATTTTCTGACACACAGCGGCTCATTATGCTTATTATATAATAGAGAGAACGTTAGGGTTGTGCTACAACCCAGGTTTTACGAGTGAGAACGAGAGCTCTCACTAGTGCCTACTTCGCTGCATACGCAGCATTATGGAAGACTGTCATTTTTGCTCCAAAAATTACTTTACATTAAAACCTGACCACGCCCCTTTAGGTGACGTGGTGCCCCCCTGGGCTGACTGGGCCTCCCACCTCGCCCCCGTGACTACGTCACGGCCAGTCACCCCAGGGGCCGCCACTCATTTCTTCCAGCCAGCTGAGATCCGACGCACCCAGAGACGCATCGACGCAGCAAGGCTGGGTAGTGAGAGCTCTCGTTCTCACTCGTAAAACCTGGGTTGTAGCACAACCCTAACGTTTTACTTCGTTTCGAACTCAAGCTCTCACTAGTGCCTCCATTCAACCGACCTTGCTGCCGGGAGCACCCCACAGGGCGACCCGAAAGGCACCGGTGAACCACGGCCATATGGCAACGTTTATGCCTAACCGTCTGACATATTAGAGTGGCAACGATAGTACTTTCTTGCCACCGACAGCACCGCGTGCGCAAACTGCGAACCGGACACGTCGAGACTGTAGTACCTGACGAAAGTGTGATGAGAGGACCATGAGGCCGCGGCACACATGTCCTTCACCGACACACCACGCAACAACGCAGAGGATGTCGCAACACCTCGCGTAGAATGCGCCTTGATACCCTCCGGGGGAACCTTGCCCACGGCAGAGTATGCCAACGCGATCGCCTCCACTATCCAGTGTGATAAGCGATCCTTGGAAAGGGGTCCGCCCTGGGCCCTTTGCCCAAAGCAAACCAACAGCTGATCTGTAATGCGTAAAGCGCGCGTCCTAGCCACATAGGCCGAGAGCGCCCTTACGGGGCACAGCATGTGCAAACGTCTCTCCTCACCCGAACTGAACGGCGGGGGACAGAATGCCGATAAGTCTATTACCATAGACCTATAGCTGGCATTGATATTCTTGGGCTGGTACGCCGGGTTAGGTCGCAACGTAACCCTGCGCCCATCGTCCCCAAAAACCATACAGGCCTGCTGTACCGAGAGGGCAATCAGGTCACTGACTCTCTTCCCTGACGATAAGGCCAGCAGCAGCGCAGTCTTTAAGGACAGAACCTTTAAATCGGCGGAGTCCAAGGGCTCAAACGGATGACCCGTTAGCCCGTCCAGCACCGTAACCAGGTCCCATTTGGGAAAAACGCACCGCACCGGCGGACGCAGTTTACGCGCCCCCTTCATGAAGCGCGAGACCAAAGGGCACACCCCCACGGGGGTCCCTTCAATCCCCATGTGGCAAGCCGAAATCGCGGCTACGTACACCTTAAGCGACTGCGGGGACTGCCCCGCGTCAAGCAAGCTTTGAAGGAAACAGAGAACTGGACGCACGCTGCAGTTCACTGGATCCACACCCTTACTTGTGCACCATCGCGAAAAAACCCGCCACTTGTACGCATACTGGGTGCGGGTCGAAGCGGCCCTAGCACTCTGAATAGTGCGCACCACATTGTCAGGCAAGCCCTGTGCTAGCAACTGGTCCCGTTCAGGAGCCAGACTGCTAGCTTCCACCTGCCTGGGGAGGGGTGGAACACCTCCCCCTCCGCCTGGGACAGGAGATCGGCCCGCACCGGCAATGCCCACGGCGGGCCCTGCGCCAGGGAGACCAGGTCCGCAAACCACGTCTGCCTGGGCCAGAACGGGGCCACTAGAACGAGCCGGAGACGCTGTTCCCTCACCCTGTCCAACACCTGACGGATCAGGGGGATCGGTGGAAACGCATAGAGCCCCTCCCGTGGCCACGCGTTCGCCAACGCGTCGTGTCCCAACGGGGGGCTGTCCTCCTGGATTGAGAACCACAATGGGCAGTGCGTCGCGCGCCGCCATGCGAAGAGATCGACGCGGGCACGACCGAACCTGGCCCAAATCTGTTCCACCACCTGAGGGTGGAGGCACCACTCCGTGTGACGGGGGTAGCCTCGAGACAGCAGGTCGGCGCCGTAATTCAGCCGTCCCGGCAGATAGACCGCCGACACTGACAGGAGACGGGGATACGCCCACAGGTGAATCTCCGCCGCTAACCGGTTCAAAGCCTTCGACCGCACACCGCCCTGTTTGTTCAGGTGGGCGATCGCCGCCATATTGTCCGAGCGAATCAGCACATGGCGTCCATGTATGACTCGCTGGAAATGAAGCAGAGCGAGGCGGATCGCCTCCAGCTCCAAGACGTTTATGTGGCGATGCTCCTGGGCTTCCCACCGGCCGTTCGCCGACAGAAACCCGCACACCGCACCCCAACCCCAGAGGGAGGCGTCGGTGCGAATCACTAGCCTGAGCGGGACCGGGCCCAATCGAGTGCCCCTCGATAGGTAACGGGGGTCTGCCCACATGGCCAAAGCCAGGCGGGCCTGACCTGTCATAGGCACCCTGCGATGACGGTCCCTGGCTGGATCCAAGCGCAACGCAAGGAACCAGATCTGGAACGGACGCATGTGTAGCCTCCCCAGGGGGAGCACATGCAGCGCCGAGGCCATCAGGCCCAACATAACTGTGCACTGAAGCACTGACACCGAGGAGCATCGACTTAATGTCCTCGCTGTCCGCACCGTGCGCGCCTGTCGCTCCCGCGAAAGGCGGGCTCGCATAGCCCGGGAGTTCAACTCGAGCCCCAGGAAGATCGCCGTCTGTTCTGGGGCGAGGCAGCTCTTTTTCCAGTTCACCAGAAACCCTAAGGTTTGCAGGTGATCGGTCACCACCTTGGTATGTTTCATGGCCTCGATCCTCGAGCCGGCCACAATAAGAGCGTCGTCGAGGTAAAGGAAGATGCGAACCCCTCTCGCGCGGAGGGGAGCCAAGGCCGTCTCCACGAAAGCCGTGAAGGTTCGCGGGCTCAATGACATGCCGAAAGGCAAGACACAGAACTCGTAAGCCTTCCCTAGGAAGGAGAACCTCAGGTATTTCCTGTGTCTCTTGACCACGTGGACATGGAAGAACGCATCTTTCAGGTCCACGGAAGTAAAGAAATCCCCCTGTCTCAACGCGTTGAAGAGGTGGGGAAAAGAGAGCATTCGGAACGGGAGCTTCCTCAGCGTCTTGTTGAGGCGCCGGAGGTCCAGAATTGGACGCATGGAGCCGTCCTTTTTGGGCACGACGAAGTACCTGTGGTAGAACCCCGAGCGCACCTCTGCCTTGGGGACCGAGCGGATTGCCCCCTTGGCGAGGAGCGACATGACCTCCTTGTGGAGTATGTTTATAAACTCCCCCTCCACGACCGTATCGTGGGTCCCGTCGAACCTGGGTGGGGCCCTGGCAAACTGCATGGCGTAACCCTTCTGAAGGGTGCGCCGCAGCCACGGGGACGGGGAACACAGACGCTCCCAGGCCTCGAGCCTGTCGGGCAACGATGGTCTGTTTAGTATATTGTTGGGCACCGGGAGACCCGGTGCTTTGGTTGGGGAAGAAAAAGGGGGGGGGCGGGACAAACGAGGCTAAGCCCCCCTGCCGGTTTCTTACGCGGGCTCCGCCTACTGACGTGCCCTGTGAGCGTGTTGAACCGGCGAAACCCCCCAGCCGTGCGGCTTTCGCTGGCTGGGGGGCGTAAGGAGGCAAGCCTCTCTTTTGACTGCGGGATGCGGGCTCGTCCGCTCGCGCGGTCCCCAGGAGAGCTCCCGACCAACGATGGGCCCATGGCACCATCGATGGTGGGCTTGTCCCGGGGGCCTCCTGACGGCGGATAAGTGATCCAAGGAGAGCTCCCGACCGGGCTCGGGCGCTGGGCACCGAGGACGGTGGGCTTGTCCCTAAAGCTACAAGCCGAAGGCTGGCCCTGAAGCCAAGCCCTGGCGAGCTGGGTTGGGTTTCCCCCTGCTGAGTCCCAGACCGAAGTTGAGCGCTGAGCTCCAACGACGGTGGGCTCATAGCCCCCCCCCCTTCCCCAGGGAGGTGACTAAGTACGGGACTGGTTACCCGCTCCCCGCGCACCTCCTCGTTTTGGGGGGCGGGGGCCGCGTACCCTGGTCTGCCGTGGGACCCATGATGGGCCCACCGCGGCTGGGTGGGGCGCATCCACTGGGGGCGCCCTAGCCGGTGAGACTTGTACCCGCTGACGCGGGGCGGTCCGCGGCGGCGGAGGCCCCGGAGGACGACTCTGCGCGCGCACTTGGACCTGGAACCGGCGGTCCTCCCCCTTCGCCCGCTTGGGCAAGAAGGAGCGGACCGCCGCCGAGTCCCTCTTACTCGTCTCCAACCGCTGGGCCAAGTCTTCCACGGAGGAGCCGAACAGGCCCCCCGGGGAGATCTGAGCCCCCAGCAGCCTCCTCTTATCCTGCTCAGGGAGCTGGGTAAGATTTAGCCACAGGTGGCGGTGGGTGAGAACAGAGAAGGCCATGACCTTCCCACTGTTCTGCGCCAGGCAGTCCACCATACGCATGGCGTAATCCGTGGCCATCCTGAGCTCTGTAAACAGCTCGGGGGCAGGGTCACCTTGCATGTCCCGCAGGAGCACCGCCTGGTAGCCCTGCAGAATGGCCAGGTTGTTGGTCATGGCGGCGGACTGCCCCGCCGCCAAGTACGCCTTTTCGGCCAACTTGGCTGTAAGTTGGCACGCTTTAGAGTGCAAAGCAGGCCTCGCGGAGTTAGGGGCCAGGTGTCTGGCCACCATGTCCTCGATAGGAGGCATCGCGGTTAACGCGAGTTTATCCGCCCCCTCTAAGGCCGACCACGGAGCCATGCCCGCGCAGAGCGGCTTGGCCTCCTGAGGCCTTTCCCATCCTGACTGCACCGCGCGAACCACGTCTATACAGACCGGCAGCCGGGGCTTCGGGCGAGGTGCCTGTGGTGCCTGGAGCGGCTGGTAATAGCAACCCCGCAGCACTGATTCGAGGGGCGGAGGTGTTTCGGCCCGAGCGATGCCAAGCTTAGCTGCAGCCCTAGACATTACCCCCAGAAACTGCTTCTGATAGGGCTCGTTGAGGCTAGCCTCCGAACGGGTCCCTAACAGAGAGGTGACCGCAGTCGCGCGGTCCCAATCCTCCCCGCCAGACAACTCCTCTTGGGGGGCGTTCTGGGGGGGAATGATGGGGTCATAGGGGAAAAACCCCCCCTGTTCTATCACAGGGTCGATGGGCTCGTCCCCCCAGTTCAAACTCTCCCGTTCGGGTAGGACCGGGGAGCCCTGCTCTTCAGGTAACTCCTCTTCCTCCGAGCGGTCAGACCCACCGCACGCGCCTCCCTCGGGAGGTGCGTGGCTAAGCCGCGGGCCCACCTGGACAAAGAGCATCGCTCTCTCCCGTAAAACGGCCAGGGTAAAGCCTTCGCATGCCCGGCAGAAGTCTGACTTCAACAGGGCGTCGCTAGCATGGTTGTGCCCGAGGCAAAACACACACTGGCTGTGGCGGTCCTGGATCGCCAAAGTAGCCTCACAGCTAACACAGCTCTTGGCTGTCTCCCTCTGTCTCATGTCAGCCGCCCGGTTCATTGTGCGAGTGAGCAGAAGCTAACCCGCCAACAAGATCCGCCGACTGTACAAGAATTAGCGGGAGTTAACCGTGTAAGCTGACTGTTTACAGTCGCTTGCAACGGTAAAGATGCTGGAGTGCTAAGCTAGCTGCTAGCTGCACGAGACGACTAGCTAGCTATCTATCTAACGTTACTCCAGCCGGAGAAACGTGCGCGCGCTAACGCTAGTAGCTGGCGCCTACAGTACCTAGCAACAGCAGCAACAGCACGGATGCAAGCTAGCTAACTGTGACAACTGTGCTAATAGCCTGTTGTTCTAGTGCTTAACGGTACAAGCTATTCTGCACGTGTGCAACCTAGCTAAAAGTTATGAGTGCAGACCTGAGTCTTGCGCTCGAGCCTAACAAACGTTAACCCAGCCGGGGAAACGTCAATACATGCACTGTACGGCGACAGTAATACATGCACTGCACAGCGGCAGTATTATAAAACAACAGTTAGCAAGAAGATACTCTTAGCTTGGATGACTTGATCCGATGCCGCTGGTGAAGAGAACAGGAACGGGTCCCCGAATCCTGATTTATCTCGTCCACGTGAACCTCTCGAAGGTGGGCAAATTAACCGGAGCGAGTCTATTTGTCCAAACTCTGAAGAGCGCTGACTTTCGAGCTAACCGCGGAGCTTAAGAAAACGACGTCCTCACACTGGCTGGAAGAAGCGAAGAGTGACGGCCCCTGGGGTGACTGGCCGTGACGTAGTCACGGGGGCGAGGTGGGAGGCCCAGTCAGCCCAGGGGGGCACCACGTCACCTAAAGGGGCGTGGTCAGGTTTTAAAGTAATTTTTGGAGCAAAAATGACAGTCTTCCATAATGCTGCGTACGCAGCGAAGTAGGCACTAGTGAGAGCTTGAGTTCGAAACGAAGTAAAACATGGATTAGCGATGTAACATACCTCCGTGCTGCTGACAGCCTGCTCTGTTTGCTGTCACATAGATCGCACCTCCCGCTTTATCTCCCGCTGCTCTTTGTAATCCATATATGACGTTATTCCATACGAGCGGCAATCTAATTCGAATGAATCATGCATAATCTTGAAATCAGATAATATCTATAGGCTACGCTAGGCTGCTACTGCTGAATCTGTCTGTGCCAGCAGGCTGAGTTGGCCAGGGAGAAGAAATCACACCTGTGCGTCATGACCCAAATTATGACCATATATGGGATCTAATTGATGCAAGCAGGGGGTGCACTCCAGGTATATACCTGGGCACCATGTGAGATTGCACAGTGATTCCAGTGTTCAGGTAAAGTCAAGTCTTGGATTTCACATACTCATATCTGCCATTGTTGTACTTTACCGATTGTTGGTACTTAAGCAGTGCATCTGCGTCTGAGCTCCGCCCACTTTCCAAATTAATCCCTAGGGACTCCGTTTCCCAGAAGCTGCGTAGTTGATCTGTCAGCATCTGTTCGTCTCCAACACTCAGGTGAAAGACTCCAACATCCAGAGGTTCGGGTTCGGTGGTGACGCTCATCACAGGTATAGACACTGCACCTTGAATCAGCCATCCAAATTTACTCTCCACAGCCACAAGTCCACTGTCAAGTCTCTCTGTGCGTCCTGAGACTATGTTCCAATATTGATCTCCTCCGATCAAAATTCCAAGACCCTCTGTTTCCATGCCTCTTACTGGCGTGTCGGCAACTTGCAGGCCTTTATTTTCAAGGGATCTTCTTATTTTTTCATCTGCTATTTGCATGTTTGAAGAGCACACTGTCGGAGTTTCAAGTAATTCTACATCCACTGCTTCATTTGTTTTCAGATTTCTCAGGCGCACTTTAACCTTTTTCGCAATTACTCTTTTGGAGGTTACAGAGCCAAATGTGTGTAGTCTTATTGTTTCTGTCCCCACTATGGGTAGATTTAATATAGCAGAAATATCCTCTCCTAGTGGGGACAGAAACAATAAGACTACACACATTTGGCTCTGTAACCTCCATAAAATATTCTTTCTGGTGCCGAAAGCCGGGAGAAACCAAGAGAATGAAACAGACGATTCATGACCAGAGTTGGGGTCCGTTACTCAAAAAAGTAATATATTACACATTACACATTACTTTCAAAAAAAGTAATGCCTTACTTTACTTGATTACTCCCTGGAGAAAGTAATTCGTTACACTACTCGTTACATTACTTTTGCGTTACTCCGTAACATCGCCTGAGATGCATTGTCACGTAATTTGCCAGTTAACAATACAACATTAATCCTTACATATATGCCCATATATTAGCACAAGTCTCTATCGTAATAAGGTAGGTTGCAAAACTTTTCCTGTCTGATAGTGGCTGTCCGTTCCCTGCCATCTGTATTTTGCTCAATATGTTTCTGAACAAGGCCAGGTCGAAACCTGGCATAGGGCCGGTGCATGGTCCACCACCCTCCGTTTTAAAGCCGACTCAAACGTTAACTTTATCACAGGAATGCGGGTTTAACGAAGTTTTGCGTTCTACATTAATTAAATGAAGACATTACCGTTGGGCAGCTTGCTTTGTTTGTATGATAGATACGTATTGGCCAAGTATATAAACATTTAAGAGCGAAGACTTTCAGGAAGTGACACAGAGCTCTCTCTCTCTCTCTCTCTCTCTCTGTGTCAAAGGCCGGGCTCGCCCCCGCTCGTGCACGAGCCGAGGGAAATCTCCTCTTTCTCGCCGAGAAGAGCCTGGTGACGCGAGAAAAGTAGTGTGGAGCTGCAGCGTCCTCCGTGTCCGTGCAGTACTACACAAATAAAAAGTTCAGCTGATGTAGATGCAGCTACAAAAAAAAATTACTTTCAAAAAAAGTAATGCCTTACTTTACTTGATTACTCCCTGGAGAAAGTAATTCGTTACACTACTCGTTACATTACTTTTGCGTTACTCCGTAACATCGCCTGAGATGCATTGTCACGTAATTTGCCAGTTAACAATACAACATTAATCCTTACATATATGCCCATATATTAGCACAAGTCTCTATCGTAATAAGGTAGGTTGCAAAACTTTTCCTGTCTGATAGTGGCTGTCCGTTCCCTGCCATCTGTATTTTGCTCAATATGTTTCTGAACAAGGCCAGGTCGAAACCTGGCATAGGGCCGGTGCATGGTCCACCACCCTCCGTTTTAAAGCCGACTCAAACGTTAACTTTATCACAGGAATGCGGGTTTAACGAAGTTTTGCGTTCTACATTAATTAAATGAAGACATTACCGTTGGGCAGCTTGCTTTGTTTGTATGATAGATACGTATTGGCCAAGTATATAAACATTTAAGAGCGAAGACTTTCAGGAAGTGACACAGAGCTCTCTCTCTCTCTCTCTCTCTCTCTGTGTCAAAGGCCGGGCTCGCCCCCGCTCGTGCACGAGCCGAGGGAAATCTCCTCTTTCTCGCCGAGAAGAGCCTGGTGACGCGAGAAAAGTAGTGTGGAGCTGCAGCGTCCTCCGTGTCCGTGCAGTACTACACAAATAAAAAGTTCAGCTGATGTAGATGCAGCCAATTGTGCTCTGGAACTTTTTGCCATTTTTCGCCATAAATGTTCGTAAAGTGGCACTTATTGAAACCTACTACCCTGCTTGTAGGCATCAAAAGTCATCAGAAATTAATTTAGTGATGAAATAAAACTTTAAATTGTAAAAAACTTTCCGGAGCTTATGGCGTCTTCTCTGCTGCGGTCTGCCTCTGCCTATGCCGAAATGCATGCTGGGAGTGACACTATGCCGAAATGCATGCTGGGAGTGACATTTAGAACCTGAATCCGTGCTCAAATCGGCGACAGAGTCGAATGTAGGGGCCCTGCTGTGCATGCTGCACACCGGCCCCAAAAATGGCGATTTCATTCTACTGTTGAAACTGGCAACATTTCCTCTACCATGTAGGAGGAGGCAACACGCCTGTCCATCTCTGATTTTGATGTTACCTGGTGAAAAGCAAGCTGTTGCTGCTTGCTTGGGGTCGAGGCAGGCGACTCAGCTTGGGTCTGCAACCAGCTTTGTGTTAGTATGTTTCCACTGCAGATGCTTTGAGAGGTTTATGTCGTAGGCTACCGTAGCTAGCTGCTTCTGTCCAGGGCGTTTGCAGTCTCACATTCTTGTCCTTCCGCGCAACAAAAACTTGTTGTAGAAGACGGCGCTTTTTGGCAGATTGCTGGCAGACTATTATGGAACATACGCACTGCGCCCACTTCACTAGAACACATTGTATTTACAAGGGGTATTTACAGACCCCATCGCTGTATGTGGGTTTCTCTTATGGTTTACGTTTACATTTAATTTAATTTAATTTTGTCCAATATTCAGATATTCCAGAATTGCATGTTGTGTTAAAATACATATTATTTATATCTAACACTCTTTAGCCTGATTTAATTGTAAAACAGAGTGTAAAAAGTTATGCAAAGCCTTCTGGGAAATTTAACCCGTGGAAGAGGAAAGTGGGCGGAGTTCCCAGCATGCCCTGGGGGTACTGTGTTTTTGTGTCAATTGTTTGTTTGTCAATGTGTTTTGGAGGTTAAAATGATTTATTGTTCTATATGCATGATGTTAGTTATCTGATAAGCTATATGTCGACTAATAGTGCTGTTCTGCATGCTAATACAAAGTTGAAATGTTGGCACCATGGGTGATTCTGCTGTGCAGTTAAATGACCCGTCTGATGGGACACAGGATCTGCTATTAAAACGGAGATCTTTTCTCTCTCTACTTATCTTGCTAGTACATGTAACGAGGTAAGCGTTTGATTAGTAACTGTAATGTGATTACTGCACTTAGGTACAGTAGTGCCTTACACTACTCGTTACAGACAAAAGTAATGTCATTACAGTAACGCGTTACTTTGTAACGCGTTACCCCCAACTCTGTTCATGACTGAAGCTGCAAGGAAAGACAAAGGAACCACCATGACGGACATTCCCAGAATGAAAAGAATACGAGGGGTGGTAAGAGCAGCTACAACCAGACTTTTAAATAAGATTGATGGGGAACTAACGAAGAGGGAACCGGACCTTGATGTATTGGAAGAATATATGGAACTGTTGTTAAGCAAGGAACAAAGTCTCACTGAATATGACAGAGACATTGAAGCAGAGACTGATGTGGATGAATTGGAAGATGAAATAAACACTGCTCTGGAATATATGGATGGTACATGTACACAGAAAACAAGGATCAAACAAGCAACGCCCACAGGCTCAGATGGAAATTCAAGCGCTGGTTCAGACTGGCAGAACAGACAAAGAAATCACAGTCATACAGTCAAACTTCCCAAACTTGTCATACAGAAGTTTTCTGGAGAAATAAGTGAATGGCAAGGATTCTGGAGTCAATATGACACGGCCATACACAAGAACGACAGTTTAACAAAATCAGACAAGTTTAATTACTTGAAGTCATTCCTACATGGCACAGCTGCCAGTACGGTAGCAGGCTTTGCTTTGTGCGATGATAATTATGATTCTGCAATTCAAATGTTAACAAGTCGATTTGGCCGCAAAGATTTGGTGATAAATGCCCACATGAATAAATTATTAAATTTGACTCCAGTGAAGAGGGCAAATGATGTGGCGGCTTTGCGTAATTTGTATGACGACTGTGAAGTGCAGGTGCGCAGCCTGGATGCGCTGGGAGTTGTATCCGATGGATATGGTAGCCTATTGTGTCCCATATTGCTCAAAATGATTCCAGAAGAAGTTGCTCTTGCTTTCACCCGAAAGGAAGCTGACCAAGAGCTCAAAGCAAAGGAACTGATGGACTTTCTGAAATTGGATGTGGAAAGCAGAGAGAGGACAGCTAATCTGACTCAAAGAAAAGACAGTTTCCAACATGAGGAAAGGAACGTGCGCCATGATCGGGAGCGCAGAATGAGACGATCATATGGCACCACAGCTTCAGCTGCGACATTTCATACATGGAGTCCGAATGAAGAAAATGACTGTCTGTTCTGTGGAAGACATGATCATAAGTCCCGAGAATGCACAGAGTTTACTGTGGATATCAGAAGAGAAAAACTGAAACGTTTTGGTAGATGTTTTTCATGTAGGGCCCAGACACAACGCGCGTAAATCCTGAAACCTTCTCGCAACAGTTGTAGCCTGAAGCCAGTGGTTTTCAAAGTGGGGTCCCCAGCGAAAAGGTGGGATAATCTATTTTCACTATAATTCCATGCCATCCATAAGTAACACAATCTAAGCTAGTGTAGAAGTGAGTAACTAAGCTAATAATAACCATAACAGCACAAATAATTGACAAAAATCTCGAAATAAATATACAGTATTTACTCTGAGAAATGAAATAATGAGAAAAGGAACAATTATTGATGTTTAAAACTGAATAATGACATCACAACAGTCTAATCCTAATGCTAATTTAAAATGAGATATTCCTCTAAATCTGTCTTCAAACTGCAAAAGAGAAAAAAAAAACTGTCAATTTTTTTTCAAGCTACCTCCCCTGTTTCCAAGCTCACCAGCCGCCACTGATGTGTATATATATATGTGATGACAACATTATTTACAGACTTTTAATAGGATGTTGTTTGAAAACAGCACTTTATTCAGATGGTAGATGTCTTATATTGGAGCCAAACTATTTACAGTAAATGGACTTAAAGTCAAACTGAACCCGTTCAGTTTGACTGCGTCGCAGTCCAGTTTTAAATAAGATGTTTAAGTCACCCTGACAACTTCGGTTTGATTAGCATCAGCATCAGCATCATCATCTGAAATGATTGTATTTATGTCTAGTCAAAAGCTTATTTTCTGACACACAGCGGCTCATTATGCTTATTATATTGTAATAAATGTGGGTTTAATATACCAGCAGGAGAAACTGCTAGTTAGCAGGAGAAACTGCTAATGTCAAAGCCCTTAAATGATCAACTGCACAGACTGGTGTATACAATACAATAATCTTTATTAGACAATCACAGTAGAAAATGACACTTAATTCAGTTAGCCTATTTCATAAAAGAGGGCAGGGAAAATAGACAGGGGCAACCAGCCACAATAAGGCTTCCATTAGTTTGAGGAACCACCACACACAGGGCTAAGCATAACCTAGCTTTAAAGCATACCACTCGAACACGGCACGCAAACACCCTCTACAGGAGGCACTGCAAGTTATCAAACAACACTTAATCAATAAGCACTGCAAATGACCATTTGTTAGATTAACGTGAAACATGGGAATACTCTTCATGCGTTTAGTTAGCCTTCCTCTGCTTTCCCCCGCCACCCTTATTAAAACTACACATAGGCCTAAATGCACACATAGATAACTATAAACAATTAGTATTCAATATTAAAAGTGAACTTAACTCGCCCGCTTGGGCGCGACCCTCCCCGGGGTCTACGCTTGGGATGCCGTCCAACTCCCCGGGGAAACGGCTTCGCTGGACGACATGAACAACAGCATACAGCTGATCGGTTGGATTCAGTCGGGCGGTAGCAGGACGTCCGACTGCAGTATGGGAGCTATGCAGGCTGCAGCATCGACACACTCTCTATTATGACTCGTCCCTGGCTGGCTCCCCCTGGGCCTACACAAGAACCCTTTGGCCGCAGCCGCTGGCTATCTATCTTCGTCGCCGGTGGTCCTATCTGACCACGATCGACCCCTCCCCCCGAAAGCCTAACAGAGTGATGAGCTACAGCAGCAAGGTGCTCCGACCACGCGAATGTGAGTCCCACTATCTTTTAAATGTTCAGCGTCTCATTCCCCCCGTGATCAGTCCCACCTGCGTGTAATTGTCAATCAGGGAGTCCCTATTCCTGACGTCATGGACCCACAGCTGATTCACATCACACTTCTCCCCCCCTTAAAAAAAAGGACTCGTCCTCGAGTCCTATGGTGACATGTGATAGTCTCGAGACCAAGGTGGCGGCCTCCGCTGGCGTACTGGACGTCCCTCTTCGACTGGTGATGACACACCTGAAAGTTGGTGTTCCTGTTGCCCTGGACTGAATACAGGCACATCTGAAGGGGGAACCGATTCAGATGCGGATGGAGCATCCTCTGTTCCTCCGGCGTCCTCCGACCCACGATGGCAGCTGGTCTGGCTCCCTGGCGGCGTCCTCCCTCCAATGGGTGTCCTCACTCCACAGCTGGACTGGCTCGCCAGTGGTGTCCTCCCTCCACAGCTGGGCTGGCTCACTGGCGGTGTCCTCCCTCCACAGCTGGGCTGGCTCACTGGCGGTGTCCTCCCTCCACAGCTGGGCTGGCTCACTGGCAGTGTCCTCCCTCCACAGCTGGGCTGGCTCACTGGCGGTGTCCTCCCTCCACAGCTGGGCTGGCTCACTGGCGATGTCCTCCCTCCTGCAGAGGCATCCCGGTTGGTAGGCTGATGGTGGACCCCACTGGCACCAACCTGGACCCCACTGGCACCAAACTGGACCCCAGAGCGCTGATGTCGGCCGGACTGGTTCGGGCGGCTCGTCTGGTCGCTTCCTCTGGATGCCACTTCTGCAGAGGCATCCCGGCTGGGAGGTCGATGGTGGACCCAACTGGCACCAAACTGGACCCCAGCATGCTGTCGTCGGCCGGATTGGTTTGGGCCACTGCTCTGATCGCTTCCTCTGGATGCTGGCTCTAGATTTAATGGGGCTGCCAAAGGAGAAGTGAAGGGTTTGAGTCGGTTGAAGTGAACAACACTCTCTCGGCCTCCCTCCACTGGCACTAGCCTATAAAGCACATCTGTCAGTCTCTCCATCACTCTAAAGGGACCTTTATACCGCCTCTGCAGTTTCGGACACACCCCACGTTTCCTGGCCTTATTCAGAACCCAAACTAGTTCCCCTTCAGAATAATATTGAAAATTAGCCCTAAAGTCATATGACTTTTTCTGTTGTTCTGATGCCCTAGCCTGGTGTCTTTTGACTGCTTCTACCACCGTGGACAATGTGTCCCTCAACCTAGACACATAATTGTGTACAGAGTCAAATGACTCCTGATTGTCCACCTTCAGCATAATATCCACCGGCAGGACAATTTCCTGGCCAAACAGTACCCTATATGGAGTGAAGGAGGTGCTAGCATGAACACTACTGCGATAGGCCAACATTACATAAGGCAACAGTGTGTCCCAGTTTAACTGATTGTCCTCCACAAAGAGAGACAACATAGACAAAAGGGTCCGATTGAATCGCTCAATCAGCCCATCTGACTGGGGGTGGTAGGGGGACGTCCTCGATTTATGCATATGCAGAAGCCTACATAATTCCTTAAACAGATTGGACTCAAAGTTGCGACCTTGGTCAGAGTGGATACTGCGTGGCGCCCCAAACCGACACACCCATTCCTCGGTCAAAACTTTAGCAATAGTATGTGCTTCCTGGTTAGGCAATGGAAAAGACTCTGTCCACTTTGAAAAATAGTCTCCCACAACCAAAATATATTTGTTTTTTCCAGGGGTCTCGGGGAGGGGGCCCAGAATGTCGAGTGCCACACGTTCAAAAGGCCTAGAGACAACTGATGGCTGTAAGGGCGCACACGGATGTTTCCCCTGACTCTTTCGGGAACCACAATCAGCACATTCTTTAACCCATTTCTTGACATCGCTAAACCAGCCCGGCCAATAGAACCGGTCTTTAACCTTTCCCTGCAGTTTTTGCACCCCCAAGTGCCCCCCGGTGGAAACACTGTGTAGCTGTTCTAAAACTTTGGGCACCATTGACTGGGGGAGCACCACCTGCACCTGGGATGCAGCATCAGAATGTGCAGGAGGAATCCGCACCAGCCTAGCCCCCTGCACCTGAAGCTGCTTCCAAACAGGGGCATATTTCTGCAGGTCAGGGTCTAACGGCATGGAACTAGGATCAACATGACTTTTACAGTTAATTATTTGACGCAACTCAATATCGGCCATCTGTGCATCGGATAACTCATCAGTCTCCCTTTCTTCACTGGGCACTATAGAAGGCAAAACTTCATGTACTGCACACACCTTAGGGGTAGCCCTGTCTGTTATTCCCTCAGAGACATTCTCGTCAGACCGTTTGTTTTCTAGAAAAGCGGGCAGCCTGGAGAGGGCATCAGCATTGCTGTGTAGCTTGCCTGGACGATGAACAATCTTATATTGAAAATTGGCCAGTTGTTCAAGCCAACGAGCCAACTGCCCCTCCAAGTCCTGAAAGTTATGAAGCCAACGTAGAGAATTGTGGTCAGTTCGCAAAACAAACTCTCTACCCAACAAATAATGTTTAAAATATTTTGTAAAAGTTACCATACTCAAAAGTTCTTTCTTAGTAGTGGCATATTTGCGTTCTTGTTTTGTAAGGGCCCTACTAGCATATGCCACCACTCGCTCGAATCCCCCCTCCTCCTGAGACAACACTGCCCCAATCCCCACGTCACTTGCATCAGTGTCCAGGATAAACGGTTTGCTGGGGTCTGGGTAAGACAAAACAGGGGTAGTAATTAGACTACACTTGAGCTGATCAAAAGCTCCCTGACAGCCCTCGCTCCAGCGAAAGTGCCTCCCCTTTTCTGACAACTGATGCAGAGGGCGGGCAATGTCGGCAAAACCTTTTACAAAACGCCTATAATATGAGGCTAGCCCCATAAAGCTCTTGACCTCAGTCTGACTGGTGGGAACAGGCCACTCTCTGACTGCTTCCACTTTAGCTGGATCTGGCATCACTCCCTCAGCAGAGATGACGTGTCCAAGGTACTGGACTCTTGTTGAAAACAAGTCGCACTTGGATGGTTTAACTTTAAGATTGGCCTGTTGAAGTTTTCCAAGCACACCATCCAGGCGTGTCAAATGTTCATGAAAAGTGCGGCCAAACACAATTATATCATCCAAGTACACTAAACAGGTAGTCCACTGCAGATCAGCGAGAATTAGGTCCATCAACCTCTGAAAAGTGCTGGGTGCATTGCAAAGCCCAAAACTTAAAACATTGAACTCAAATAAGCCCTGACGTGTGGTAAAAGCAGTTTTATGGCGATCATTCTGGTCTACTTCCACCTGCCAATAGCCACTCGCTAAATCAAGAGTGGAAAACCAACGAGCGTGACAAAGGCTATCCAGGGCGTCATCGATCCTAGGGAGGGGATATGCGTCCTTTCTAGTAACCTCATTGAGTTTCCTGTAATCGACACAGAACCGGAGCCCACCCCCTTTCTTTTTTACAAGTACAATGGGAGAGGCCCATGGACTACAAGATGGCCGAATTATCCCACTGGCAAGCATTTGCTTTAAATTGCTCGTCACCTCTTGCTGTAAATGGAGGGGGACCCTTCGGGGGTGCATCTTTATTGGTTTTGCATCCCCTGTATCGATTTCATGTGGGGTCAGATGAGTCCTGCCTAAGTCAGTCTCCCCCCGACTAAACACAGTGATGTTTTTATGTAGTAACTCTCTGACAGCCTTTAACTCATCAGGGGCAAAACCCCTCTCCCCCACCCCAAAATGGCTCATGAGGGTGTCGACTGTCCAAGGCTGCAAAGCTTTACTTTCTTCACTCTCGTCAAGCAGGTCCACCCCCCCATCCTCCACTTCAATATCAGGGAATAGTGTGCCTACTTTCATGCCACGTTTTAACATTAGACTATCATTCGTTACATTAATAACCCTTACAGGCAAAGTGCCCTGCTGGACTCTACAGACAACTCGAGCCACCAAAACGTCACACTGTTTGGAAATGGATGTGGAGGGTTCCAACATCCCCTCTGCATAATCTCCCCACCTGTTCTGGACCTGACCCACAATAATTACCTCACTGCGTGGGGGCACCATGGTATCAGACTGTACTACAACAGTTTGGGGCTCTAATGACGGGTTAAGGTCAACCAGGGGAAATTTCTTGCCCATTATCTGGCATTGTTTATTCCCCAAGTCGACTACAGCACCATATGTTGAGAGAAAGTCAAACCCCAGCAAAATCTCATCAGAGGGAATGTCTGCAACCAAAAATTTAGCCACCAGCGCGAGTGAATCGAACTGACATACAGTCTGCCAGCACCCCGAAATGTACATCCCCCCCCCATTAGCTGCTGTAGCACTACCAGCATAATCTACTAGGTCACCTCCCCCTTTTGTAACAGAAAGCCACATTCGTTTAGGAATGACAGAGCTAGAGGCTCCAGTGTCTACAAGTACATGACAGTCCACCCCACCTATTTTAGCTTTGAGATATCCCGACCCACCTTTTAAGCTGTCAGGGGCCACAGTAGAATCAGAAGTGGGGGCGGGCATTTGACCCTCTGTGCACGCCCCCTCTAGTTTCCCTGTAGATAAGGGCAGTCGCGTCGGATGTGGCGATTACACCCACATTCCCAGCACCCTCCACCCCTTTCTCCATCACGTTTGGGCGGGGGAATGGGGGCCCTAGCAGAGTATAAAAATGGAGCAGACACTGTAGGCGTAGGCTTAGGGACAGGTTGGCTTGGATTGGCTATAGCCTGTACAGTGGTTTGCAGAGATTTAACTTCCTGCCGTAGGCCCTCTACAACCCCAAGCAGCGTGTCGATGCGTTCGTCACTGGCAGATTTCTCAGTGACTCCACGCACCTTGGCATCAGAAGCCAAACTACTGCCCTCTAACCCTCTAATCAGCTCAAGCTCTGCAGCAAGGTTAATGGCATCCTCTAAGGTTGTAGGCTTAGCACTGCGAAGGCTAACTCGCAAATCCCCATTCCCAACATTGGCAATAAAATGGTCTTTAGCCAGCAAATCTTGGGTGTTGGGGTCCGCTGAGGGGTAAGCTTTAATAACCAGCCTCCGAAGTGCAATGCCAAATTCTCTGACATTCTCATTATGTAGCCTCTTACGAGAAGAGAAGGTAGCCCTGCTCCAGTCATCGCTATCACATGGGTCTAAACATCTACCCATTGCATCCTTTAATAATACATAATTGGCTTTAGCTGTCGCCGATAACCCACTATATACCTCTCGAGCTCGGCCTGACAAGAGAAGACTCATGAATTTTAATCTCAGCGATTCACCCCAATTATTAACATCCGCAGCCATTTCGAACTGCTCGGCCCAATCCGACCATTCCCGGCCCCTACCAGTAAAAGTTCCAGGCATGAAAATAGGTCGGGGCGTTGTGGCCAGACTACTGGTACTAGATGAGGGAGGAGCATTTAATTGGCTTGGGCCTGCCTCAAGCTGTAGTTGATCTGAATCATCTGACTGATTTATGCCTGCCCCAGACGGCAGTTGATCATTTCCAGGCAATGACATTTTTAAATCCCACCGCTGCCACCAGTGTAATAAATGTGGGTTTAATATACCAGCAGGAGAAACTGCTAGTTAGCAGGAGAAACTGCTAATGTCAAAGCCCTTAAATGATCAACTGCACAGACTGGTGTATACAATACAATAATCTTTATTAGACAATCACAGTAGAAAATGACACTTAATTCAGTTAGCCTATTTCATAAAAGAGGGCAGGGAAAATAGACAGGGGCAACCAGCCACAATAAGGCTTCCATTAGTTTGAGGAACCACCACACACAGGGCTAAGCATAACCTAGCTTTAAAGCATACCACTCGAACACGGCACGCAAACACCCTCTACAGGAGGCACTGCAAGTTATCAAACAACACTTAATCAATAAGCACTGCAAATGACCATTTGTTAGATTAACGTGAAACATGGGAATACTCTTCATGCGTTTAGTTAGCCTTCCTCTGCTTTCCCCCGCCACCCTTATTAAAACTACACATAGGCCTAAATGCACACATAGATAACTATAAACAATTAGTATTCAATATTAAAAGTGAACTTAACTCGCCCGCTTGGGCGCGACCCTCCCCGGGGTCTACGCTTGGGATGCCGTCCAACTCCCCGGGGAAACGGCTTCGCTGGACGACATGAACAACAGCATACAGCTGATCGGTTGGATTCAGTCGGGCGGTAGCAGGACGTCCGACTGCAGTATGGGAGCTATGCAGGCTGCAGCATCGACACACTCTCTATTATGACTCGTCCCTGGCTGGCTCCCCCTGGGCCTACACAAGAACCCTTTGGCCGCAGCCGCTGGCTATCTATCTTCGTCGCCGGTGGTCCTATCTGACCACGATCGACCCCTCCCCCCGAAAGCCTAACAGAGTGATGAGCTACAGCAGCAAGGTGCTCCGACCACGCGAATGTGAGTCCCACTATCTTTTAAATGTTCAGCGTCTCATTCCCCCCGTGATCAGTCCCACCTGCGTGTAATTGTCAATCAGGGAGTCCCTATTCCTGACGTCATGGACCCACAGCTGATTCACATCACAATATAATAGAGAGAACATGGATTAGCGATGTAACATACCTCCGTGCTGCTGACAGCCTGCTCTGTTTGCTGTCACATAGATCGCACCTCCCGCTTTATCTCCCGCTGCTCTTTGTAATCCATATATGACGTTATTCCATACGAGCGGCAACCTAATTCGAATGAATCATGCATAATCTTGAAATCAGATAATATCTATAGGCTACGCTAGGCTGCTACACCATAGCTACACAACAACCTGAGTCAAGTTTGACCTGCCCCCGATGTGCTTCTCTTCTTCTTCTGTGCTTCTCTTCTTATGTTACCAAACAAAAGCACTTCTCAGAAGAGAAGTACATCCGGGGCAGGTCTGAGTTGACTCAGTCTGTTGTGTAGCAGCCTAGCGTAGCCTATAGATATGGCCAGTCTGGCCACCCACGCAGAAAGCATGTCAAACACATACACACACACACTCCCGTTCCCCCCACTCCTCAGTTTGTAATCCATATGACGTAAATTCAACTCAAATAAATACAGGCGGCCATTGGATTCAAATGCATCATCCATATTCTCGAAAACAGATAATAATCCAGGTATCCTACGGTGTTTATGGCGGCTTGATCCACTGCAGCTGAAGTCTCAACTCTCACTGATGTGAGACTCTGGCGGGACTTGGTTACACAGTCAGGCTGAGTGAGAGAGGTCAATAGAGCAGCTCACATTTATGTCACTATGATATAAGGATATGAGCCGCTGCGTGGCAGAAAATAAGCTATTTTACAGGACGTAAATGCACGCAATGCACATGCCCCTATTCCCTCTATTCCAGGCTGCTGCTCAGCGCGTTATAGCGTTGTAGTCGATCAATTTCAAAAATGCCTTTTCATGGTGAGTTATAAAGCATAGCCTAAATAAAGCTGCAATAAGGTCCATAAGGTTATAAAAAAAACGTGAATTCTCATTTGAAAGACCCCCACCACTCTCCCTGCCTCACCATACCATTCTACCTCGTGTCCAGACATACATTATATATCACGTCTGTATAAGCTATCTGTTTCGTGTTATCAGCAGTCAAAAATAAGCATCTTTCTGTCCAAAAGAATGCACATTGTCACAGCATTTCTGAACTAGAAGAGAATAAAATGCGACAAATGTTGTGAATGAATGATGGTTCGAGGACATTAGAGGCGCCAGCTTGCCAAGATACCAGCATGCCCTAGAAAACACATTTTATAAGTATGCAGACATTTGTTTTTCCAAGGCTTAATTCTTTTTTTCTTATCTGAGAATATCCACCAGTACACACACACACACACACACACACACACACACACACACACACACACACACACACACACACACACACAGTTTCCACTTCACACCCAGGGAGTGTCGTGGAGTGGGGCTCTCCAGAGGATGTGACATCGACGGAGGCTATAGATAGCCAGAGGATATGACATCGAGGGAGGCTATATGCTGCCTTCCAGACAAACTGGGACATGGATGTTTCCCAGTGGAAAAGTCCCACCCCACCTTCAAAGCATTCCAGTGCACAAAGGCAAAACACAACCAAGAAACATGGTAGACCGCAACAAACTTTTTTTTGTTTGATAAATGGCAAGACAGCTTACTGAAGACCATACCAAAGCCTGACCATGAAGACAGTATCAAAGTCTGACCATGAGCTCACTGAAGAGCGTACCAAAGTCTGACCATGAGCTTACTGAAGAATGTACCAAAGTCTGACCATGAGCTCACTGAAGAACGTTCCAAAGTCTGACCATGAGCTCACTGAAGAACGTACCAAAGTCTGACCATGAGCTCACTGAAGAACGTACCAAAGTCTGACCATGAGCTCACTGAAGACTGTACCAAAGTCTGACCATGAGCTCACTGAAGACCGCAAAGTCTGACCATGAGGTCACTGAAGAACGTACCAAAGTCTGACCATGAGCTCACTGAAGACTGTACCAAAGTCTGACCATGAGCTCACTGAAGAACGTACCAAAGTCTGACCATGAGGTCACTGAAGAACGTACCAAAGTCTGACCATGAAGACAGTACCAAAGTCTGACCATGAGCTCACTGAAGAGCGTACCAAAGTCTGACCATGAGCTCACTGAAGAATGTACCAAAGTCTGACCATGAGCTCACTGAAGAACGTACCAAAGTCTGACCATGAGCTTACTGAAGAACGTACCAAAGTCTGACCATGAGCTCACTGAAGAATGTACCAAAGTCTGACCATGAGCTCACTGAAGAACGTACCAAAGTCTGACCATGAGCTCACTGAAGAACGTACCAAAGTCTGACCATGAGCTCACTGAAGAACGTACCAAAGTCTGACCATGAGCTCACTGAAGAACGTACCAAAGTCTGACCATGAGCTCACTGAAGAACGTACCAAAGTCAGACCATGAGCTCACTGAAGAACGTACCAAAGTCTGACCATGAGCTCACTGAAGAACGTACCAAAGTCTGACCATGAGCTCACAGAAGACCGTACCAAAGTCTGACCATGAAGACCGTACCAAAGTCAGACCATGAAGACCGTACCAAAGTCTGATGATGAAGACCCTACCAAAGTATGACCATGAAGACCATACCAAAGTCTGACCATGAGCTAGTTGAAGACCATACCAAAGCCTGACCATGAGCGAGCTGAAGAACGTGCCAAAGTCTGACCATGAGCTAGCTGAAGACCGTACCACAGTCTGACCATGAAGATCGTACCAAAGTCTGACCATGAATACAATTGAAAAAGAAACACATTAAATATGTTTTTGAGTTCAACGGTCATTGGTGCCATGGTTAGGACCATAAACTCACTATCAAAGGATATTTTTCTCCAAGGCCTCCATATTGACTTCATATTGCTTGTGCCGGGTAATCAAGGCTATTCTTTCATGGTATCCACATGTATTTGGCTATCGAGGGTAAAGTGACCATGTGCAGTGCATATTTGTGTGTGCCTAGCTGTTGAGTGTGTGTTCAAACTCCACC
>NC_139624.1:31340912-31345912 GCF_964638095.1 Poromitra crassiceps | reverse complement strand
CCTGACGTCATTGTGATTATGAAGGGGGTAGTGAAGCCTTGAGTAGAATAGGATATCCCCCTGTCGAGTCTAGACCCGGTGGTGGTGATGAACTCTGAGAAACTGAGAAGGTTTGCAGCAATCGCATTGAAATGACAGCAGACAGTGTACTGGAGAAGAGACCATGGTTTAAAGGTAGCCGCTAAGAGTGAGATTGTGGCTCTCTGGTTTAGCAAAAGCAATAACGCCCACTAATCAGCTGGAGCAGGGAAGCTGGAAGGGGAGAGGGAAATGAGTGGGTGTGACGCAAAGACAGTCTTCCTGTCTGAACTTTCGGCTGAGCTCCATTTCTGAATCAGACTCGCTTCATTTGCTAAGCCCAGTGAATGTAAGGGGTTTGTAGCCAAAGCAGCTAACGCAATTTCACAGATGCTACAGGAACAACAGGGTCTCACAGTCGCGGGCCTGCAAGACATACAATAGACAGTAGACTATACATATCACCCTCCATGTATACAGTTCATTCATCATTGTACATTCATTCATCATAATGTAAACATTACAGTCAGCTGTGGCGAGAGAGGGTGAGAGTAATTTTTACATTTCAAGCAGCTCGCAGTCGTTCTGGTTCAGAGCTCGCTCCTGCTGTGTCAGATCCGCCCATCTGAAACCATACCAGCATCTGATGTTTGATGGACCATGAGAATCACACATAGGCTATAAATAAACCCTGCCATCCCCACATAGCAAGGCATATGGCAGCTGCCTGTGGCTATTTATAAAATGGAGGCATGTGACTGAGTTTGTAAACTTGGAAGGATTAACAGGAATACCGCTTGTCATATGTTTATAAATCGAATCATTTTAAGACCTCGCATGGCACCGAGGAAACAATAGCGTATCTGTCTATTCCCTACAAAGGAGAACGAGGAAAGAGCAGGAAGTTCAATCAGATTAGAGTTAGGCTATCAAGCATATTAACACTGGAGAAATGACATTAAAGGTCCCAATTCGTGCAGCTGTAACCTCTTAAAAACGTGTGTCTCTGGTCCATAAAACATGATTCTGGATTAATCTGTCGAAAATATAGCAAACCCGTTTGTTGTGACGGAGTTCTCACTTCCTCATCTGGTCGCTTCCCAAGAACGGCCTGTTTCTATAATATATTCAGAACTAACAGTTCCCATTGGCCGCTGAGGGAGAGCCCGCCCCAGGCTCCCAGCGGCCAATCAGATTAGCGTCTGTGGACCAGCACGCTAGGTTGCGAGTTATCGTTAACTAAACGGTACTACGCTAAAGAGGACATCTCAAAATGCCTAGACATACCGAATGCACCTCTGCAGTTGCTGGATCACGTACAGTTGGCGTCGCTCCAGCTAGAAGTGTTAATTTTGTGGCTATAGACTAAATGGTGCCGGTAGCTTGTGTGAGAGAGACCCGCGCAGTATGCAGGAGGAAGCTAGTGACGTCCCGATTCCCCCAGATTCCCCTCTGGGCAAACGAAGCGTTTGGGGGTGTGGCTTGGAGGAGACTGCAGAGGGACGCTGGATAGGGACAAATCCAACTGTGGCAGTTCTGAGCGTGTGACCACTCATTACAGGGAGGGCTGACAGCAGTATATATGCATTTACAAGTAAAAACAGCTTTTGCACGGAATGGGACCTTTAACATCAGATCCTGTAGTCTCAGAACTGATACTCCTCTTTCGTTTCTCTCTATCGTCGTCTCAGAAAACCCCCCGTGAATTCCACATAAGGCCCTACTTTTTCATACAATCACAATAAAACAGTACTTGCCTTAAACCCAAGGTTGTCTGTCAAAACGGGCTTGTGTTCTTGAATGTTGGCTAAACCGAGGGTTTTTTGTCATGTCAACATCCTGTCATGTCATGTCATCTCATGTCATGTCAATGTCTCGACGTGTCTTTTCAATTGAAAATGTCCATTGTTCTTCCGCTTCCCAGCGGGGAAACACCACCCTCTCTGCTGTGGCTATGGGTGGAGACCCGTAACATCAAAATCAGAATCAGAATCAATTTTATTGGCCTACTCGCATACAAAAAAAGAAAGAAAGGTATGCACAAGTTAAAAACAGGCAGGGCAAAAGGGTACATTTAGACATTAGCTAACATTTCCAGTAACTACTATAGTATTATATATATATATATATATATGTCTGTTTTAAATATGTATACAGTACGAAAGAATGTACATGTACAGTGTGTAAATAAAGCCACACAGGATTGTAAACAAAGGCTTATACAGATATGTCTCCAGATATTGCAGGGTTATATGCCGATCAATGTGAAAAAGTAAACGTTGAAGACAAAGACTCAGATATGTTTCAGATATTGCACATGCCGTTCGATGTGAATGAGGCTTTATGTCAGGTATTACAGTTATTTCCCAGAAAACGTACATCAAATCATGTGTGTGTGTGTGTGTGTGTGTGTGTGTGTGCGTGTGCGTGTGCGTGTGCGTGTGTGTGTGCGTGTGTGTGTGTGTGTGTGTGTGTGTGTGTGTGTGTGTACAGTTAATCCACAGTAAGCATAAGCTAAGTGATTAAGTGGGTGGTTTAAGTGTTAATCAGAGTGGTGGTCTGTGGATAGAAACTGTTTTTATGTCTGGTGGTTTTTGCGCACTGTAGTTTTTTTGTGCTCTGTAGCGCCTCTCAGAGGGGATGAGTTGGAACAGATCATGTCCAGGGTGAGATGGGTCTGTGATGATCTTTCCCGCCCATTTTTTTTTTTACTCTGGAGGAGTACAGGTACTGGATGGAGGGCAGTTTGGCACCGATGACTTTCTCTGCAGTCCTGACTGTCTAGTTGCAGCCACATCCAGAAGAACAGAAACTACAGGCTTTGGCATGAAGAAAACTTTATTAAAATTATGCAATATTTAAGAACATGCTAGCCCAGACAACAACCTTGGGTTTAACGCAAGTACTGTTTTATTGTGATTGCTACATGTAGGCTACGGTGTGAAAAAGTAGGGCCTTTTAAAATGGAGCCCGCAGTGGAATTCGCAGAGGGTTGTCTGAGACGACGATAGAGAGAAATGAAAGAAGAGTATCATCCTGCATGGGGAGGATGCTTTTTGCTAATGCTTTCTTTAAAGTGCACCATAAGGCAGAAGCTTTTATTTTGAAATGTAGAGTATTTGTGCTCCCCCTACCCTTATAATCACATGAGAAAATCACATGAACTATAATGCAACACCACATGCACTCTAATAGAATGTGAAATGGTATGAATCTTTCATGAGATTATTATTAGCTGCCCAGTTGCTCCTCTAAATACTCAACCACACACTTTGTGAAACATTGTGCGTGTGTCATGTGTTTATTTTTGCTTAGCAGTTAGCGAGGTTGTTCCATAACTACGAGGTGAGAGATTCGCTAACTCAATGCAAGACGTTCTGATTAAGGGAGTCCGCTAATTTCCTGCGATGTATATGTAAATGAACATCGTGTCCTGATTAGAATGCATGCACTTATAATGTCCGTATGGCGCACAGCGTTTCAAGTAACATGCAACCAAACTCGTAATCAGATGCAATTTGCATAATGTACGCGCTTTAGACTAATTTCTCATCATTAGGTCTGCCAGTCAAATGAACCCAATGAAAGAGTACATTACACTCGACTTACAGAGCTTACACACGCACGCACACACGCACGCACGCACGCACACACACACACACACACACACACACACACACACACACACACACACACACACACACACACGCGCGCACGGGCACGCACACACAGTGACTAAAGGTGGGAAAAACAAGTGGCAAGTTTGTCAAGGAAAGGCCCCCAGAGGGCTGTTGCTTGCAGCTTGGCAGTCCAGTGTACCTGAGCTCTCAGCCCTGACAACCACACACACACACACACGCACGCACGCACATACACACACGCGTGCACGCACATACACACATGCACAAGCACGCACTCATGCATGCACACACATAAACGCACGTGTGCGCGCAAACACGCACACAATGATGCTTTCTAGGGAAAAGTGCACTATCTATGAGGAAAGTCATAAATATTCATGGGCATATGCCAGAGAGGGTAGAGTACACACAGTGTGTGTGTAGGCGTGTGTGTGTGTGTGTGTGTGTGTGTGTGTGTGTGTGTGTGTGTGTGTGTGTGTGTGTGCGTGCATGTGTGTATCCCTTTTGGTCCAGTGTCGTTTCGCTTCGGTGCCCTTTCCCTACTATCAAAGCAACCTTGA
Source organism: Poromitra crassiceps (assembly GCF_964638095.1). Classification (NCBI taxonomy): domain Eukaryota; kingdom Metazoa; phylum Chordata; class Actinopteri; order Beryciformes; family Melamphaidae; genus Poromitra; species Poromitra crassiceps. The sequence goes on along the minus strand of NC_139624.1, from coordinate 31,341,693 downwards.
AATGATCTTTGGATCACGCATTCACGTGTCTGGAGGGCCTGTAAAATGCCTTGTCCTTCTCCCTTTTCTACACACGCACACGCACGCATGCACATGCACACACACACACACACACACACACACACACACACACACACACACACACACACACACACACACACACACACACACACACACACACACACACACACACACACACACACACACACACACACACACTTACACAGCCTATCCCTCTAGGATTGGAACTTGATGACTCCGGTAAACAATCCATTCAAGCTTCCATTTCCACCTCTGATAATAAACATAATTGTATGGCTGCCAAGATGGCAAAGTTGACTCCTCTACAGTAAGTACTGCAGATAATATTATTGGTATAGAGCTGAACAGTCACTGACATTTCCTGCCCCAGAAGTGAGGTCCCCATTCATTTTCTCCATAGACATTTCGAAGAATCCTTATATAACGAACCAAGCTAAACCGTGACCTACTGAATCGTGAGTGACCATAAAACATTTCAGTTGGAGCAACAACAACAACAACAAAAAATCCCATCTTTATTTTTTAAAGATGGATTCTCTAAATGTCTAATGAATGGGGAACTCACCTCCGGGGCTGGAAACGTCACGGAAAGTCATGTGACTGTTGAGCTCTATAAGGTTGGGTCACGAGCATATTCATACATGTATGATGTATGCACATGAGCATGCATGCACACACACACACACACACACACACACACACACACACACACACACACACACACACACACACACACACA
>NC_139624.1:31290912-31335912 GCF_964638095.1 Poromitra crassiceps | reverse complement strand
TCTCCTCTCCCCCTCCAGGCTTTCCTCTAGGCTTCCTCACAAACACAGGGCTAGCAGCCACATGGCTTCCTCACAAACACAGGCCACATGGCTATTGATTGGAAAATGTTTTCACTCAAAACATTGAGATAAAAGGCGAGTGAAGAGCACTTTGCTCCAGGCACAGCAGCCGGGATGACAAAGCAGTTATCTGAGATCATATGGAAATGCAACATTACCTGAAACAAAACAAACACAAATGGAATGGAAAAGGATGGCAATTAAAATCTTCAATCTTTGGCAGTCAGCTTACTTGCTAGGAGGCAGAACATTTCTACATTTTGGAAAGCTAACAGCTAGGGAGTAAAGCCTTTAGTCATAACAATTGCAGAGATAAAGTAACTCCACTTTGCAAGTCTATAGCGTAATGCTGCTGCCACTGCAGCTTGTTCACCCTTACAGAGTTTGGCAAGGTTACGTTGTAATGTAAATTAATTAAAAAAAAATAGCTGTAAATTAATTAGTCTGACCTCTCTCAGCCTCCCAGATAAACAGTGTTTCCATGGTAACCACGGCGAGAGAGACGCTAATTCTGACTCTGTTTGAAATGCTATTAGTGTTTAGGCCGGGGCTTTTAGACTAAAAACACTCGTAGCCCTCGTTGTAGGCACAGGTTTGAGGCCAGATTTAGTCTTGACTCTAGGACCAGCCTGATTATATCTGACCTGAGTCTAGAGAGAATAATAAAGAAGTTTGCCATTCTTTCTGTTCAGCACTAGTTACTTATTCTACCATTTCAAATCCCAAAATGACCAAGACAAAACTCCCAAATGCATTAATCTTTATTAAATATTAAGCAATATCAATTATACAATTACCTCTAGAATTATTGTTTTGTTTTGCAGGAAAGTTGTGACAACAGGTTAGCTAGAGAGGCACATCCTTTAACCGGATATAGACTGTGTAAAAGAGATGGACCATCCTTTAACCAGATATAGACTGTGTAAAAGAGATGGACCATCCTTTAACCAGATATAGACTGTGTAAAAGAGATGGACCATCCTTTAACCATAGACTGTGTAAAAGAGATGGACCATCATTTAACCATAGACTGTGTAAAAGAGATGGACCATCATTTAACCATAGACTGTGTAAAAGAGATGGACCATCCTTTAACCAGATATAGACTGTATAAAAGAGATGGACCATCATTTAACCAGATATAGACTGTGTAAAAGAGATGGACCATCCTTTAACCATAGACTGTGTAAAAGAGGTGGACCATCCTTTAACCATAGACTGTGTAAAAGAGATGGACCATCATTTAACCATAGACTGTGTAAAAGAGATGGACCATCCTTTAACACATTGAGTGCCACAGCGCTTCAGTAAAATTGTCTGGAGCCTGTGCCAGGTTCACTTCCATTCAGTTGAAAACAGCTATAGAATTTTTTCTATTAGGGGTATATTGACAGGACTGGACTCAAATGAAACATTGGACACTCCTGCTTCTCTCAAAGAAGAAATTTTGTTTCTAGACAGTTCCATTATGAAATGACAGCCTCTGCAGGAAGAGCACTTTCAAGGGTTTTCTGCTGTTTTTTTTTACTTTCCGAGATAAACACACTTTTATGTAAACAAAGGTCACAGAATGAATTCTGCTTCAAGTGTGATAAAATGCTATACCTAAATGAAAGGTTGGAATGTCTACTTTACCTTGGGGGAAAAAGTATGTAAAAAGAATGTTTCATTGATTTTTTACAAATATTTGAACACCGCTTAGTCCAACTTCAAGACGCTGCTTTTTATGGCATCAAGGTGTATGTTGCAGGCCATCTCTCCATAAAGAAACATGATATCAACTTTTTTTTTTGTGATGATGAAAGTACACTTCCTAAGCTTTCATTTGGTGTGTAACAATCAAATATTCCACCACAACATTTCATGCAGTGTATTCTTTTCTTCAAAAAAACCTTCAAAGTAGTTTGCAAATAAAACACATTTTTATGCATAGTATTTTCATAATAGCCCACAGAATGAATTCTGCTTGATAAAATGCTATCCCTAAATGAAAGGTTGGAATGTCTACTTTACCTTGGGGGAAAAAGTATGTAAAAAGAATGTTTCATTTATTTTTTACAAATATTTGAACACCGCTTAGTCCAACTTCAAGACGCTGCTTTTTATGGCATCAAGGTGTATGTTGCAGGCCATCTCTCCATAAAGAAACATGATATCAACTTTTTTTTTTTTGATGATGAAAGTACACTTCCTAAGCTTTCATTTGGTGTGTAACAATCAAATATTCCACCACAACATTTCATGCAGTGTATTCTTTTCTTCAAAAAAACCTTCAAAGTAGTTTCCAACTAAAACACATTTTTATGCATAGTATTTTCATAATAGCCCACAGAATAAATTCTGCTTAGAGTTGAACAAAATGCAATACCTCAAACGAAAGGTTGGAAACTCAACTCAAGTCAATAACAACAAGTATGTGAAAAGAATCTTCCATTTATTTTCTACAAATATTTGATTCCAGCTTTTTTTTTTTTTTTTTTTTCAAAAGAACCAACACATTTTATGAAAAAAAGGCATACACATGACTGATGCTATTACTGTGTTACAACTGCTACTATTCTTGTTACAGTAATGACACTGCTATTGGACGGCTTGACAACAGTCAGACAGCAGGCAGTTTGTGTTTGGAGGTAACGTTACTGTAGTCTTGAAGGACTGAATCCCGCTACAGCTTTCTCTCCAGTGTCTCTACTTTTCAACTGTCAAAGCAAATAAACATACTAAAGCTTGATGGACTGCCCACACACTCGTTGACACTAACTAAACTAAACTAAACACTGCATCACTGGCTGATGTCTTCCTTTGCGACTGGCGTCTTCCTCCGAGCTGTGCTCCAACTCTGAAATTGAATATTTTACATGGTATTATTAGTATGCTAACGAATTGCAGGATCGTTATTCTTACCAAGCTTTGTGTTGACGAAAATAAATTGATGAATAATAAAAGGTGTGTGGGTGTGTTTATTTTATTTTTTACATTTCTACCTCCTATTTTTCTCCTGCTTCTTTTTATTATTAGACATTACATTACGGCATTTGGCAGACGCTTTTATTCAAATCGACTTACAATATCAGAACTTACAATATCACATTTTTGTCAACAATCGAGAAGTCATCTATGCATACAATCGTCTGGCATTTACAGCTTTAGTAGTAATAGTTTCCTGTAAAGGATCAATAAAGTAGGCTATCTATAGCCTATATGTAGGTTCTAACCTCTGGAAGCCGCCTCGTCCAAGAATGTTCGCCTCTTAGGTCCAGGGCCAGGGGGCTGCCATTCCTCATCTCTGGCGTCATCAGGAGATGATGAAGCCGTCTCCTCGGGCTCATCCGTGTCTGTTTCAGGGAGATCTCTCTCCCGAACAGCACGGCTGAGAGCCTGTTGCAGTGTGAGCTGCCCAGGCCCTGGGAGCGGCCCACCACGCTTACGCCTGGCCTTGGGCATGACAGCTAACAGCTAACTAACGCTAGTCTAACTGTACACTAACGCTAAGACTAACGCTAGTCTAACGCTAGTCTAACACTAACGCTAGTCTAACAAAACAGACACACAAGACAGACAGACAGACAGAGACACACGGACAATTTTTTTTTGTTTTTTTGTTTTTTTGTACACAGATCCTATCTACCCTGACCTAACTAACGCTAAATGCTAACTGCTAAATCTAACCCAGGCACACTCGCTAGCACACTCACACACACCCGACACAACCCACCCACGCACGCACTCACCTCACACCAAGCACTCGAATCCACTCACTACACAATCTCACAAACTAATCTAAAATCGCTATGCTACTAAATTCTACTAAATGCTACTAAATGCTATAAATCTATTCTCTTCTTCTGCTACTGATACTGCTAATGCTACTGCTACTGACCAACCTACTCTACAAGAGACTCTGGGCGTCGCAAGGTTTTAACGTGGCTGCACTGCGCAGCTGCGATGTGATTTTTAAGGTGGCGCCGTGTGATCCCTTGAAGGGATTCATGCTCACTGGCTGGGTACGACCTTAAACAGAAGAATTATGGAATAATATGAATTATGATTTTAGGACGTCCACAGACGTCCTTGGCACTGAACGTTACTTTTTTTTAGGACGTCCACAGACGTCCTTGGCACTGAATGTGTTAACCAGATATAGACTGTGTAAAAGAGATGGCCCATCATTTAACCATAGACTGTGTAAAAGAGATGGACCATCATTTAACCAGATATAGACTGTGTAAAAGAGATGGACCATCCTTTAACCAGATATAGACTGTGTAAAAGAGATGGACCATCCTTTAACCATAGACTGTGTAAAAGAGATGGACCATCCTTTAACCATAGACTGTGTAAAAGAGATGGACCATCCTTTAACCATAGACTGTGTAAAAGAGATGGACCATCCTTTAACCATAGACTGTGTAAAAGAGATGGACCATCATTTAACCAGATATAGACTGTGTAAAAGAGATGGACCATCCTTTAACCATAGACTGTGTAAAAGAGATGGACCATCATTTAACCATAGACTGTGTAAAAGAGATGGACCATCATTTAACCGGATATAGACTGTGTAAAAGAGATGGACCATCCTTTAACCAGATATAGACTGTGTAAAAGAGATGGACCATCATTTAACCGGGTAAAGACTGTGTAAAAGAGATGGACCATCCTTTAACCAGATATAGACTGTGTAAAAGAGATGGACCATCCTTTAACCAGATATAGACTGTGTAAAAGAGATGGACCATCCTTTAACCGGATATAGACTGTGTAAAAGAGATGGACCATCCTTTAACCAGATATAGACTGTGTAAAAGAGATGGACCATCCTTTAACCGGATATAGACTGTGTAAAAGAGATGGACCATCATTTAACCAGATATAGACTGTGTAAAAGAGATGGACCATCATTTAACCAGATATAGACTGTGTAAAAGAGATGGACCATCCTTTAACCGGATATAGACTGTGTAAAAGAGATGGACCATCCTTTAACCGGATATAGACTGTGTAAAAGAGATGGACCATCCTTTAACCGGATATAGACTGTGTAAAAGAGATGGACCATCCTTTAACCAGATATAGACTGTGTAAAAGAGATGGACCATCCTTTAACCAGATATAGACTGTGTAAAAGAGATGGACCATCCTTTAACCGGATATAGACTGTGTAAAAGAGATGGACCATCCTTTAACCAGATATAGACTGTGTAAAAGAGATGGACCATCATTTAACCAGATATAGACTGTATAAAAGAGATGGACCATCATTTAACCATAGACTGTGTAAAAGAGATGGACCATCATTTAACCAGATATAGACTGTGTAAAAGAGATGGACCATCCTTTAACCGGATATAGACTGTGTAAAAGAGATGGACCATCATTTAACCAGATATAGACTGTGTAAAAGAGATGGACCATCATTTAACCAGATATAGACTGTATAAAAGAGATGGACCATCATTTAACCATAGACTGTGTAAAAGAGATGGACCATCCTTTAACCAGATATAGACTGTGTAAAAGAGATGGACCATCCTTTAACCGGATATAGACTGTGTAAAAGAGATGGACCATCCTTTAACCAGATATAGACTGTGTAAAAGAGATGGACCATCCTTTAACCAGATATAGACTGTGTAAAAGAGATGGACCATCCTTTAACCGGATATAGACTGTGTAAAAGAGATGGACCATCCTTTAACCAGATATAGACTGTGTAAAAGAGATGGACCATCATTTAACCAGATATAGACTGTATAAAAGAGATGGACCATCATTTAACCATAGACTGTGTAAAAGAAATGGACCATCCTTTAACCATAGACTGTGTAAAAGAGATGGACCATCATTTAACCGGGTAAAGACTTGGTAAAAGAGATGGACCATCATTTAACCGGATATAGACTGTGTAAAAGAGATGGACCATCCTTTAACCAGATATAGACTGTGTAAAAGAGATGGACCATCCTTTAACCGGATATAGACTGTATAAAAGAGATGGACCATCATTTAACCAGATATAGACTGTATAAAAGAGATGGACCATCATTTAACCAGATATAGACTGTGTAAAAGAGATGGACCATCCTTTAACCGGATATAGACTGTGTAAAAGAGATGGACCATCCTTTAACCAGATATAGACTGTGTAAAAGAGATGGACCATCCTTTAACCAGATATAGACTGTGTAAAAAAGATGGACCATCCTTTAACCAGATATAGACTGTGTAAAAGAGATGGACCATCCTTTAACCGGATATAGACTGTGTAAAAGAGATGGACCATCCTTTAACCAGATATAGACTGTGTAAAAGAGATGGACCATCATTTAACCAGATATAGACTGTATAAAAGAGATGGACCATCCTTTAACCAGATATAGACTGTGTAAAAGAGATGGACCATCATTTAACCGGGTAAAGACTTGGTAAAAGAGATGGACCATCATTTAACCGGATATAGACTGTGTAAAAGAGATGGACCATCCTTTAACCAGATATAGACTGTGTAAAAGAGATGGATCATCCTTTAACCAGATATAGACTGTGTAAAAGAGATGGACCATCCTTTAACCAGATATAGACTGTATAAAAGAGATGGACCATCATTTAACCAGATATAGACTGTATAAAAGAGATGGACCATCCTTTAACCAGATATAGACTGTGTAAAAGAGATGGATCATCCTTTAACCAGATATAGACTGTGTAAAAGAGATGGATCATCCTTTAACCAGATATAGACTGTGTAAAAGAGATGGACCATCCTTTAACCGGATATAGACTGTATAAAAGAGATGGACCATCCTTTAACCGGATATACACTGTGTAAAAGAGATGGACCATCATTTAGCCGGATATAGACTGTATAAAAGAGATGGACCATCCTTTAACCGGATATAGACTGTGTAAAAGAGATGGACCATCCTTTAACCGGATATAGACTGTGTAAAAGAGATGGACCATCCTTTAACCGGATATAGACTGTGTAAAAGAGATGGACCATCATTTAGCCGGATATAGACTGTATAAAAGAGATGGACCATCCTTTAACCAGATATGACCAGATTTAACCAGGGGTCTAGACAATGTCTAGACCCCTCTTGCACATGTCTAGACCCCTCTTTACAGCTTTACATGTCTAGACCCCTCTTTACAGCTTTACACATGTCTAGACCCCTCTTTACAGCTTTACATGTCTATACCCCTCTTTACAGTTTTACACATGTCTAGACCCCTCTTTACAGCTTTACATGTCTAGACCCCTCTTTACAGCTTTACACATGTCTAGACCCCTCTTTACAGCTTTACACATGTCTAGACCCCTCTTTACAGCTTTACATGTCTAGACCCATCTTTACAGCTTTACACATGTCTAGACCCCTCTTTACAGCTTTACACATGTCTAGACCCCTCTTTACAGCTTTACACATGTCTAGACCCCTCTTTACAGCTTTACATGTCTAGACCCCTCTCTACCGCTTTACACATGTCTAGACCCCTCTTTACAGCTTTACATGTCTAGACCCCTCTCTACAGCTTTACACATGTCTATACCCCTCTTTACAGCTTTACATGTCTAGACCCCTCTTTACAGCTTTACACATGTCTAGACCCCTCTTTACAGCTTTACACATGTCTGGACCCCTCCTTACAACTTTACATGTCTAGACCCCTCTTTACAGCTTTACATGTCTAGACCCCTCTTTACAGCTTTACAGATGTCTGGACCCCTCTTTACAGCTTTACACATGTCTAGACCCCTCTTTACAGCTTTACACATGTCTAGACCCCTCTTTACAGCTTTACATGTCTAGACCCCTCTTTACAGCTTTACATGTCTAGACCCCTCTTTACAGCTTTACAGATGTCTAGACCCCTCTTTACAGCTTTACACATGTCTAGACCCCTCTTTACAGCTTTACACATGTCTAGACCCCTCTTTACAGCTTTACATGTCTAGACCCCTCTTTACAGCTTTACAGATGTCTGGACCCCTCTTTACAGCTTTACACATGTCTAGACCCCTCTTTACAGCTTTACACATGTCTAGACCGCTCTTTACAGCTTTACATGTCTAGACCCCTCTTTACAGCTTTACATGTGTAGACTCCTCTTTACAGCTTTACAGATTTCTGGACCCCTCTTTACAGCTTTACATGTCTAGACCCCTCTTTACAGCTTTACATGTCTATACCCCTCTTTACAGCTTTACACATGTCTAGACCCCTCTTTACAGCTTTACAGATGTCTAGACCCCTCTTTACAGCTTTACACATGTCTAGACCCCTCTTTACAGCTTTACACATGTCTAGACCCCTCTTTACAGCTTTACATGTGTAGACCCCTCTTTACAGCTTTACAGATGTCTGGACCCCTCTTTACAGCTTTACATGTCTAGACCCCTCTTTACAGCTTTACATGTCTAGACCCCTCTTTACAGCTTTACAGATGTCTAGACCCCTCTCTACAGCTTTACACATGTCTAGACCCCTCTTTACAGCTTTACACATGTCTAGACCCCTCTCTACAGCTTTACACATGTCTAGACCCCTCTTTACAGCTTTACACGGGAAAAGTAGATGGTTCAAATTCATCTGCTGGATAGAAATAGAGCTGCAGCCAGAGCTGCTGCAGTTAAAGCTTTAACTGGGTAGTTTGGGGTTGCTATACAACCAAATAAAAACATTATTCACTGCTGTGTCTGTGTTTGGACAACTGGACAATGAGACCTTTGGAAAGGTCAGTGGTTCCAGTGAGGTGGCTAAAGATAACAGACATATAGCATATACTCGTTTGGATGTACACACACACACACACACACACACACACACACACACACACACACACACACACACACACACACACACACACACACACACACACACACACCTGAATAGCTTATGAGAGGGGAAATGCTGAGTCACAGTGGGAGAGCAAAGGTAAGAACAAGGTGGCCAGTATCGTGATCACATGCTTCTAAAGCTAACTTTCACACACGCACGCACGTGTGCGCACACACACACACGCAGACGCACGCACACACACACACACACACACACACACACATGCACGCACACACACACCTCTAGCGTGATCTCGCTCTCTATCTCTCTATCGATCTACACTACAGTCACACACACACACACATGCACACACGCATACACACACACGGCAACCTCATGCATAAACAGTTTCAACTTTTTTCTTTTTCTTTCTTTCTTTCATTCTTTCTTTCTTTCTTTCTTTCTTTCTCTCTCTCTCTCCATCACTGATTTTTGTGTGTGTGCTAAGTTGCATTGTTGTGACAGTTCCAAACCTGAACTGAGCTTTGAGCTCAAAACAATTCTATATGTCAACTTAAAGCCATTTCTAAACATGAAGTGAACTCTCCTGAAGATATCCAGACATCATTCAGAGGCTCTGTATGTATCGACACACTTGACCATTGTGAGCGTGCTCCCACAAACATGGCTCTTACCTACCCAAGCCCAAGTGCTATGTCCATGTCGCTGGCAGAGCAGGTCTAGATTAGCAGGTAGAAGAGGCTTCATGTCCAGAGTGAAGTACAACCAAAGATACTTATCATTTCTTTCTCTCTGACGTCTCTCTCTGCCATCTCTCAAGATTCAAGATTCAAGATTCAAGATTTTTATTGTCACTCCATGGTACGAGTATCACGTGTGAAATTCTTGTGCTGTGGACTCCGTTTACAACATAGTACAAATATAACAGGGCATATGAGTGCAAAAACAACAAGAGACACGACAAGCAATAAGGCAGTATAGTGATAAGACAAGTCAGAGACAGTGGCATATTCACTGCACATAGGTGCACATGTCGTGTGCATACTTTAGTCGTGCTTAAACATTTTAAATTCTGCGTATTTGACATACAGGTGCAAATAGCATATTCCTTATTAAACATACAATTAAACTCGGCGTTTTAAATTCGGCGTATTTGACATACAGGTGCAAATAGCATATTCCTTATTAAACATACAATTAAACATTAGACATACGTAATGGTAGCAGCTACAGTACGGTACAGTATGGCTACTACACTATTTGTGTATGTTAAGGAGTCTCGTGGCCTGCGGGAAGAAACTGTTCCTCAAGCGATTTGTGCGTACTTTTGGAACCCTGTATCTTCTCCCTGAGGGTAACAGGGAGAACAGGCTGTTGTGGGGATGGTTTGTGTCTTTGATGATCTTCAGGGACCTCCTGAGGCACCGCTGTTTATACAGTTCATGCAGTTCTGGCAACTCACGTCCTGTTACGTGCTGGGCCGCGCGTCTCACTCTCCGTAGCGCCCTGCGGTCCATGGTGGTACAGTTCCCGTACCAGGTGGTGAAGCAGCCAGTCAGCAGGCTTTCAATGGTGCCTCTGTAGAAGTCCGTAAGGATTTCTGGCCTTAGCCCAAATTTCTTCAGGCGCCTGAGTCCGTGTATTCGCTGTTGGGCCTTTTTGATTATATATATATATATATATATCTTATATATCTCTGATGTAGTCTACATTGACAAACTGTCTCACATAAACCCCGCAGCACACTGTCATGTCGCAAGACAGATTCAGGGACAGTTTGGTCTTTTATTGAAGGTGCACTAAGGTTGCTTACTGCATCTTCAGTCAAGGAAGGACAGATACAGTAGCAGTGACGTTACATAATTTACAATTTGCATGTTCCCATTTGGCAGATGCTTTGATCCAAAGAGAGAAAAAAGACATTGCGTAAGTGCCATAAACAGCTAGGTTTCTGCTCCAACAGGTGCTACTAGGACGTGCAGAGAGTGCACAGAGGCAGATCTATTTCTTTTCTACACATCCATCAACAGCTGCGCAGAAGAGGCAGTGCACTCAATGAACCTCTTGCCAACATACCACCACTAATCAGTGTAGAGAGAGACAGAATAATAATCGTACACAAAGGTAAAGCACAACAATGCATATCAAAACAGAATATATTTTAAATGGAACGCAGTGCGCCATATGTAAGACATATTTTGTCTTAGAACAGCAAATAAAACCCATCCCATATTTCTCCAGTTCCTCAGTGGGATAAAATAGATGATGTTAGGCTACTCTGTGTCTTCAAATAGCTGTGATATTTACATGATATTTACATGATGAAGGAGCCTCGACACGAGACTCAGCCTTCTTCATTCTGAGTCTCGACGTTGCTGCCGGCTAGGGAGTTGCAGGCTCCGCTCAAATGGCCTCATATTTTCACGAACGTACCAATCACAATAAAACAGTATATACCTCCTGCACAAAGGTGTTAACTGACAAGTATAGCCTACTAGTCGGTGTTCCCAAATATTGTTTCCAATACCGAGACATTGTAAACATTATTTGTGTATATTCTGTATTTTCTGTTCTTCCGGATGTGTAATTATAGGTTTCCACCCATAGACACAACTGAGATGGCGCCATTTCCCCGCTGGGAAGAGCAAGAACAATGATCATTTTCAATGGAAAAGACAGACATTTACATGCTCTGGCATGTGAATGAAGAATGAAGGCTGAGTCTCACGTCGAGGCTAATCAGAATCAGAATCAGAATCAGAAAGACTTTAATGATCCCCGGGGGGGAGAATTGGGACAGGTTACAGTAGCTCGCTCACAGAACACAACATAGCATAAAATAAACAGTAGTAAAAAGCGATAGTAAGCAAAAAATAAGCAAAATAAGTATAATACGTATAAAGTAAGCAAAATAAGTAGAGTAAGTATACATACATTACGTGACAATTACCGTTATTGCACACTGGACTTATATTAAGTCGGCTTGCCCTTTACGTTACACGTGGCTCAGCCAGGCACAGTTAACCTATCGGCTGGCTCAGTCTCAGGGAGACTGAGCGTCTCCGAGGTGCTCTTTTAAGAGAGGCATTAAAGAGTCCGATGGCCACAGGCAGGAATGATTTCCTGTGCCTCTCCGTATTGCATCTAGGTGGGATCAGCCTCTCACTGAACGTGCTCCTGTGTTTGACTAGCACGCCGTGGAGTGGGTGCGAGTCATTGCTCATGATGGAGCGTAGCCTGGACAATGTTCTCTTCTCCGACACCGCAGTCAGAGAGCCCAGATCCAGCCCCACAATGTCCCTGGCCTTACGGATCAGATTGTTGAGTCTGTTGGCATCCGCTGCCTTCAGCCTGCTGCCCCAGCACACAATAGCATACAGGAAGGCACTAGCCACTACCGACTCATAGAACATCCTCAGCATGGTCCGGCAGACGTTGAAGGACCTCAGCCGTCTCAGGAAGTAGAGACGGCTTTGCCCCTTCTTGTAGAGTGCATCAGAGTTCTTAGCCCAGTCTAGTTTATTGTCAATGTTCACTCCAAGGTACTTGTAATCCTCCACTATGTCAACACTGACCCCGTGGATTGAAACAGGGGTCACCGGAGCCTTGACCCTCCTCAGGTCCACCACCAGCTCCTTTGTCTTTGACACGTTGAGCTGCAGGTGGTTCTGCTCACACCATGTGACAAAGTTGGCCATCATATCCCGATACTCATCTTCATCGCCGTCTTTGATACATCCCACTATCGCAGAGTCGTCAGCGAACTTCTGAAGGTGGCAAGACTGTCTGGTAGGTGAAGTCCATGGTGTAGATGGTAAAGAAGAAGGGAGAGAAGACCGTCCCCTGTGGTGCTCCCATATTGCTGACCACTCTGTCTGACACACAGTTCTGCAGGCGCACATACTGTGGTCTGCCAGACAGGTAGTCCACAATCCAGGCCACCAGGGGGGCATCCACCCGCATCGCCGTCAGCTTCTCATCCAGTAGAGCCGGCCTAATGGTGTTGAAAGCACTGGAGAAGTCGAAGAACATGACTCTCACAGTGCTAGCCGGGTTGTCAAGGTGGGCGTAGGCGCGGTTGGTCAGGTAGAATAGAATAGAATAGAATAGAATAGAATAGAATACTCAAGGTACTTAGGGTACCATCTGAACTGGCTGCTGCCTCTACTGCTTGAAGCAGGACTAAACCTCCCAGATTTCTGGCAGAACGGCATGCTGCTTGATTTGAAAAAACCTATGGGAAAAACGAAGAAATGACGTCTCCTCTTGTCTCACTATACTCTTTGGCTGTGCTCAGCTCAGGATTTTTTTCCGGAAATCGACGCCATGACAGTTTCCCCGCAGTTTCCCCAAAACATCACAAGACAAAGTTATGAGAGCTACAAAATCTTTATAAATATCAACAACTAGCCAACGCTGGTGGCCTGTATGGAAACAGCATTGCTCAAAATGGTTGAAAGTTATATCAGTTTGTCATTCAGTGGCGAACTAGAAATTTACTCCATTGACTCCCATGTAGTCTATGTAAGTATCGTTAAAAGAGCCTGGTGACGTGAGACTCGTTATAGCAGCACAGCACAACTGTCAGGACAAACCCCCCACTCTCAACACGCTCATGTAATCACAATTGGAGATTTCTCCACGTTATTCCCTTGTCCAACTTGTCATATAGACCGCTATGAAGTCCCTTTTTAATTTTCGTTTCTCCCTTTTTCGTGATTCTTGTCAAAAGTTGTAGTGCACCCCCTCCCTCCTCCTCAGACCCTGGCTGCTCACCCTACAGTACAGGCAAAACAGCCTCCTCCCTTTGTAGCCCTCACAAAACAACAACAAACAAACACAAACAAAAATCGCTGGTGTGCGATTTTTCTGCACAATCAGAAATCAGAAAACTGAAATTGGGTACAGGATTTCGGGAATCCCGCATCTGTTTGTGCGAACCGCTGCATATGACTGGACAAGCTGCTTTTCACAGACAGGGGCACAGCGTCAGTGAGGCTGCAGGAGCTGAGTAGCCTGTAAGTCGGAGGTGAGTGTCACTTCACCATGCCTTCTCCTCCCCGTCAAAACTGAACCAGGAAAATACATTTTAGGCTGTAGGCTGATTTAGTTTAGTTTCCCTCTTTTTTTGTTTCTGTTTGACATCTGCCAACTAGGTGCATGAGTGAAAAAGGGGCACAGAAGAGTCCTCCTCTCTCTCTTCTCTCTGCACAATCGAAGTGGTTGAGTGGTTCTCAATGTGGGGTCCATCTCTCAACCTAATATATAGGGAATTCTGGACAAAATCATATCTAGGCTACATAAAAAAAAAGAAAAAAAGATTTGCATCTGAGAGACCAAATCTCATCAGGGGTCCATTGCCCCAATGTAAACTAAATTAGGGCTCCTTAGTATGAAAAAGGTTGGGAATGATTTACAGGAACACAATGCCATTTTCTTTCTTTTATGATTATAGTGGCATTTATTGATAGTATTGTGTTGCATCACCACATGGCCATCTTGGTAGGAAAATAACAGGTGATTGTAATCAATTAACAGGTGATTAACAGGTCAAGTGACACAAACAGCCAATGAGCTGTGTGTATGTAGCGCCATATTGGTAGGAAAATGCTTGTGACATCATGGGAATAGGCTTGGAGTTGTGAGGAGCCTGGAAAGGGTACAGGGGGAGTAGGGGAGTAACTATCTTGAAATCCCATAGTCTTTGGGTACAACGTGACGTCAGGGTGTACCAAATCTCCCATTCATTTGAGGGCAAAAAAAAAGCAGTGTTCAACCCATAGAGGGCACTTATGTGGCTGAAAATGATACAAATGGTACAATGGCAACAGTTTGGTCTCAAATGTGGAAATTTTGACCAGAATTCTTCACACACCAAAGTGTGTGAAGAATTCCACCCCCAAAGTCATATTGGTTAAAAGCTGAAAAAAAGTGTTTTGGGGTTTAGTCCTGCTTTAACACGTTCACTGCCAATGACGTGTTAACACGTTTTCAGAATCCAGCTGTTGACTGCCAACGACGTGTTAACACGTCAAAAAAATTGTTTTTTTTTTTTTGACGGTGGGGCGTTGATCAATCCCTTTTACGTCTCCTATACAATTATTGGAGGTATTGAATGTGTATAATCTATTTTACCGACCCACTAAGTGTTGACAGTGCTCCCCCCAGACGAGCGAAAGCAAAGAAAAAACAGCGGCGGGAGGAAGCCATTCTCAAGGAAATTGCTTGGCGATTTTACAGTCATCCAGACTTGCCCGAGCGGCCGCGCCAGCAGCAGCAGCACAGAGAGCGGAGAGCGATTTGCATAATAGATTATAGGTGAAACACACTTTGAAACACCGCAGAAAGGCCAGAATCAACATCTGCCCATCGCCCACGCATTCCCCGGCCCATCTTGACTCGCACAAGGAGCGTCGCAGGCAGGCAAGCAGCAGCAGCAGCAGCAACGCGCTTGACACGCCCGCTGCAGAGCCAGGAGGAAAGAGGAGAAGACACACGGAGGGAGGAGTTTGAAGGGAGAGGGGTGTTTCCTGCTGTTATGGAGGAAATTACTGTTCAAAACTATTGTTTAGATGTCTGACGGTCTTACTGATGCCAAAAATGAATGGTTAAAGTGACTGTTCTATCGAATTTCACAAAAAGCCATTTATCTCAAAATAAATTTTCAGACGCTGAAACCATGCTGTACTCAACGGCTAATATCTACATAACTACTAACTCTAAACTAACTCTTTTAGACAGAGAAAGCACACATTCTATTAGTACTTTTGTGAACTTTGTGTTCACAAAGTCAAAGCAGAAAAGAATCCTCGGCTCTTGTAAAATGAGCCAGAATCCTCAAAAAAACCCTCTGGCAGAAGCTAACTACAGTATTGAAAAAAGGCTGGCAGTGAATGTGTTAGATTCACTTCCCTGCCCACCAAAATGAGGGCCGCAGGTTGGAGCCCCTGTGTTACCTCTGGCTTGGTCTCGCGTCCATACAGGCACGATTGGCCGTGTCTGCAGGTGGGAAGCCGGATTAGAGGTATGTGTCCTGGTCGCTGGACTAGTGCCTCCTCTGGTAGGTCAGGCCCGCCTGTTTAGGGGGAAGGGAAACTCCTTGCTGTAAGGTGAAAAGAAGCAGCTGGCGACTGCACATATCAGAAGTACCTATATCAGAAGAAGCATGTGCTAGTCTGCAGCTCTCCCCAGATCTGCAGAGTGGTTGAAGCCACGACCGGGACAGCAGGGGGAATTGACCAAGTACAATTGGGGAGGGGGGAAAAAGGGGGTGGACTTGATATAAAAAAAGATGAGGGAATGGCCCTGAAAATCACAACCATTTCTCATGAAGATCTTGCCTTAATCGCAGATGATTGTTTGATTCAGAGGCCCTCTTTAGATCAACTGATTCAGAGGCCCTCTGTATATCAACTGATGATTCAGAGGCCCTCTGTATATCAACTGATACAGAGGCCCTCTGTAGATCAACTGATTCAGAGGCCCTCTGTAGATCAACTGATTCAGAGGCTCTCTGTAGATCAACTGATTCAGAGGCTCTCTGTAGATCAACTGATTCAGAGGCCCTCTAGCTCAACTGATGATTCAGAGGCCCTCTGTAGATCAACTGATTCAGAGGCTCTCTGTAGATCAACTGATTCAGAGGCTCTCTGTAGATCAACTGATTCAGAGGCCCTCTAGCTCAACTGATGATTCAGAGGCCCTCTGTAGATCAACTGATTCAGAGGCCCTCTAGCTCAACTGATGATTCAGAGGCCCTCTGTAGATCAACTGATTCAGAGGCCCTCTAGCTCAACTGATGATTCAGAGGCCCTCTGTAGATCAACTGATTCAGAGGCTCTCTGTAGATCAACTGAAGCTATTTTGATTCAGAGGCTCTCTGTAGATCAACTGAAGCTATTTTGTATAGTTTGCCACTTTACTTAAAGGATGGCTTTACCGAATATCAACCCACTTTGTATCATACAGTATATAATCTCGCTAATATAAGCATAGGGGTAGTGTTTACCTTCTCTCTCTGTTTACATCATCGAGAAAAATCCTCCTTTTCTCTGCCTTCAGAAACTCCACCACCGCCAGTCATTAAGTCTCGTTAAGGCTCTTGATTCTCTGTGGATGTGCGCATACTTAAAAAATAAAAATAAACAGCCGCCCTCTGAGCCGATTTCGAGCATAACTTCCAGAGTTCTGACGTAAACTGCATCACAACGGAGCGCTTTGCCAGAGGAGGAAATGGGAGCTCTCAGAGAGAGAAGGTAAAGACTGCCCATTGCTTATATTACCTAGATTATAATGATACAAAGTGGGTTGATAATCGGTAAAGCCATCATTTAATACACTGCTTATATCTATGTCATACATGGGACATGAACGACATCACTTCATGTGCACCAGAGTGTGTGCACCGGGTGTTTAGAAGAGCATGCAAAGACTTAAAGAGATTAATCACTACTGTGTGTTATGTCAGTGATAGAGTAGAGTGTAGCAATAAAGCCATTTACTTACATGAAAATATGGCACCTTATTAAGGCAGAGGAAGTGTTTCTCATTGACCATGAGCCAGATCGGTTCCCCTCTGGTCACAAGCTCAGATGATACACTGAACCCTCTGGTCACATGCTCAGATGATAGACTGAACCCTCTGGTCACATGCTCAGATGATAGACTGAACCCGTGACCTTCATGACCAGCTCTGAGCAGCAGGCCTCCCTGGCCTGTGTGTAATGCTGATACATCTGTGGACTCAGGCATCCAGAAATATGAGCCTCTGACTCACAATCATTTACTGGATGCGCCAGCAGAGTATATCCCAAACACAGACCTGCTCTGACTGGATGTGCCAGCAGAGTATATCCCAAACACAGACCTACTCTGACTGGATGTAACAGCAGAGTATATCCCAAACACAGACCTGCTCTGACTGGATGTGCCAGCAGACTATATCCCAAACACAGACCTACTCTGACTCTATGTGCCAGCAGAGTATATCCCAAACACAGACCTGCTCTGACTGGATGTGCCAGCAGAGTATATCCCAAACACAGACCTACTCTGACTGGATGTGCCAGCAGAGTATATCCCAAACACAGACCTACTCTGACTGGATGTGCCAGCAGAGTATATCCCAAACACAGACCTGCTCTGACTCTATGTGCCAGCAGAGTATATCCCAAACACAGTCCTGCTCTGACTCTATGTGCCAGCAGAGTATATCCCAAACACAGACCTGCTCTGACTCTATGTGCCAGCAGAGTATATCCCAAACACAGTCCTGCTCTGACTCTATGTGCCAGCAGAGTATATCCCAAACACAGTCCTGCTCTGACTCTATGTGCCAGCAGAGTATATCCCAAACACAGTCCTGCTCTGACTCTATGTGCCATCAGAGTATATCCCAAACACAGACCTGCTCTGACTCTATGTGCCAGCAGAGTATATCCCAAACACAGTCCTGCTCTGACTCTATGTGCCAGCAGAGTATATCCCAAACACAGACCTGCTCTGACTGGATGTGCCAGCAGAGTATAACCCAAACACAGACCTGCTCTGACTGGATGTGCCAGCAGACTATATCCCAAACACAGACCTATACTCTGACTGGATGTGCCAGCAGAGTATATCCCAAACACAGACCTACTCTGACTGGATGTGCCAGCAGAGTATAACCCAAACACAGACCTGCTCTGACTGGATGTGCCAGCAGACTATATCCCAAACACAGACCTGCTCTGACTGGATGTGCCAGCAGAGTATATCCCAAACACAGACCTACTCTGACTGGATGTGCCAACAGAGTATATCCCAAACACAGACCTACTCTGACTCTATGTGCCAGCAGAGTATATCCCAAACACAGACCTGCTCTGACTCTATGTGCCAGCACACTATATCCCAAACACAGACCTACTCTGACTGGATGTGCCAGCAGAGTATATCCCAAACACAGACCTACTCTGACTGGATGTGCCAGCAGAGTATAACCCAAACACAGACCTACTCTGACTGGATGTGCCAGCAGAGTATATCCCAAACACAGACCTACTCTGACTGGATGTGCCAGCAGAGTATATCCCAAACACAGACCTAATCTGACTGGATGTGCCAGCAGAGTATATCCCAAACACAGTCCTGCTCTGACTGGATGTGCCAGCAGAGTATATCCCAAACACAGACCTACTCTGACTGGATGTGCCAGCAGAGTATAACCCAAACACAGACCTGCTCTGACTCTATGCAGTAAAGATATGTAGATGGAGCTGCAGCACAGTTTAGTCATCACTATAAATAGATGATACAGTAGCACTTCCATGAATGGCGTGGAACACCAGAGTGTGAGCATATGTGTGTGTGTGTGTGTGTGTGTGTGTGTGTGTGTGTGTGTGTGTGTGTGTGTGTGTGTGTGTGTGTGTGTGTGCGTGTGCGTGCGTGCGTACGTGAGTGTGTCTGTGCTGGATTGTGTGTGTCTGTGTGTGTGTTTCTGTCCTTCGCTTTCACGTGCTCGGTCCAAGCGTGTCCTGCGTTTATTAGCTGAGGTGGATGAATGTGTGTGGGGTGTGTGTGTGTGTGTGTGTGTGTGTGTGCGTGCATGTGTGCGTGCATGCGTGCATGTTTGTGTGTGTGCGTTCGTGCGTGCATGAGTGCGTGTGTGCATGAAGGGTTTCTGAGTGGGGGGCTATTGAGTAAGCCTGATGACGCACAGTGGAGTCATAAGACACAAGTGCAATGGCAGGCATGCCTGGATGAAATGACAGAGGGGAGAAAGGGTGTGTGTGTGTGTGTGTGTGTGTGTGTGTGTGTGTGTGTGTGTGTGTGTGTGTGTGTGTGTGTGTGTGTGTGTGTGTGTGTGTGTGTGTGTGTGTGTGTGTGTGTGTGTGTGTGTGTGTGTAGGGGGATGTGACACAGGGAAACAGGGCCACAGGTGGTCAAGTGGAGAGGAGGCCCTTACAGAAAAAAGATTTGTTCCCGCATGTTTTTTTTAAATTCAAGATTCAAGATTCAAGATTATTTTATTTATCCCAAGGGAAATTTGTCTTGGACATACATACGGCTGCTACATACAAAACAGTGCAAACCACAAGACAGTGCAAACATGTGCAAACATACAATTAAAGTGCAAGTGCATCATAGTTACAGTAGATGCTTATTATGACCCGAGTTTAGGAGACTAACTGATATGGGGATGAAAGAGTTCTTGTATCTGTTGAGGTATCGTTTTTTGTTTTTGATTGGGACTCTGTAGCGTCTACCAGATGGAAGCAGTTCGTATTCTATATGCAAAACATGGGAGGGGTCAGCAGTAATTTTCCTAGCTTGTCTAATTACAGTTTTCTCAAAAAGCATTTGGAGGGTGGGATGATTTCTCACCCCCATCACTTTCATTGCCGTGTTAACCAGTCTATTGATTTGTGATCTTGATTTAACTGATAAGTTGCCAAACCAAACAGAAATTCCATAACGTAAAATGCTCTCTATAACAGCAGAATAAAACAACAAAAGCACCCTCTGTCCGACCCCAAACACCCTGAGTCTCCGTAGAAAGTAGAGTCGCTGTTGAATCCTAGAGCATACAGAGTTCACATGGACATTCCACGACAAGTTGTCATCAATATGAAGACCCAGATATTTATATGAATGGACCTGGGCAATGTGGGCACCGTGGACCAGTGTAGGAGAATGGTCCCCCAGGTGCCCCGGATCGAAAATAATTTCTTCTGTTTTTTGTGTGTTTACAATGAGGTGGTGGTCCTCACACCATTGCACAAACTTAGCAACCTCCAAACTATAACTGGAAATATCTGTGTCTGTGTCCATAAGACCCAAGATGGCTGTGTCATCGGAAAACTTGATGATAAGAATTTTGGGGTGACTGCTTATGCAATCATCTGTGTATACTGTGAATAGCGGAGGAGAACTCACGCATCCTTGAGGGACACCTGTGTTGATGACCTTGGACTCAGATAGTGTCTGGTTCACTCGGACCTGTTGGGTTCTATTGGTTAGAAAAGAGTGATACCACCTGATGATATAAGGGTTAACGGACATCTGTCTGAGTTTACTGAGGAGGATGTGTGGCTGCAGAGTGTTAAAAGCAGAGCTGAAGTCGACAAACAACAATCTGGCATAAGCTTTGGGGTTTTCCAGATGTTGCAGAATGGAGTGTGTTATGGTAAGTGTTGCATCATCAGTCCCACGGTTGTCTTTATAGGCAAACTGATATGAATCTAACTGACCATGTATGTTTGACTTCAGCTTCCACACCATCAGTTTTTCTAGACATTTGACTACAATGGAGGTCAGGGCTACTGGTCTATAATCATTATTTTCTTTGGGGACAGGTTTTTTTGGAAGAGGAGTAATGATTGCTCTTTTCCAAAGAGATGGAACGGTATGGGAGTCGACTGACCTTTGAAAGACAGGGGCCCAGGCTGCTGTAAGTTCATCTGCACATGTCTTTAAAAGGAAAGCCGAGACACCATCCGGGCCTGTGGCCTTATTAGTATTTGTTCTTTTAAACAGACGTGTGACTTCAATGGGGTCAATATGTATTATTGGAACATCGTCATCAATGGTTATGGTGCTGAGGACATTACTGCGTTCTAAAGAGAAATCATGGGAATCAAACCTAATGTAGAAATTATTCAAATCATTTGCCATAACCTTGTCATCTGTTGAGTGCAGTGATTTCCTGGTGGGAGTCATGTTTGTGATGGATTTCATGGTTGCCCACATTTTTTTTGTATTATTTGTACTGAAGTCCTTCTCAATGGATTCCTTGTATTGTCTTTTCGCTGTATTGAGTTTCTGGTTCAGCTCCCTTTGTGCCTGTCTTAGTTGCACTTGGTCCTTGTTTCTGAAGGCAAGCCTCTTGCGTTTGATGCAGTCCATGATGTCCTTCGTAATGTAGGACTTGTTGTTGGGGTACAGTTTTATTGTTTTTTGGGGTATCACGGCCTCCACACAGAAGTTGATATACGATGTGATGACTTCTGTAGATGTATTCAAATCGGACTCATGAAAGACGTCCCAGTCGGTGCACAAGTAACACCCCTTCAGGGTTTCAATACTGTCAGTAGACCAGATTTTAACTGTTTTTTCAAGAGGTTTGCTCCTCTTCAGGACTGAGCGGTAGGTGGGAATGAGCTGAACAGTGTTATGATCTGAATTAGACAGTGGTGGCTTGGCTCTGGCTGTATAGGCGTTCTTAATATTTCCATAGCATTTGTCTAAAACTTTATCCTTCCTAGTGTCACATTTAATATATTGTTCAAACCCAGGTAGTGACATTTCTAATTTACAATGATTCAAATCTCCCAAAATTAGTATGGGAGCCTCTGGTGTGCGTTGCAGCTGTCTATGCACACAGTCAGCTACTTGGGCCGCTGCTCTCCCTGCGTTGGCACTCGGGGGCACATAAACAGCACAAATCAAAATGTTCCCAAACTCCCTCGGGAGGAAGAATGGCCTGAGACTCAAGCATAATAGTTCAATGTCCGGGTTGCAAACTGTCTCGCGTGTTGTGTATTGCCTACACCACTTGTCATTGATGTAGACACACAACCCGCCCCCCCTCGTCTTGCCCGACTCAAAACTCCTATCCAGACGTGCAAGGGAAAACCCGTTCAGTTCAACGAGTGAGTTAGAAATGTCCGGGTGCAGCCAAGTTTCTGTAAAGACCATGGCGCATGACTCACGGTACTCGTTGCAGGTCCTGGCATAGAGTTTTAATTCGTCCATCTTATTCCTCAGGGAACGCGCGTTGCACAGGATCAGCGATGGCAAGGGCGGCCTGTTCCCTCTACGTCGCAGCCTCTGCTTCACTCCGCCACGTCTGCCCCTCCGCCGTTGTCTCCGCGGCTTGTCGTCCCCGTCCTCTGACTGGTTGTCTTGCCATCTGTGTCTCCGGGGTCTTTGTAATTCCTTGGGCAGGTCGGCAAACAGCTGTACGTTTGCCCCGCTGGAGTTCCGCAGAGACAGGAGTGTTTCTCTGTCATACACGCGCGCTTTCTGATTGCCAATTGTTTGGCAGTCTACTGCGAGAAGCAGCAGAAACAGTCCCGTGCAGAAAATTCTCCCAAAACTCGTCATATTGTCACACAGTGTAACATTAACACTTGAACGAAAAACAAGGACGTATTATCGCTTTTAACACGATAAAACATAAATTATGCAGCAGCGCATGTAGTCCGTGTCGCCGCAGAGCAGCGCCACCGGATGTTGACTGGATGTTGACCGGATGTTGACATCACATTGAAATGTGATTTCAATGTGATTCGAATATTCCCACGTGAACTTAAAAGCACATGTGATTTAACATGTGGTTGTCCACATGTGATTTTGAACTAAAATTCACATGTGACTTTGTGACATACTTTTTCACATCTATCTATGTGACATCATCAGTGATGTCATGAGAGCAATTGTGATGTCATCAGTGATGCGAAGTTGTGACATCATCAGTGATGTCATAAGAGCAGGAGAGCCCGCACAGCGGTCGAGCTGCGGGGCACAGCGGCCAAGCCTGAAGAGGGAAGAGTGTGTGCGCGAGTGAGGTTTTGGAGAGGGAGGGACATCCATGCCATGCGTAATGTATCCAAGTGAGGATTTCCTGTACTGCGCGGAGAATACTGCGTGCGCTCAGGCGCAGTGGGGTTTTTAGCGCTAAGATCTGCTATTAGGTGGTCTTAAAATTGTGCGCACAAGGACATTCTTCTTAAGAGCGCGGAAACGCCTGGTTTGGCATGGGCGACGCCCAAACCTGTGTTTACGCTCGGAACCTGGCACTGGTATCTTGGCCAGAGTGCAAAATGACACTTGCAGGAGGCAGATTTGAGGCACGCAAAGGCTAGTATTTAACACGGACACGCCTGGGCCACGTCTACACCTGCGTCTGCGCTTAGATTCCAGCGCAAAACTGGATGGTGGGGGCAGATGATAGCTTAAGACGCAGGGAAGATGGCATAAGAGGTCCGCCTGTATGACGATAGGGCCTGGTCTTCATATCATAGTCAGTGGACTGGACTATTGGCCTTTATATCATAGTCAGTGGACTGGACTATTGGCCTTTAAATCATAGTCAGTGGACTGGACTATTGGCCTTTAAATCATAGTCAGTGGACTGGACTATTGGCCTTTATATCATAGTCAGTGGACTGGACTATTAGCCTTTATATCATAGTCAGTGGACTGGACTATTGGCCTTTATATCATAGTCAGTGGACTGGACTATTGGCCTTTAAATCATAGTCAGTGGACTGGACTATTGGCCTTTATATCGTAGTCAGTGGACTGGACTATTGGCCTTTAAATCATAGTCAGTGGACTGGACTATTGGCCTTTAAATCATAGTCAGTGGACTGGACTATTGGCCTTTAAATCATAGTCAGTGGACTGGACTATTGGCCTTTAAATCATAGTCAGTGGACTGAACTATTGGCCTTTATATCATAGTCAGTGGACTGGACTATTAGCCTTTATATCATAGTCAGTGGACTGGACTATTGGCCTTTATATCATAGTCAGTGGACTGGACTATTGGCCTTTAAATCATAGTCAGTGGACTGGAATATTGGCCTTTATATCATAGTCAGTGGACTGGACTATTGGCCTTTAAATCATAGTCAGTGGACTGGAATATTGGCCTTTATATCATAGTCAGTGGACTGGACTATTGGCCTTTAAATCATAGTCAGTGGACTGGACTATTGGCCTTTAAATCATAGTCAGTGGACTGGACTATTGGCCTTTATATCGTAGTCAGTGGACTGGACTATTGGCCTTTAAATCATAGTCAGTGGACTGGACTATTGGCCTTTAAATCATAGTCAGTGGACTGGACTATTGGCCTTTAAATCATAGTCAGTGGACTGGACTATTGGCCTTTAAATCATAGTCAGTGGACTGGACTATTGGCCTTTAAATCATAGTCAGTGGACTCCACCATTGGCCTTGGCGGGGGTCTCCGCTCTCTGAGTCCCCTTCTAATTTCACATGTGAATATGACAATCACATGTGGGGGGGGGAATCTAAGTCACTTTGTGACACATACTTGTATCACAAAGTGACTTTATGACAGATTTCATTTTAAAATGTAAACATTTCAGTTCACTTGTGAACAGGCCCGGTTTTACAGGGGTTCAAAAGCACGCATTGCATCCTTATTTTAATTGTCTGCATGCTCAGTTGAAAAGAGTGGTAAAAAAAAAATGCTGCAGCTGCACACTTACTGTTTACTGTAAACTTGAATTATAATTGTTGTTTTTCTTTGTTCTTTGATTTGAATTTATGGCTTTTTGGCACCTACAGTATATGTAACCTTTTAAGGTTCAGATAATTGTATTATCATTATATGGTCCAAATATTTCAGTAAAGCACTTGAAACACTTGAAATATTCTTGCTTGGCTGGTATGATTCTACTTGAAATTATGGTAAAATGCATTATTTTTAGTAAAATAACATGTCAAATTTTTCGGGCGGCCCGTGCATGTGACCCCTTCCTATCTAGGATGCATCCCTAGTCATCTTGTTCTGGAACCGGCCCTGCTTGTGAAAATGATTGAATTTGACTTTATGACACAGACGTTTTTTTCCACATGTAAATACAAACAATCGCATGTCAGAATGTCCATGTGAAGCAATTTACACTCAATATATTCACTGTTTTAAGAGTGGGTGAGTTATGAAAAGCAGCTCTTTAAATCAACTGTGAAGTAACTTTGGACGTTTTATCCCATGGATCACATTCAGTACACTTCTGTTTCCCAGCCTCGCAGGGGAGGAGAGGAGATCGAGGAGAGGAGAGGAGAGGAGAGGAGAGGAGAGGGGAGCAGACGAGGTGAGAGGAGACGAAATGAGAGGAGAAGAGGGGAGGAGAAGAGTGGAGAAGAGAAGATAAAAGAAGAGAAGAGAAGAGAAGAGAAGAGAAGAGAAGAGAAGAGAAGAGAAGAGAAGAGAAGAGAAGAGAAAAGGGGGAGCGGAGGGGAAAAGAGATGAGAAAACAAGTGAAGAGAGGAGGGGAAGATGGGATAGAGAGGACAGGGGAAAGAGAGAGAGAGAGAGAATGAGAGGATAGAGTTAGAGCTGTCAGGATAATGTGACATTTTGCTTGTGAGGACAGAGTGTTCTGAAAAATCAGAGAAGAAATGGGGCTGGGGAGTGCCGCCGCAGAAAAAAAGAATATATGACACAACATGCTCACACACACACACACACACACACACACACACACACACACACACACACACACACACACACACACACACACACACACACACACACACACACACACACATGGAAGAAAATGCATGATTGATGCACATAAGCAGGATCATGCATGGCCATGCTTGTTAGGGGTGGAGTCACCAGGGGTCCCACTATATGATATGAATACCATACTTACAGTAAGTCACAATACAATAGTATTGCGATTTTAAACATTTTGCGAATATGCTGATAACATATATTATGAAATATTGCTATAGTTTTTTCAACAGCAAATGATGTCCCTAAAAGAAAACTCACAGGTAGGACATAAGGGTGGGAGGCACGTGACACCATATTATCACAATACCGGTACTTAAGTCACAATGCAATATTATTGCGATTTTAAAAGATTGATGCTTGGTGTCCGTGTATTAATACAATATTGGCACACAAAATATCGCAATACTCTGCTTTATCGATTTTTCCACCGAACCCTATAGTACACGCACACGCACACACACACACACACACACACACACACACACACACACACACACACACACACACACACACACACACACACACACACACACACACACACACACACACACAGACTCCAAAGCGGGAGACTGGTACAAACTGTTCTTCCCGTCATTTGCTGCAGCTCGCACAAAGAGAGGCAGAGTTACACTTTGGAAGGAGGGATGTGTGTGTGTGTGTGTGTGTGTGTGTGTGTGTGTGTGTGTGTGTGTGTGTGTGTGTGTGTGTGTGTGTGTGTGTGTGTGTGTGTTTCGGAGGGAGGATGGTGCTGGTGGTGGGGATGGTGTTGGTGCTGGTGGAGGGGGGTGGGGGGCCATGCGCATCCAGGTGCGACTGCATAAGTTGCTTGCAGGATTCCCCAAAGCATTAATCTTGTTTTTTCATTGCATCCGGTCTGTGCTTCAGATCGATGCTAATCAAGGATTGTCTAATTGGCGATTAGCCCAGTCATATGTCTGCTGGTGCTGGGCTGGAGAGGAAATGGCACACTGCATATGTGTATATTCCACATTGCGCCAAAACCATGATGCTCTGGGGTTTATGCAGGCGCACACCAGATGAACTCATGGCCATCTGTCCTCGCCCATATCTCGCTTAATCTCCTACTTTCATTGACGGCGAGCTCTCGTAATGTGAAAGTGGCGGCGTAGAGAGAGAGACTGTTATTCAATTCCAACTGGTTTACTAACCTCTTTTCTCCGGCGCGCCGCACTGCTCATCCTCTCCTCTCATCCCCGCCTCTCCCTCTCCCTCTCTGCGAGGCATTTAAGGACACGACGCACCCTGTGCCCTCCTCTTCCTCCGCCTCTACTCACTCTCGCTTCTCCTATCTCTTGTCTCTTGCCGTCAGCTCCTCTCCACTCAGCTCTCATCTCATCTCCTCTCCTCTCCTCTCCTGTTTAACCTCCTCTCTTCTCTCCTATCAGCTGTGTCTGTAGTATTGTAATGCGAAGACCGCTGTGTGCACTGCAAAGCCAGCATGACCCAATAACATGTGGGCTCCAGAATGTAGTCGGCGGGGAGAGCAGAATGAAGGAAAGGAGAGGAGCAGAAAGGAAAGGAAAGGAAAAGAAAGGAAACACATAATAATTAAAGGACACTCGGTAGAGTGCATACGCCAACCTTTCAACAACGTTTTGTTACGTGAATCCAGAGCCGTAGAAGAGTCGCGACATCTCCATTCACTCCAATGCACCAGTTTTTTACTCTCAAGAGTTCCAGGAAGTAAGGTCCTGGATTAAGCAGCACTGTCGAGTTTAAGCAAAATGGACAGTTTGTGTTGTACTTTGAAAGTTTTGTTTTTTTCTTGAATCAAATTGTACATTATCAGCTTTATTTTAGCATGCAAAAGTAACGCGAGACCCTTTCCTGGCTGTTCATTGGCTAATGAGTCACGCATTTTGGTCCTCGCTGACGCCACTCTCTCTCTAGAGGACACTACGTGAATCTATTTGGAAGTTCAAGCACCTTTTTCTGATTGCTTATGCCCAATATACCACACCGCCTTTTTGGCCAGTGGGCATGGAAAGCTAATCACTTCTAAGTTGACCCATGATCTCCCGCAATTATTAATAATAACAATGATGATGAGGATGATGTGTGTGTGAGAAGGGGGGGTCTCAACTCATCCACCACCGATGTGTAGCACCCACCTGGGTGATGCACGGCAACCAGTTTGCACCAGAACGCTCACCACACATCACGGCAGAGATCTGAGGACTGAATTAGGTGGCCATGATGGAAGAAAGGCCTGTTTGGGAATTTAGCCAGGGCTAAACCCCTAATCTTGCAAAGTGTGCCGATGGGATCTTTATTGACCACAGAGAGTCAGGACCTCGGTTTAAAGTCTCATCCGAAGGACGGTCCTCACTCACAGGACAGAGTCCGTGTCTCTGCTCTGGGGCATTGTGGATGGGGATATTATTCATGAGACCAGAGGGAGGAGCACCTCCTACTTGTCCTTCAACACAACTTAAGCCACTTTCAGACATGAACTCTGGACTATGTCCGTTGAATCAGGTCTGGACATTCCATGGAGTTACCCTTTCATAAGAGGCATTGTTGTTTTCACACATGAGGAAGTCCTCCAGTGTAGAGAGTAGAGTATGCGGGGGGGGGGGGGGGGGGGGGGGGGGGGTGCTGCTTGTAGGTAGCAGACGCCTCTAATTGTTTCCATAGACCTGCATTTTGCTTGGGTGGTTTTGTGTGCATTTTGACGGTTTTTGAACAGTATTTGTGCTAGAAACCAGTCACTTTATCTGACAACCTGACCCTCAAAGCCTTGCGGTCTTGATAACATTACTTCAGAGTTCAATGCAAATAGCTTCCAGAAGCGTTGTTTACATCGTTTTGTACCACACTCTGATGTTATTACCAGGATGAGACGAGTAAAGATGAGCAAAACAAACTAATATTAATGAGACACCGCTATTTCGTAGCTAATGCTACATTTAGCAACTTAAGGTAAGTGCATTGTAAAGTTACGTTAGAGCTAACGTAGCCTCGGTGAAGCAGCATGGGTCTCTGACACTCACCAAACTCACTCAGCCTGGAGAACTAAACATGTGAAGAGATGACGAGCGGAGCTGCGGTCCTTGACTGTGTGGATTGTAGTTGCTTCGGGGTTCCTTTGCCTTTCCGACATGCTGCCACTCCGAACGTTAACTTCCATCATTCGGACTGGCGGTCGTTCACCTTAGAAGCCGCAATGCCGACCTTAGGTTTAGGCGTGGGGGTGGGAGAGGTTAGGTTTTGGGTTAGGGTCTGGGGGAGGTTAGGTTTAGGCATAGGGGGAGGTTAGGTTTGGCGTGGGGGTTGGGAGAGGTTAGTGAAAAACGGGGAATATAGACCCCCTTTCGGAGTGCCGATATTTCGGAGTGGCAGAACGTCGGAGTGGCAGCACGTCGGAGTGGCAGCATGTAACCAGTTGCTTCTCCCCCAAGGTATTTTATCCTGGTAGGCTATAGGCCTACATAACAGACACACTTTGTAATGACACCGCTGAGATGTTACAGCTGTGTTTGCATGTGACCATTTTGACCATAACTCCGCTCACGTCTTTTGCATCATCAATCGGTTCTGCAATCGGCGCAAATAAAGCATTATCGGAATTCTCCGAGCTCATATTTTAAGCTGAAAATCTGCCGATTCCGATCGCATGCCGATCAATCGGAGCACCTCTAACAGGAACATTAATGGTTTGTAAAAGTGCCATTTAACAATATAACAGAAGGACTCCCAATGTCACCAACCCGCCCAGTCGCTCGCTGTGGACATTATGCTGACATATTCAAACATGTGCTGCTCTGCCAGCAACACAGACATCATACTATAGGGGCTTGGGTTTTTAAGATTGGTTTGCACGGCTGTGCGCTCACAACGGACAATTGTGTTCATACATACACCCCATCCGAGTAACGTCTGGATATCAGGAGTTCACTGCATGTAAGGCCTTTTTTTTGGAGGACCAAGGCTAAGGAAAGGATAGGAGAGGGCTGTTCAACTCTCTCATGAATATCACAGCAACAGAGATGGCTGAGATGGTCAGTGGCAGAAAATAGGCCCTTGCACAAAGGTGTGAAAAGAGTCTGTAGGGGTTGAGGCAGGATGGATTGGCATTATGCAGACATGCATGGATTCACTCTCTCACACACACACACACACACGTACGTACAGTTGCACGTGCACCGAGTTGAGAGGCTAAATCGAGTCATGGTATATTTAGCCGTCACTCTGCCTATTGGCACCGACTGCTATTTGGCATCTTCTCGACAGAAACACCCATGAGAGGGGTCAGCGGTCAGAGAGGAGACAGCAGAGAGGAGGGGAGTCAATGGAGAAACACACAGACAGGTTTACATTTGTATGAAGAAAAACGCTTCAGATTATCAGGTATTTTTTTAAGGTTATCATTGAGACATGTTTTGTTTGGTGCTTGACAGGACCAGTTTTTGGTAGAGAACTTTCTCTTTAGAATATTGCCCTATAATATGGGGGGGGGGGGGAGGACTTCCTGACTTAACTTACTTGTGCCCTGTTCAAATATACTGCCCAAACTTCATGTTAGCATATAGAAGTTGTACGCTATGGAATGTGAGGACTGTATCGTTTTTTTGTGCAGTCCCAGATTTAAAAGAAATCCCAATTATAAAGCAAATAAAAAGGCCTTGTCATCTAGTGAAAAAGACACAAAACAGCAAAAAAGGCTATTTGTTTTGCCCCCAGCCATTTTTTCCCCAAATAAACCAGTGTGCATAAAATGGCCCCTAAACTTGCAGTATATGGTGACATGGGATGGGAGCCATGTGAAGTGCGACATAGGGGTGACATGGTGCGACTGTGGAATAGATTTATTAATATGCCCGATAACAGACTTACTAAACAAATTTTTCTCTGGGATCTTTCAAATAATTACTCTTGGTCAAATGCGCTTGAAAAGATATTTGATATGTCAGGTCTTCAATATATATATAGAAATAAATTATCTTGTTCTGTTAGTCAAATTAAAACAATATTATTTGAAAATTATAAACAGAAATGGTCAGAAGAAGTTCTGTGTAAACCAAA
Organism: Poromitra crassiceps; assembly: GCF_964638095.1. Lineage (NCBI taxonomy): Eukaryota > Metazoa > Chordata > Actinopteri > Beryciformes > Melamphaidae > Poromitra > Poromitra crassiceps. The sequence goes on along the minus strand of NC_139624.1, from coordinate 31,304,742 downwards.
ATTGAGAACGTATAGTCTGATTAAACACATTTATCACCCAGAGCACTATGTCACCCTTAACCTGAGCAGAGCTCAGAGGTCAGTTTGTGCCCAGCTGAGATGTGGTATCCTGCCTCTGGCTCTGGAAACCGGGCGCTTCCACTCAATTCCTGAGGAGGACAGAAAATGTCACCTGTGTGATCTGGGAGAGGTTGAAAATGAAATGCACTTTCTGTTTTACTGTCCGTTATATCACAATCTTAGACATAGGCTTTTCTGTAAAATTTCTTTTGATGAAGGTCCTGATCTGTTTTCTATGTCTGATGATTGTAGACTTCAGTACTTGTTTACTGAAAAAGTGTTCCAGGTTGCTCAGTTTGTGTTAAATGCCTACCAACAGCGTAGGATGGTACTTTATGTTTGAGATATAATCTTTTCTTTCATTGTCTGACATGTTCTGGAGATGTATCATATTCTGTTCTTTCATTTTCTTTTTCTTGCTCCTGTATGCTTTGAAACTAGTGTCTTGTAAGCCCATGTGGGCTGGGCACCTTAAGGTGTATGACACTTTGAAAAATAAATAACTAACTAACTAACTACCAGTAATTAATAATATTACGCATTCATCCTGAGTTCAAATTTATAGTTTTTACTGTTACTATTTCCAGCACATGTTTACACTTACTGGAAAATACTAAAACTACAAATTTGAAGCATTGACTCCAGGATGAATGCCTAACATCAGAGAATCCATGCTTTTATGTAGAAATGTCAGGAAGTTGAAACATGTCACTTTTTATCATCAAATGTATCATTAGAACCAATGATAAAATTATGGAAAATGCCGATATAATCATTGCTTTTTCACTCTTTTACAATTCCAAGGTTTTTGGACCCCCCATGACATGACATGAATTCTCCCTAACAGGAAGAGTGTCACACAAAAAACACACCTGTGCATAATTTCATATCGTTTGCATAATGCGAATATTAGAAAAGTCCACAAAGTCTACCAACAGGTCAAGGGTTAGAACAAAATGCACCCCCACCCCATAAAAACGTTGACAAATATATAGCTACAGTCTTGAGTAAGGAGACTTGCTCTGCCTAATTTCAAGATAGTGTGCGACATAAACTATTATATTTTAACTCATTGAACTCACTGCTTGATTGAATAAATTGTTAAGATCAATATTTCTTAAAGTGCACTAACCAAGGAAAGACAAATGGTGAGAAATGGTGTGTCTTGTGTGTTTGTGTGTGTGTGTGTGTGTGTGTGTGTGTGTGTGTGTGTGTGTGTGTGTGTGTGTGCGTGCTGTATGAGAGAGACCCGTAAAGAGAGAAAGGTACAAACAGAGAGAGAGAGGGGGGGAAGTAGGCCTACTGTTCTGAACAAACTGCTAGGTGTTGTATTCCTTGGGGAACTATTTAGGTGGGGGGAACCCACACACACACACACAGACAGTGGTATGTTATCAATATTGTTTTTCGTGGTGGTAGCATGGTGGTGTGTACCAATTACTCAGCCTGGAGCAGCAAATGTGTGGTCGCTACAGGAGAGAAAGGCTACATGCCTCAAAACACTATTGATCAAAACCTGTCAGCTTGCCTCTGTGTGTGTGCGCGCACATGTGTACATGGGTGTGTTCTATTTGCTTGTGTGTCCCCGTGTGTGTTCATGTTTTAGCGTACATGTGTACATGTGTGCGTACATGTTTTAGCGTGTGTGTTCGTGGCACATTGTGAGCACACGGGCAAAGATGCTGTGTATGAAATTGATATCATTTATCTTGGATGTGGTGCAGGCTGCAGTGTGGGGATGTGGATGTGGTGCAGGCTGCAGTGTGGGGATGTGGATGTGGTGCAGGCTGCAGTGTGTTGGATGTGGATGTGGTGCAGGCTGCAGTGTGTTGGATGTGGATGTGGTGCAGGCTGCAGTGTGGGGATGTGGATGTGGTGCAGGCTGCAGTGTGGGGATGTGGATGTGGTGCAGGCTGCAGTGTGGGGATGTGGATGTGGTGCAGGCTGCAGTGTGGGGATGTGGATGTGGTGCAGGCTGCAGTGTGTTGGATGTGGATGTGGTGCAGGCTGCAGTGTGTTGGATGTGGATGTGGTGCAGGCTGCAGTGTGGGGATGTGGATGCGGTGCAGGCTGCAGTGTGTTGGATGTGGATGTGGTGCAGGCTGCAGTGTGGGGATGTGGATGTGGTGCAGGCTGCAGTGTGTTGGATGTGGATGTGGTGCAGGCTGCAGTGTGTTGGATGGGGATGCGGTGCAGGCTGCAGTGTGTTGGATGTGGATGTGGTGCAGGCTGCAGTGTGGGGATGTGGATGCGGTGCAGGCTGCAGTGTGTTGGATGTGGATGTGGTGCAGGCTGCAGTGTGGGGATGGGGATGTGGTGAAGGCTGCAGTGTGGGGATGTGGATGCGGTGCAGGCTGCAGTGTGTTTGATGGGGATGTGGTGCAGGCTGCAGTGTGTTGGATGGGGTTGTGGTGCAGGCTGCAGTGTGGGGATGTGGATGTGGTGCAGGCTGCAGTGTGGGGATGTGGTGCAGGCTGCAGTGTGTTTGATGGGGATGCGGTGCAGGCTGCAGTGTGTTGGATGTGGATGTGGTGCAGGCTGCAGTGTGTTGGATGTGGATGTGGTGCAGGCTGCAGTGTGTTGGATGTGGATGTGGTGCAGGCTGCAGTGTGTTGGATGGGGATGTGGTGCAGGCTGCAGTGTGGGGATGGGGATGTGGTGCAGGCTGCAGTGTGTTGGATGGGGATGTGGTGCAGGCTGCAGTGTGGGGATGGGGATGTGGTGCAGGCTGCAGTGTGTTGGATGGGGATGTGGTGCAGGCTGCAGTGTGGGGATGGGGATGTGGTGCAGGCTGCAGTGTGTTGGATGTCGTGCAGGCTGCAGTGTGGGGATGGGGATGCGGTGCAGGCTGCAGTGTGGGGATGGGGACGCGGTGCAGGCTGCAGTGTGGGGATGTGGATGTGGTGCAGGCTGCAGTGTGTGGATGTGGTGCAGGCTGCAGTGTGGGGATGTGGTGCAGGCTGCAGTGTGGGGATGTGGTGCAGGCTGCAGTGTGGGGATGCGGTGCAGGCTGCAGTGTGTTGGATGTGGATGTGGTGCAGGCTGCAGTGTGGGGATGTGGTGCAGGCTGCAGTGTGGGGATGTGGTGCAGGCTGCAGTGTGGGGATGTGGTGCAGGCTGCAGTGTGTTGGATGTGGAAGTGGTGCAGGCTGCAGTGTGTTGGATGTGGAAGTGGTGCAGGCTGCAGTGTGTTGGATGTGGAAGTGGTGCAGGCTGCAGTGTGTTGGATGTGGATGTGGTGCAGGCTGCAGTGTGGGGATGTGGATGTGGTGCAGGCTGTGTTACAGTGTGTTGAGTGTTACATCGTGTTGAGTGTTACATCGTGTTAAGTATTACAGCATGTTGAGTGTTGCAGCATGTTGAGTGTTACAGCATGTTGAGTGTTACAGCGTGTTGAGTATTACAGCGTGTTGAGTGTTACAGCGTGTTGAGTGTTACAGCGTCGTGTTGAGTGTTACAGCGTGTTGAGTGTTACAGCATGTTGAGTGTTACAGCGTGTTGAGTGTTACAGCGTGTTGAGTGTTACAGCGTGTTGAGTGTTACAGCGTGTTGAGTGTTACAGCGTGTTGAGTGTTACAGCGTGTTGAGTGTTACATCGTGTTAAGTATTACAGCGTGTTGAGTATTACAGCGTGTTGAGTGTTACAGCGTGTTGAGTGTTACAGCGTGTTGAGTGTTACAGCATGTTGAGTGTTACAGCGTGTTGAGTGTTACAGCGTGTTGAGTGTTACATCGTGTTAAGTATTACAGCGTGTTGAGTGTTACAGCGTGTTGAGTGTTACATCGTGTTAAGTATTACAGCGTGTTGAGTGTTGCAGCGTGTTGAGTGTTACAGCGTGTTGAGTGTTACAGCGTGTTGAGTGTTACAGCATGTTGAGTGTTACAGCGTGTTGAGTATTACAGCGTGTTGAGTGTTACAGCGTGTTGAGTGTTACAGCGTGTTGAGTGTTACAGCGTGTTGAGTGTTACAGCGTGTTGAGTATTACAGCGTGTTGAGTGTTACAGCGTGTTGAGTGTTACAGCGTGTTGAGTATTACAGCATGTTGAGTGTTACAGCGTATTGAGTTTTACAGCGTGTTGAGTATTACAGCGTGTTGAGTGTTACAGCGTGTTGAGTATTACAGCGTGTTGAGTGTTACAGCGTGTTGAGTGTTACAGCGTGTTGAGTTTTACAGCGTGTTGAGTATTACAGCGTGTTGAGTATTACAGCGTGTTGAGTGTTACAGCGTGTTGAGTGTTACAGCGTGTTGAGTGTTACAGCGTGTTGAGTGTTACAGCGTGTTGAGTGTTACAGCGTGTTGAGTGTTACAGCGTGTTGAGTTTTACAGCGTGTTGAGTATTACAGCGTGTTGAGTATTACAGCGTGTTGAGTGTTACAGCGTGTTGAGTGTTACAGCGTGTTGAGTGTTACAGCATGTTGAGTGTTACAGCGTGTTGAGTGTTACAGCGTGTTGAGTGTTACAGCGTGTTGAGTGTTACAGCGTGTTGAGTGTTACAGCGTGTTGAGTGTTACAGCGTGTTGAGTGTTACAGCGTGTTGAGTGTTACAGCATGTTGAGTGTTACAGCGTGTTGAGTGTTACAGCATGTTGAGTGTTACAGCATGTTGAGTGTTACAGCGTGTTGAGTGTTAGAGCATGTTGAGTGTTACAGCGTGTTGAGTATTACAGCATGTTGAGTGTTACAGCGTGTTGAGTATTACAGCGTGTTGAGTGTTACAGCATGTTGAGTGTTACAGCGTGTTGAGTGTTACAGCATGTTGAGTGTTACAGCGTGTTGAGTGTTACAGCGTGTTGAGTGTTACAGCGTGTTGAGTGTTACAGCGTGTTGAGTGTTACAGCGTGTTGAGTATTACAGCGTGTTGAGTGTTACAGCGTGTTGAGTATTACAGCGTGTTGAGTGTTACAGCGTGTTGAGTATTACAGCGTGTTGAGTATTACAGCGTGTTGAGTGTTACAGCGTGTTGAGTGTTACAGCATGTTGAGTGTTACAGCGTGTTGAGTGTTACAGCGTGTTGAGTATTACAGCGTGTTGAGTGTTACAGCATGTTGAGTGTTACAGCGTATTGAGTATTACAGCGTGTTGAGTATTACAGCGTGTTGAGTGTTACAGCGTGTTGAGTATTACAGCGTGTTGAGTATTACAGCGTGTTGAGTGTTACAGCGTGTTGAGTGTTACAGCGTGTTGAGTGTTACAGCGTGTTGAGTGTTACAGCGTGTTGAGTGTTACAGCATGTTGAGTGTTACAGCGTGTTGAGTGTTGCAGCGTGTTGAGTGTTACAGCGTGTTGAGTGTTACAGCGTGTTGAGTGTTACAGCGTGTTGAGTGTTACAGCGTGTTGAGTGTTACAGCGTGTTGAGTGTTACAGCGTGTTGAGTATTACAGCGTGTTGAGTGTTACAGCGTGTTGAGTGTTACAGCGTGTTGAGTGTTACAGCGTGTTGAGTGTTACAGCGTGTTGAGTGTTACAGCGTGTTGAGTGTTACAGCGTATTGAGTGTTGCAGCGTGTTGAGTGTTACAGCGTGTTGAGTGTTACAGCGTGTTGAGTGTTACAGCGTGTTGAGTGTTACAGCGTGTTGAGTATTACAGCGTGTTGAGTGTTACAGCGTGTTGAGTGTTACAGCGTGTTGAGTGTTACAGCATGTTGAGTATTACAGCGTGTTGAGTGTTACAGCGTGTTGAGTGTTACAGCGTGTTGAGTGTTACAGCGTGTTGAGTGTTACAGCGTGTTGAGTGTTACAGCGTGTTGAGTGTTACAGCGTGTTGAGTGTTACAGCGTGTTGAGTGTTACAGCATGTTGAGTGTTACAGCGTGTTGAGTGTTACAGCGTGTTGAGTGTTACAGCGTGTTGAGTATTACAGCGTGTTGAGTGTTACAGCGTGTTGAGTGTTACAGCGTGTTGAGTATTACAGCGTGTTGAGTGTTACAGCGTGTTGAGTGTTACAGCGTGTTGAGTATTACAGCGTGTTGAGTGTTACAGCGTGTTGAGTGTTACAGCGTGTTGAGTGTTACAGCGTGTTGAGTGTTACAGCGTGTTGAGTATTACAGCGTGTTGAGTGTTACAGCGTGTTGAGTATTACAGCGTGTTGAGTGTTACAGCGTGTTGAGTATTACAGCGTGTTGAGTATTACAGCGTGTTGAGTGTTACAGCGTGTTGAGTGTTACAGCATGTTGAGTGTTACAGCGTGTTGAGTGTTACAGCGTGTTGAGTGTTACAGCGTGTTGAGTGTTACAGCATGTTGAGTGTTACAGCGTATTGAGTATTACAGCGTGTTGAGTATTACAGCGTGTTGAGTGTTACAGCGTGTTGAGTATTACAGCGTGTTGAGTATTACAGCGTGTTGAGTGTTACAGCGTGTTGAGTGTTACAGCGTGTTGAGTGTTACAGCGTGTTGAGTGTTACAGCGTGTTGAGTGTTACAGCGTGTTGAGTGTTACAGCGTGTTGAGTGTTACAGCGTGTTGAGTGTTGCAGCGTGTTGAGTGTTACAGCGTGTTGAGTGTTACAGCGTGTTGAGTGTTACAGCGTGTTGAGTGTTACAGCGTGTTGAGTGTTACAGCGTGTTGAGTGTTACAGCGTGTTGAGTATTACAGCGTGTTGAGTGTTACAGCGTGTTGAGTGTTACAGCGTGTTGAGTGTTACAGCGTGTTGAGTGTTACAGCGTGTTGAGTGTTACAGCGTGTTGAGTGTTACAGCGTATTGAGTGTTGCAGCGTGTTGAGTGTTACAGCGTGTTGAGTGTTACAGCGTGTTGAGTGTTACAGCGTGTTGAGTGTTACAGCGTGTTGAGTATTACAGCGTGTTGAGTGTTACAGCGTGTTGAGTGTTACAGCGTGTTGAGTGTTACAGCATGTTGAGTATTACAGCGTGTTGAGTGTTACAGCGTGTTGAGTGTTACAGCGTGTTGAGTGTTACAGCGTGTTGAGTGTTACAGCGTGTTGAGTGTTACAGCGTGTTGAGTGTTACAGCGTGTTGAGTGTTACAGCGTGTTGAGTGTTACAGCATGTTGAGTGTTACAGCGTGTTGAGTGTTACAGCGTGTTGAGTGTTACAGCGTGTTGAGTATTACAGCGTGTTGAGTGTTACAGCGTGTTGAGTGTTACAGCGTGTTGAGTATTACAGCGTGTTGAGTGTTACAGCGTGTTGAGTGTTACAGCGTGTTGAGTATTACAGCGTGTTGAGTGTTACAGCGTGTTGAGTGTTACAGCGTGTTGAGTGTTACAGCGTGTTGAGTATTACAGCGTGTTGAGTGTTACAGCGTGTTGAGTATTACAGCGTGTTGAGTGTTACAGCGTGTTGAGTGTTACAGCGTGTTGAGTATTACAGCGTGTTGAGTGTTACAGCGTGTTGAGTGTTACAGCATGTTGAGTGTTACAGCGTGTTGAGTGTTACAGCGTGTTGAGTGTTACAGCGTGTTGAGTGTTACAGCATGTTGAGTGTTACAGCGTATTGAGTATTACAGCGTGTTGAGTATTACAGCGTGTTGAGTGTTACAGCGTGTTGAGTATTACAGCGTGTTGAGTGTTACAGCGTGTTGAGTGTTACAGCGTGTTGAGTGTTACAGCGTGTTGAGTGTTACAGCGTGTTGAGTGTTACAGCGTGTTGAGTGTTACAGCGTGTTGAGTGTTACAGCATGTTGAGTGTTACAGCGTGTTGAGTGTTGCAGCGTGTTGAGTGTTACAGCGTGTTGAGTGTTACAGCGTGTTGAGTGTTACAGCGTGTTGAGTGTTACAGCGTGTTGAGTGTTACAGCGTGTTGAGTGTTACAGCGTGTTGAGTGTTACAGCGTGTTGAGTGTTACAGCGTGTTGAGTGTTACAGCGTGTTGAGTGTTACAGCGTGTTGAGTGTTACAGCGTGTTGAGTGTTACAGCGTGTTGAGTGTTACAGCGTGTTGAGTGTTACAGCGTATTGAGTGTTGCAGCGTGTTGAGTGTTACAGCGTGTTGAGTGTTACAGCGTGTTGAGTGTTACAGCGTGTTGAGTATTACAGCGTGTTGAGTGTTACAGCGTGTTGAGTGTTACAGCGTGTTGAGTGTTACAGCATGTTGAGTATTACAGCGTGTTGAGTGTTACAGCGTGTTGAGTGTTACAGCGTGTTGAGTGTTACAGCGTGTTGAGTGTTACAGCGTGTTGAGTGTTACAGCGTGTTGAGTGTTACAGCGTGTTGAGTGTTACAGCATGTTGAGTGTTACAGCGTGTTGAGTGTTACAGCGTGTTGAGTGTTACAGCGTGTTGAGTATTACAGCGTGTTGAGTGTTACAGCGTGTTGAGTGTTACAGCGTGTTGAGTATTACAGCGTGTTGAGTGTTACAGCGTGTTGAGTGTTACAGCGTGTTGAGTATTACAGCGTGTTGAGTGTTACAGCGTGTTGAGTGTTACAGCATGTTGAGTATTACAGCGTGTTGAGTGTTACAGCGTGTTGAGTGTTACAGCGTGTTGAGTGTTACAGCGTGTTGAGTGTTACAGCGTGTTGAGTGTTACAGCGTGTTGAGTGTTACAGCGTGTTGAGTGTTACAGCGTGTTGAGTTTTACAGCGTGTTGAGTATTACAGCGTGTTGAGTATTACAGCGTGTTGAGTGTTACAGCGTGTTGAGTGTTACAGCGTGTTGAGTGTTACAGCATGTAGAGTGTTACAGCGTGTTGAGTGTTACAGCGTGTTGAGTGTTACAGCGTGTTGAGTGTTACAGCGTGTTGAGTGTTACAGCGTGTTGAGTGTTACAGCGTGTTGAGTGTTACAGCGTGTTGAGTGTTAGAGCATGTTGAGTGTTACAGCGTGTTGAGTATTACAGCATGTTGAGTGTTACAGCGTGTTGAGTATTACAGCGTGTTGAGTGTTACAGCATGTTGGGTGTTACAGCGTGTTGAGTGTTACAGCATGTTGAGTGTTACAGCGTGTTGAGTGTTACAGCGTGTTGAGTGTTACAGCGTGTTGAGTGTTACAGCGTGTTGAGTATTACAGCGTGTTGAGTGTTACAGCGTGTTGAGTATTACAGCGTGTTGAGTGTTACAGCGTGTTGAGTATTACAGCGTGTTGAGTATTACAGCGTGTTGAGTGTTACAGCGTGTTGAGTGTTACAGCATGTTGAGTGTTACAGCGTGTTGAGTGTTACAGCGTGTTGAGTGTTACAGCGTGTTGAGTGTTACAGCATGTTGAGTGTTACAGCGTATTGAGTATTACAGCGTGTTGAGTATTACAGCGTGTTGAGTGTTACAGCGTGTTGAGTATTACAGCGTGTTGAGTATTACAGCGTGTTGAGTGTTACAGCGTGTTGAGTGTTACAGCGTGTTGAGTGTTACAGCGTGTTGAGTGTTACAGCGTGTTGAGTGTTACAGCGTGTTGAGTGTTACAGCGTGTTGAGTGTTACAGCATGTTGAGTGTTACAGCATGTTGAGTGTTACAGCGTGTTGAGTGTTAGAGCATGTTGAGTGTTACAGCGTGTTGAGTATTACAGCATGTTGAGTGTTACAGCGTGTTGAGTATTACAGCGTGTTGAGTGCTACAGCATGTTGAGTGTTACAGCGTGTTGAGTGTTACAGCATGTTGAGTGTTACAGCGTGTTGAGTGTTACAGCGTGTTGAGTGTTACAGCGTGTTGAGTGTTACAGCGTGTTGAGTGTTACAGCGTGTTGAGTATTACAGCGTGTTGAGTGTTACAGCGTGTTGAGTATTACAGCGTGTTGAGTGTTACAGCGTGTTGAGTATTGCAGCGTGTTGAGTATTACAGCGTGTTGAGTGTTACAGCGTGTTGAGTGTTACAGCATGTTGAGTGTTACAGCGTGTTGAGTGTTACAGCGTGTTGAGTGTTACAGCGTGTTGAGTGTTACAGCATGTTGAGTGTTACAGCGTATTGAGTGTTACAGCGTGTTGAGTATTACAGCGTGTTGAGTGTTACAGCGTGTTGAGTATTACAGCGTGTTGAGTATTACAGCGTGTTGAGTGTTACAGCGTGTTGAGTGTTACAGCGTGTTGAGTGTTACAGCGTGTTGAGTGTTACAGCGTGTTGAGTGTTACAGCGTGTTGAGTGTTACAGCGTGTTGAGTGTTACAGCGTGTTGAGTGTTACAGCGTGTTGAGTGTTACAGCGTGTTGAGTGTTGCAGCGTGTTGAGTGTTACAGCGTGTTGAGTGTTACAGCGTGTTGAGTGTTACAGCGTGTTGAGTGTTACAGCGTGTTGAGTGTTACAGCGTGTTGAGTGTTACAGCGTGTTGAGTATTACAGCGTGTTGAGTGTTACAGCGTGTTGAGTGTTACAGCGTGTTGAGTGTTACAGCGTGTTGAGTGTTACAGCGTGTTGAGTGTTACAGCGTGTTGAGTGTTACAGCGTGTTGAGTGTTGCAGCGTGTTGAGTGTTACAGCGTGTTGAGTGTTACAGCGTGTTGAGTGTTACAGCGTGTTGAGTATTACAGCGTGTTGAGTGTTACAGCGTGTTGAGTGTTACAGCGTGTTGAGTGTTACAGCGTGTTGAGTATTACAGCGTGTTGAGTGTTACAGCGTGTTGAGTGTTACAGCGTGTTGAGTGTTACAGCGTGTTGAGTGTTACAGCGTGTTGAGTGTTACAGCGTGTTGAGTGTTACAGCGTGTTGAGTGTTACAGCGTGTTGAGTGTTACAGCGTGTTGAGTGTTACAGCGTGTTGAGTGTTACAGCGTGTTGAGTGTTACAGCGTGTTGAGTGTTACAGCGTGTTGAGTATTACAGCGTGTTGAGTGTTACAGCGTGTTGAGTGTTACAGCGTGTTGAGTATTACAGCGTGTTGAGTGTTACAGCGTGTTGAGTGTTACAGCGTGTTGAGTGTTACAGCGTGTTGAGTGTTACAGCGTGTTGAGTGTTACAGCGTGTTGAGTATTACAGCGTGTTGAGTATTACAGCGTGTTGAGTGTTACAGCGTGTTGAGTATTACAGCGTGTTGAGTGTTACAGCGTGTTGAGTGTTACAGCGTGTTGAGTATTACAGCGTGTTGAGTGTTACAGCGTGTTGAGTGTTACAGCATGTTGAGTATTACAGCGTGTTGAGTGTTACAGCGTGTTGAGTGTTACAGCGTGTTGAGTGTTACAGCGTGTTGAGTATTACAGCGTGTTGAGTGTTACAGCGTGTTGAGTGTTACAGCGTGTTGAGTGTTACAGCGTGTTGAGTGTTACAGCGTGTTGAGTGTTACAGCGTGTTGAGTGTTACAGCGTGTTGAGTGTTACAGCGTGTTGAGTGTTACAGCGTGTTGAGTGTTACAGCGTGTTGAGTTTTACAGCGTGTTGAGTATTACAGCGTGTTGAGTGTTACAGCGTGTTGAGTGTTACAGCATGTTGAGTGTTACAGCGTGTTGAGTGTTACAGCGTGTTGAGTGTTACAGCGTGTTGAGTGTTACAGCGTGTTGAGTGTTACAGCGTGTTGAGTGTTACAGCATGTTGAGTGTTACAGCGTGTTGAGTGTTACAGCATGTTGAGTGTTACAGCATGTTGAGTGTTACAGCGTGTTGAGTGTTAGAGCGTGTTGAGTGTTACAGCGTGTTGAGTATTACAGCATGTTGAGTGTTACAGCGTGTTGAGTGTTACAGCGTGTTGAGTGTTACAGCGTGTTGAGTATTACAGCGTGTTGAGTGTTACAGCGTGTTGAGTGTTACAGCGTGTTGAGTGTTACAGCGTGTTGAGTGTTACAGCGTGTTGAGTGTTACAGCGTATTGAGTGTTGCAGCGTGTTGAGTGTTACAGCGTGTTGAGTGTTACAGCGTGTTGAGTGTTACAGCGTGTTGAGTGTTACAGCGTGTTGAGTATTACAGCGTGTTGAGTGTTACAGCGTGTTGAGTGTTACAGCGTGTTGAGTGTTACAGCATGTTGAGTGTTACAGCGTGTTGAGTGTTACAGCGTGTTGAGTGTTACAGCGTGTTGAGTGTTACAGCGTGTTGAGTGTTACAGCGTGTTGAGTGTTACAGCGTGTTGAGTGTTACAGCGTGTTGAGTGTTACAGCGTGTTGAGTGTTACAGCATGTTGAGTGTTACAGCGTGTTGAGTGTTACAGCGTGTTGAGTGTTACAGCGTGTTGAGTATTACAGCGTGTTGAGTGTTACAGCGTGTTGAGTGTTACAGCGTGTTGAGTATTACAGCGTGTTGAGTGTTACAGCGTGTTGAGTGTTACAGCGTGTTGAGTATTACAGCGTGTTGAGTGTTACAGCATGTTGAGTGTTACAGCATGTTGAGTATTACAGCGTGTTGAGTGTTACAGCGTGTTGAGTGTTACAGCGTGTTGAGTGTTACAGCGTGTTGAGTGTTACAGCGTGTTGAGTGTTACAGCTTAAGTGAACGATTTGTTGCACTTGTGACAGTGAGCATTGTCAGCATCGAGTCTAGTGAAGTATAACCACACTTTTTAACGTTTCCTTCTCTCTGGTGTCTCTGCCATCTCTATCCGTCACTGCGACTCGCTTTGTGTGTGCAATGTGCATCTTGACATATTTCAAGTACTCTTGGGGGGCCCTAAGAAGGCGGGGGCCTAAGCAGGTGCTTAGTTGGCTTATGCCTATTCACCTTATGTAGCCACACCCATTTGACCCGGTTGCATGGTCGTGTGACGACTTCCGGCTAAAAATAAATAAAAATAAAATGGCTGGCTGCTCCAATATCATCTAACTCTGAATTAACTAATAATTTAGCCAATTGTATGTAACATACCAAATAAAAGCAGACGGCAATGTCTAAGAATGCAAACTGGCTTTACGTTAATGTCTGCGGGTCTTATAGACGTACGTAAGTGGCTCGAGCACTCGGAGGAGAGAAAAATATCTGAAGCTTTCTTTGTTGGAGTCCAGGTATGTTTTACAAGAAAGTGCTCGTCATTGTTGACGATAACGTTATCTGACCTGGCTAACAGTGGATACTCTGCTTGCTTGCTGTGTACCGAGCTCAAAGTAGTAGGCTACGTTCTTTATTACTTATTGTGTTTATATATTATTATTTATATATTTATATTATTTATATATTCCTATGGAAACGGGGAATTATTTTATCGTTTGTGCCTCCCGTTAAGACGGCGACGGCAAATTCGCGCTTAGGAAACGACACATTTTGAAACCACCCTCTAGAGTGGAATTGTTGGTGACGCTTCCCGCTGAGCGCTCCATGTAATCGGTTAGAAACGATAGTCTTCCCAGAAACTCTGATGTGCCTGCACACGCAACACACGCTTGGCAACATTGCTACACTGCGGCCGACTTCAGTTACATGTTCATAGCGTTACTGCTGCTGCGAGGAGCCGATGGCTGTACCCGGTCGGCATTTAACGTTAGGCAAGCACATCGACAGTGTTTTCTCACTGCAGCCTACACAGTAGACAGTGTCAGCACAGCCAGCGCTCCCGATCCTCGCTGCTCGTTAAAGATTTCCAAATAGGCTTATTCTGATAAACTGGTCACATCTATGTAACGTTCTCACCCGAAGAATATTACAACTTTAAAACAGTTTGGTTTTTTTAGCTTGAAAACAGCTTTTTGGCAAGTCTAAAAATTACTACGGTAGCCGTAATCTACTTCCGTGTCTAAAACCCAGAAAGAAGATTACGAAATGACGTCATGCAGAAGCGTCCGTGGAGTGACGAGCAACGCCCCGTTGACCATCACAATGCCACCTAGCGACCTGGCATGTACATTACGGCGTTTTAAAAATTCAACAGCGCTCATGTAAACGGGGAGAAGGTGTGAAGGAAAAGGTGTGAAGGAAACGCTATTGTGTCGTTTCTTCCAGAGACTGTCCTCGTGTAAAGGGCCCCTAAATGCCTAAATGGAGGCACCTTTGTTTGATG
>NC_139624.1:31278412-31285912 GCF_964638095.1 Poromitra crassiceps | reverse complement strand
CATCCTGTCTGTCTCAATCAAATTAAATACAAATATAACAGGGAATGTATATAGGCTACTGCCCATTCTGATATTGGCAATATTGACACAGGCACATATATTGGTATTTAAAGAAAAGAAACCATTCTCAACTGGAGGATGTGACCCCCCCCCCCCCCCCCCACACACACACACACACACACACACACACACAAGTGAACCCGCTGACCGCGCCTTCCGCTCCATGCGATGTGATGACTTCTGATAGCCGGGTCGTAACAAGCAGCTCCCCCCACACATACATGCAGTTCAAGACATAGCCGTCAGCGACCACAGGTCTGTATGACAGACAAAGTGTGTGTGTGTGTGTGTGTGCGTGTGTGTGCCTGTGCGTGTGCGTGTGCGTGTGCGTGTGCGTGTGCGTGTGTGTGTGTGTGTGTGTTTGCAGCCCGGCAGCATCCGTGCTGAATTAAATATGTTTCATTTGTTCTACTGTCCCTCACATGTCACCTCAGCCAAATGGCACGGTGCCTCTCTGCAGATGCAAACAGATGATAGCTCTATCTGCAGTCAAAAGTAACACAGCTCCAAGCGGTTAATGTGGGAACACACACACACACACACACGCACGCACGCACGCACGCACGCACGCACGCACACACACACACACACACACACACACACACACACACACACACACACACACACACACACACACACACACACACACACACACACACTCATACACACACACACACACACACACACACACTCATACACACACACACACTCATACACACACACACACACACACACACACACACACACACACACACACACACACACACACTCATACACTCACACACATAGACACATAGTGGCATGCCAAGAATGAAGCTTTGACAGACAGACAGTCAGTCTCTTGGTGATATCATGTGCTTGGTGATGAAGCCGGTAGATAACGTGTGGCATTTTATCCGCTCTCAATTTCTGTGTCACACAAACTTCAAGGCTGAATTCCAGCTGGCCAGTAGAAATTAGCGCTGGCAGCCCTTACTTCTCCTGCTTCTGCCACCTTGCTTAAAAACGTTCTTCTTCTCCTTCGGTAAAGACGGCTGCATTGCATTGTGGTATACCGGTGAAAATGTAGGGTACATTCGCTGTTCACTAGAAATCGCTGTGCATTGTGGGTATTTTATAGTGGACTAAATAGTGAATCAAATTAACGGTTGAGTTGAATTTGGACACTATAAAAAAATGGCGACACACTAAATAGTCCACTATTTCTGTCATAGGGACCGATTCCGAACAGGGCTGTTGTCTTCTCCTTCCGACAAGCGCGTAACCGCGTGTGAAGCTCTGCCCCACTGTGCACTTTCTGTTTCCTCGCCTTGCCCAAACAAAAGGTAAAAGAAAAAGAAAGAAATCATCCAGGAAGTAGAATTTACTCTAGAGTCAAAGAAATAAAATCAGGGCAACCAAGGTCAATTGCCTCAACGGGCAGTTCATTTGCTAGCTTATCAGTCCAGTTAAGATAAAAACATGCTCAGGCAAGGTCATTCCATATACCTCCTGCATCACTGTTGTCACGTGAAGGGATCACAGTGTTGACATTGTTGATCTGTCTGTCACCTTTTGCTGTTCAGAGTTGACATGTGCGGTGGCGGCGCTCTGTGATACTTTGCCCCACACAAAGCCGTCGACTGAAGGTTGTTGACTTAACGCCATATCTGAGTTATGCCTTTGTTTTCACCTAACACTGCAGCTATGACGCATCTGCAGGAGCACAGCCTTCAACTCACTATTAGACACTCCCTAATGTTGTTAACATTGATATTTACATTCCAGGGGTATTTGCACACTTATTGCACCCGACTCCTACAATGAGTGAGAATTAAAATCACATGGAACCAACATTGCAATCCTCTTAATTGTGAGTGCAAGGGACTGAAAAAGAGACCCTGTCTCGCTTGTAATATAGAAGAGACATGTTATGGATAAAAATAGAGCCAAAGATGAGCTTTTGTTTTGATAGCATCATTGCGTGACTCGTGTGAGCATCTGCCCAAGATTTTGACGTCGGTAGACTTCATAAGAATCAAAGTCCAAAGACAACAGTCACATTTTAAGAAGTCAGCTGCCTTGTCTGTCTGCATCATCCCCTTCGTTCTTTTCCTCTGTCTGTTTGTTCTCTTCCCGTGCCGAGCATCACAGGGGACAGCTGCTTCTCCCTGATAAACGCAGAGCACAGGGGACAACTGCTTCTCCCTGATAAACACCTGGCACAGGGGACAGCTGCTTCTCCCTGATAAACACCTGGCACAGGGGACAGCTGCTTCTCCCTGATAAACACCTGGCACAGGGGACAGCTGCTTCTCCCTGATAAACGTTGAGCACAGGGGACAGCTGCTTCTCCCTGATAAACACAGAGCACAGGGGACAGCTGCTTCTCCCTGAAAAACGCCTGGCACAGGGGACAACTGCTTCTCCCTGATAAACGTTGAGCACAGGGGACAGCTGCTTCTCCCTGATAAACACCTGGCACAGGGGACAGCTGCTTCTCCCTGATAAACGCCTGGCACAGGGGACAACTGCTTCTCCCTGATAAACACAGAGCACAGGGGACAACTGCTTCTCCCTGATAAACGCCTGGCACAGGGGACAGCTGCTTCTCCCTGATAAACACAGAGCACAGGGGACAGCTGCTTCTCCCTGATAAAGGCTGAGCACAGGGGACAGCTGTTTCTCCCTGATAAACACAGAGCACAGGGGACAACTGCTTCTCCCTGATAAAGGCCGAGCACAGGGGACAGCTGCTTCTCCCTGATAAACACAGAGCACAGGGGACAACTGCTTCTCCCTGATAAACGCCTGGCACGGGACAGCTGCTTCTCCCTGATAAACACAGAGCACAGGGGACAGCTGCTTCTCCCTGATAAACGCCTGGCACAGGGGACAGCTGCTTCTCCCTGATAAACACAGAGCACAGGGGACAGCTGCTTCTCCCTGATAATTGCCTGGCACAGGGGACAGCTGCTTCTCCCCGATAAACGCCTGGCACGGGGGACAGCTGCTTCTCCCTGATAAACGCAGAGCACAGGGGACAGCTGCTTCTCCCCGATAAACGCCTGGCACAGGGGACAGCTGCTTCTCCCTGATAAACGCCGAGCACAGGGGACAGCTGCTTCTCCCTGATAAACGCCGAGCACAGGGGACAGCTGCTTCTCCCCGATAATTGCCTGGCACAGGGGACAGCTACTTCTCCCTGATAATTGCCTGGCACAGGGGACAGCTGCTTCTCCCTGATAAACACCTGGCACAGGGGACAGCTGCTTCTCCCTGATAAACGCCTGGCACAGGGGACAACTGCTTCTCCCTGATAAACGCAGAGGGACAGCTGCTTCTCCCTGATAAACGTTGAGCACAGGGGACAACTGCTTCTCCCTGATAAACGCTGGGCACAGGGGACAGCTGCTTCTCCCTGATAAACGTTGAGCACAGGGGACAGCTGCTTCTCCCTGATAAACACCTGGCACAGGGGACAGCTGCTTCTCCCTGATAAACACAGAGCACAGGGGACAGCTGCTTCTCCCTGATAAAGGCCGAGCACAGGGGACAGCTGCTTCTCCCTGATAAACACAGAGCACAGGGGACAACTGCTTCTCCCTGATAAAGGCCGAGCACAGGGGACAGCTGCTTCTCCCTGATAAACACAGAGCACAGGGGACAACTGCTTCTCCCTGATAAACGCCTGGCACAGGGGACAGCTGCTTCTCCCTGATAAACACAGAGCACAGGGGACAGCTGCTTCTCCCTGATAATTGCCTGGCACAGGGGACAGCTGCTTCTCCCCGATAAACGCCTGGCACAGGGGACAGCTGCTTCTCCCTGATAAACGCAGAGCACAGGGGACAGCTGCTTCTCCCCGATAAACGCCTGGCACAGGGGACAGCTGCTTCTCCCTGATAAACGCCGAGCACAGGGTACAGCTGCTTCTCCCTGATAATTGCCTGGCACAGGGGACAGCTACTTCTCCCTGATAATTGCCTGGCACAGGGGACAGCTGCTTCTCCCTGATAAACACCTGGCACAGGGGACAGCTGCTTCTCCCTGATAAACGCCTGGCACAGGGGACAGCTGCTTCTCCCTGATAATTGCCTGGCACAGGGGACAGCTGCTTCTCCCTGATAATTGCCTGGCACAGGGGACAGCTGCTTCTCCCTGATAAACGCAGAGGGACAGCTGCTTCTCCCTGATAAACGCCTGGCATTTGCCGCTGGCGAGGGAAAGGAGAGATGGGAAAGAGGGAGAAGAGGGAGGAGGGAGGGGGCGATGGAGGCAGACGGGCGCGGCACATGGATGGAGACGGCGAGGAGGAGTGGAAAAGGCAGAGGGATTAAAGAGCAGGGGGAGAAGATGAGGTCTAATCGTGACCTAGATTCCAAGACAACCCGAGACAGAATAGACATAATAGGGGAGGGCCTTTCATACCGCACGTGACCCCGCCTCTCCCACCCTCCACTTCAGTCAAAACAATAACAGAGACGAGTGTAGCTCGGGGCCCGGTTTGGGGGGTGTGACACCCCCCTCCCCACACACACACACACACACACACACACACACACACCACCTCCCTTGGACATGCGTTCGGCCCTGATGCCGCTAACTCCCAGCAGCTGTATGAAACGCTGGCCCAGAAAACCTCTGGAAATTCCTGGAAAGAGAACTTTGGGAATGTTGAGGGAATGTTTGGATAAACTTGTGCCGGGGTCCTTTTGAACCGCTTCCAACTTTATTGCTTTCTGGATTGTTTCCTCTGCTGGGAGAAGGACAAAGGACTCCCATGTGGAGCGACTGCAAATGGGTTTCATGGCATGTGTGCAGTGTGTATGTGCTTGTGTGTGTGTGTGTGTATCCACATGAAAACGTGATTTTGATTACTTGAATTGAATAACGTCATGTCTCTGCTTCTTGCTATACAATTTCAATGACTATGAGATCCTGTTACTGCCTGCAAGTCTGAAGTCTTACAGGGCATTCACACCATTATGCCGAAGCAACGCTCAAGCAATGCTGAAGCTACGCTGAAGCCACAAATTTCATGTCAGCGTCCTTGTTAGCTAGGCGAGGCTCACAGACGTTCACACCAGCTTCGTGCGTGCCACGCTGAAGCGATCGTTCAGGATTCAGTTCTATTTTCCAAGCGTGAAACGTGAAGCTGCCAGGCATGAAGTCAATGGAAGTTGTGGGCGGAGTCAAGGCGCGCCGAGCGAGGCGTTGAGGAAAAGAGAGTGCTTCTTGTGTGACCGGTTTAGCGTGAGCTCAGCTTCAGCGTGGCTTTAGGTTCAGCTCTGCTTCAGTTAAGCACCTGGTGTAAGCATAAGCATCAAGATCACAGCATAGTTTTTGGATAGACTCTCTCTCTCTCTCTCTCTCTCTCTCTCTCTCTCTCTCTCTCTCTCTCTCTCTCTCTCCCTCTCTTGCCCCTCTCGCACAGTAAAGTGCAGATTATCTCGTACCCGGTGCCCTGGATGCAGATTCAGACCCAGACAGGCGTTGCGATGTGAGATGTCTCACTGGGACTCGTCATGTGTCTCCAGGCGGGAAAGTGCTCTGCTCATTGCCTCACATGAAGCGCGCGCGTTTTGACGATACAAAGCTAAGCGCTCAAAGGGCAGCTCACCCACTCACCACTGTTTAGCAATTCAACACATCATCTAATGTTCTTTTTTGCATTAGCTGTTAAGCATGTTAATGCCTGGCGCAACTTCAAGTGGCATACTCTACTATCTAAATCTTTTCATTAGAGGCACACACACTTGCTTAGCTACACTTAGCTAGGCATACTGTATTCACTGTAAACCCCTTTGAGACATGCTTGTGAATTCGGGCTATACAAATAATCTTGACTTGGGTGCCATTTCAATTTCAAAGCGCAGGTTCAGTACCACTGGAGCAATTCAATGTCTTGCTCAAGGACACTTAGCAGGGCAGATACTGGTTGACTTCCAATTGAAGGACTGTCTCCATCGCGACACCACCCTCCCGCCCTATAGGTGCAGCTCCGTGTTATTCCTAAAAGAATGGCTTCTCTGAAAGATGCCTCTGTAGCTGAGGATTGCCATTACAGTATAAAAACAGGCTAATTCTCCGATGGGGCCAGATGCAGCTGATGGTGGCCTGAAGCAAAAGACTGCTTATTGGCTAGATGACCCTGGGCGGATCACAGGAATCTTTGAGAAGTCGAGGTCAGTGGGTTGGTTTGAGTTCAAGAGAATTTGGTTGTGAATCAGGGATGGAGAGTTAGTGAGTGCAAGTGTGGGAGGACTGTGGGTTTGGTAGAGAGAGAGAGAGAGAGAGAGAGAGAGAGAGAGAGGCTCATCCCATAGCCAGCAGCGACAGTGACCAGACATTGCATTTGCAATCTGCAATCATTCCAAATAGATGCTGTGCGTCCATAATAAGCATTTTGCAGCTCATGCAGAGTGACAATTTGCACATAAATACAAGCGTTGGACAATGTGGTGGTCTATTTGTGACTCGTGGCTGCACACGGAACAGGCTATCTGCTATATCAAAAATGAAAGAGGGGAGAGATGCATCATTTCATTGTTTGTCAGAGAGACACAAATCATTTAGAAGACTGATCTGAAATATGAAGGGCAGTGAGAGGAAGGCAGACAGACAGACAGACAGACAGACAGACAGGCAGACAGACAGACAGACCGACAGACACAGACAGACAGACAGACAGACAGACAGACAGACCGACCGACAGACAGACACAGACAGACAAGACAGACAGACAGACAGACTCATAGACAGACTGACCGACAGACACAGACAGACAGACAGACAGACAGACTCACAGACAGACTGACCGACAGAGACAGACAGACACTGTAGCTGCTTGTACTAAAACACTCCCAGCAGCACAGCGGTTGTACAGTGGCTGCCACAGAACACAATACAGCCGTTACGCAACTGGGAGAAAGAATCTATTAAAAAGTACAGGAGCCTAAAAATAACCAAAAGGAGGAAGGTCCCGCGAGGAGAGTGGAGAGTATGTGCCAAGCTGGCTGCTACAGTGAAAATATACAATTACCCCGCTGCTTATGTGTTCACCCAGGGCCAACCGGCTGTCCTGTAGGTGTGCTCTCAAACAGCCCCATCCACAACAATGACCCAACAGAGGTTCTCAAAGTGGGGTCTGGCGACCCCCAGGGATCCTTGAAGAGATTCCAGGGGGTCCCCAGCAAAAAGGGTAATCATTTACCTATATGATTCCATCCTTAAGTAACACAATGACAGGATATGACTATTTTGGTCATTGGTTTCGTACACATTCTGTAATAAAACCTCTAAAAGCAAAAACTGATCAGATGGGGGACCCTGGGACAAAATCTTATGAAATAGGGGTCCGTGGTCGAATCTGTGTCAGTTGAGGGGTCCTTGATGTGGAAAACGTTTGAGAGCTAACTGCTCCATCATAGCCAGAGGTTCAGCTCGGAATCTGACAGA
>NC_139624.1:31265912-31275912 GCF_964638095.1 Poromitra crassiceps | reverse complement strand
CCAAGCGGGATGTTTAAAAGGGGGTGTTCCCTCCTACCTGTCTGATGCTCTTTGTCTCTGTGCTCAGTGTCAACCCACCACCTCCCCGGCTTCCACCCCAGTACCACCAGGGTAGACCTCTTCTCCCAAAGGGGGAGGGTTCCGTCGCCCCCTAGCTGCCAAACTCATGGCAGGTCCGCCGTCACGTGGCTGATTCCTTGGGTCAAAGGGGCCTCCACCAAAGACTTTCATCACAATCAATATTGTTAAAGTCTCTACGGTAGAAATATTTTTAAGTCAATTTGCTATTGTCCTTTGCATACAACACATTAACAAATAGTGTTGAGGATGCGATCATCACAATTTGTGGGCAACATGCTCTAGCTACTAGCAATTAATTATACATTATTTCAAAAATATAAAGGCACTAACACTGCCAGGGTGAAGGGGTTCTTATGCATGCATGCATGTATGTATGTATGTATGTATGTATATGAATGTATGTATGTATGTATGTATGTATGTATGTATGTATGTATGTATGTATGTATGTATGTATGTATTTATGTATGTATGCCTATAAGGTAGAGACATATTTCATATCGTGGCAGGGAATTCAATTGTATCAGCAACAAGACACAATCCAAAGCAAAACCCAATCATAAAAACACATCATGAAAAGCAAATCAAAGATAAAAACCCAATGTTTGAGCCAGCCTGTTATGTATATACCCTTCAAATGGTCCTTCTCCCAGCCCATATAGGCCCATGTGACACACCCCCATCCCTCCGCTGACAGTCATTCATCACCAGTCAGCAACAGGTGCAGCCAGCAAGCCAGCCAAGGGAGATCGTTTGTGTGTCATGTGAAAATGAATACCAGGCCATTTAACCAGTGTGTATGTGTGTGTGTGTGTGTGTGTGTGTGTGTGTGTGTGTGTGTGTGTGTGTGTGTGTGTGTGTGTGCGTGCGTACGTTCGCGCGTGCGTGCGTGTGTGTGTGTGTGTGTGTGTGTGTGCGTGCGTGCGTGCGTACGTGCGTGCGTGTGTGTGTGTGTGTGAGAGAGAGCGAGCGAGCCAAGGTAATGTGTCCTCTCCCCCACCCATACATTTGCTTTAAAATAGAAATGAGGGGGACCCTGAGGGGAAGCCATTACCAATACCACACCACATGAAGGCACGGGGAAATGACTCTGCTTCTCGTTGCAGTCTTCTCTCCCTCTTTTCTTTACCATTTCCATAACATCTAACTCATTTACTGCTTCTAACCATGAATTGAATCATGTTGAATTGGATTAAACGGATGTGTCTCATTATGGAATTGTATCAAGCCAAACAGCAGCTTGCTCTCCCAGCTGCTTGGTCGGTTGACCTCGCTGTGCTTTAATTTGGTGGACGTTCCAGTGGAGAGCAGCTTGTAGCCAGTGAGCAGATAGGGCTCCACACACTGGCTGCAGATCCAACCTGTGACCTTCGGGTTACAGGACGGACAGAGTTATGAGGTTACAGGACGCAGCAGAGTTATGAGAGAGCACTTGTGCTGACACACAATCTTGACATTAAGCCAGCACAACCTGGCCCTCTTATGGGAGTCTGGCCAGCGCACTCCCAACCCTTCCCCCCGGCCCCTCACATACACCCCCCACCTGCACGCATGCCCACCCATCCACCCCCACCTCCCCACATACACCCCAGTCACCCTGCCACCCGATATCAGACATTAACACAACCTCATTGATAAAATGTGAGTGAAATTAGAATGCAAGAGGCACAAAATGCTATCAACGATTATTAGGACTAGGGGTACCCTTTTTGCATTTTGCCAAGTCACATCGTGTTCGTGTTCTTTTTTCCCCTTGAGTCGTCAAGTTCAGGCATAAATTGTGACAACCGTCCCCTGTGGGCTACCTGGAGGCTAGAGAGGATTCGTGGGAGCCATGTCTTGATGTCTTGAACCCTGTCAACCCTTGTGCCTGTCACGACACATTTAATAGCAATGAGGTGATACTTTGATGACTGCCATATAGGTAAATTCTGTTTCATCTGTCTCCAGTCAGCTACAGAACAGCCCCAGTGGAGCTGGTAGGATTCAGTGTCTCGCCGAAGGACACCAGCAGGGCTGATGCTTGACGCTACTCTGCTGCTTTGACCAACCAAGTGCCACTGAAGTAAACACAGGGAGATATTTAAAGTTTCATTCTAAGATGACGTTTCCATCAACTGGAAAAGGGGGCACCCAATCTTACAAGATGATTGCTAATATAAAGGCTGTGCTTTACAGACCAGAGGCCATTTTGCAAGTATATGCCATTATTGATTTGGATTTTTGAGTAATAAATAATAAATGCCAGGTAGAATTTTACATAATGTGTTTACATATATATATATATATATATATATATATATATATATATATATATATATATATATAGCCTACACTTGCTCCCTCGCCCGCTCACTTGCTCTTATGACATCACTGATGACCACTGTGCTCGCGGCCTCGCCTGATCTATGGCATCACTGATGACATCATCACTGATGACATCATCACTATATACACACACACACACACACACACACACACACACACACACACACACACACACACACACACACACACACACACACACACACACACACACACACACAACCGGGTGCAATATCTATATACCTCCAAAACATCAGTGTTTTCGGAAGTAAGAAACGTCAGCCTTGTTTTTAGCTTGACCACCAAATCATTTTTGAGTGATGGGTTTTGAAAGGTTCATAAACACAAACTAACACTTATATAATTTTCTAGTGGAACATGTAATCCTTGAATTGAAGTTTAAAAATGCCAAAATGTGAGGTTTTTCCATGACAGCGGTGTGCATTTCAGCTGTTTACCCATCCAAATGTTAGCATCGGACCAACCAGTAGCCTATGTGTTTACTGCTAAACAGTGGAACTCTGTCTGTTTTCACTGAAACACACAATGTTTGTCTTTTTCTTGACATTCAGGTTTAAGCCCACTTTTACGAGTGCTGTTAATTTAAAATAGTAGAGAGTGAAGAGAGAGTGACAGAGAGACAGACAGACACACAGACAGACAGACAGACAGACAGACAGACACACAGACACACAGACACACAGACACACAGACAGACAGATAGACAGACAGACAGACAGAAGGGAGAGAGAGAAAACGAGAGACATGTAGCAGCCAAATAACTAAATGTCATTGTACGTTTCTGGAATCCACAAAAATGTACAATATGAACATTTCTGAACCAAAATATTGTAACGGGTTGGGTTTGTGTGCTACTGTGGTGTGTTGTACTGTTCTGTGCATGGGGGTTAACTGTGGGTTTGACGTGTCTGTGGGGATTTGCGGGGGGTCTGTGAAGGCGACATGTGGCCAGTGGGTGGGGTGAGAGGGGGGTTCACCTGTGATTGGCTGGGGGGAGGGGAGCTGTGAGAGCGGGGGACAGCTCGGGGAGTTGGTGTGTGGAACCTGAGAGGGAAGGCTGTGTGGGTGTGAAGAGCGGGGAAGCTAGGAGAGTTAGCGGGGTTTTGGTGTGTGTTGTGGGGTTGTTTTGGCGTGGGCTACGGCTGACAGTAGCCCCGGACCTGTGTTCAAAGAATAAAGTGCGGTGACTAGATCCTGACTCTCGCCTGCTTCCTGACAATGCTACACTGGCGTCAGAAGAAAAACTAACGACTGGAAGGCTCGAGCGCGACCTGGCGTTAGCAGTTAGCTGTTTGTGTGCTAGCTGCTACAAGGGCCACGTGGAATGGTGCGCAATGAAGAACGCCTGTCGGTGGACGGGGGGGAAAAGGAGCTACCGACCCCGGAGTTTGGCTCGGTGCTTGCTGGCATGGAGGGCCGCCTGAAGCAGGAGCTCAGCGCGGTACTTGCCGGCGTGGAGGCCCGCTTGATGCAGGAGATCAGACAGCTGTTGGAGGCGACGCCTGCCTGGGCAGAGGGGCTTATGGAGCTACTACGGGAAGTCGCGCAGCGCGGAGAGAAGCAAAGAGTGTGTTGGACCTGTGGAGAACCGGGCCACGTGGCGAGGTGGTGCCGCAGCGGTTCCGGGGGACAGACGGGGTACGCGGAGCAACGATACTGGGGACGGCCAGGTGTCTGCTGGTCGTGCGGAGCCTTCGGGCATCTCGCCAGGGGGTGTCCGGAGGCTGTCGGGGAGCAGAAGAAGGCGGGAGAGGAGAGACGTGCAGGCGGCTGGCAGGTGAGACTCTGCTGGTCGTGTAAGAGGCCTGGACATTTGGCCAGAGACTGCACTGAGACAGTGGAGGTCAGGGAAGAGACACGGGTTGGGGAGAATGTGGAAAGCCGGGGGGAAGAGAACGTTGTGAGGATCGGGAGAGCGAGGCTCATATTTCCAGGTGAGCAGGTGTCGCTACTAACGCCGGAGGGACCGGCACAGCCGAGCTGCGCTACGCCCCCCATGGTTGCTGTACGGGAAGCCGAGGTGGTGGTCGCGGCCGTTTGTGTTCTCCCTGCTGTCCTGGGCACGCCGCCCCCTGGGGGAGGGGGACGGGAGGACGGGCGAGTGCGAGAGGCGGAGGAAGAGGAGTACTGTTCAGATGAAGAGGAGTTCTGTTCAGATGTGGACCTGGAGGACGACAACATGACCATCATGGATGTCGACGCGGATGAGTGGCAATACAGGCAGGCGGAGGACGCGGATATCGGTCCCGCGTATGCGTGGGTGGTGGCCGGACGCCGGCCCCCTGTGGAGGAGATTCACAGGTGTTCCGGTGTCACAAAGGAACTGTGGGAGATGTTTGCCGACCTGCATCTGGATGAAGACGGAGTGTTGGGGAGGGGGGAACAGGGGAAGAGAGGGTTCCGGGCGGTGGTACCCAGCTACCTGCAGGAGTTGGTATTACGGTGGGCACACAGGGGCCCGGGACCCGGTCATCAGGGGACTGAGGAGGCGGTCCGCGGTGTTCGGGCACGGTTCTATTGGAACCAGTACGAGGGGGATGTGCGGAACTACTGCAGTGCGTGTGATGACTGTGGGACACAGGGGGGGGCTGAGGAGAGTCACCCGGCGGAGGAGTGACCCCACTGGGGGGGGGGGGGAGGGACTAGTGTGCTTCTGGTGGGCCAGAAGCTTTGAGGTGAGGGGGAAGTGTAACGGGTTGGGTTTGTGTGCTACTGTGGTGTGTTGTACTGTTCTGTGCATCGGGGTTAACTGTGGGTTTGACGTGTCTGTGGGGATTTGCGGGGGGTCTGTGAAGGCGACATGTGGCCAGTGGGTGGGGTGAGAGGGGGGTTCACCTGTGATTGGCTGGGGGGAGGGGAGCTGTGAGAGCGGGGGACAGCTCGGGGAGTTGGTGTGTGGAACCTGAGAGGGAAGGCTGTGTGGGTGTGAAGAGCGGAGAAGCTAGGAGAGTTAGCGGGGTTTTGGTGTGTGTTGTGGGGTTGTTTTGGCGTGGGCTACGGCTGACAGTAGCCCCGGACCTGTGTTCAAAGAATAAAGTGCGGTGACTAGATCCTGACTCTCGCCTGCTTCCTGACAATGCTACAATATGTTTCTTTTTTTAGCCATTTTGTTTAAAATTTACATAGAGATTGTAGTGGTAAAATGCCATGTTTTAGACACAACTTCAGAAATGTTCCTACTTTACATTTACGTGGATTCCAGAAATGTAGCTACAATGCTGCCATTTTATGATGGCGATGGGGTCGGACAAATAGAGGGAACAGAGAAGGAGCAGCAGCCTCAAGAGCAAACAACAGCTCTAAATGTCTCTCGGCCGTAGCGTGTTGTTCTGCGTGTGACTTCTATTGACCTTGAAAGGTCGACACCGTGAATGATTCCCACGGTAAACACACCGTTATTTCCCTCCATCGCCGAACCAAAA
Source organism: Poromitra crassiceps (assembly GCF_964638095.1). Taxonomy (NCBI): domain Eukaryota; kingdom Metazoa; phylum Chordata; class Actinopteri; order Beryciformes; family Melamphaidae; genus Poromitra; species Poromitra crassiceps. The sequence goes on along the minus strand of NC_139624.1, from coordinate 31,270,063 downwards.
CTCTGCCAACGGAGATCATCAGGACATGATGTAAATGTAATGGCGGTTGGCGCAGCCTTACCCTGCTCTCCCCTACCTGTCCTGCTGTGAGCGCCGCCATGCATGCATCCTGCGACTGAGTGATGGATGTTGATTGAAGGTCGTTACTTAGCATCCCGCTGAACTCCTGACCCCACGGCGGGGCGGGGCTGCCAAAGCCCCCCCCCCCCCCCGAGGTCGGACAGTGGTTCGCATCTGTGTGTTGTGTTTGCATACATACTGGATGTAGGAAAACACACACACACACACACACACACACACACACACACACACACACACACACACACAATGGCTGCAGCCCAAAGAGGATTCAATATCATATGCCATAATCAGCCGCTAAGCCTGAACAGAGGGGGTCTGTGCGATAGCTGAGCTTAGGGAGTTCCAATCCTATTTCATCTGCTTATATTCCCCGCGCTCATAACTTTTAGGACTTAAAACAAGCCAGGGTCAGGGTAAGGACACACCTTAGATAGATGACCATTACCCCCCTCTCCCCCACCCCACCTCCCTCATAGAGTATTTGGGGCATTGAAGGCTCCTCAGATGTTTACTACGCTTTGGTTGGAGGATCAAATGTGACCTCTTTTTTTCCCTCTCAGCTTTCATGACAAGCCATCAAGGGTACTGCTCCAATTCACCTGCACGCTCGCAAGTCGTTTGTCAATGTAAAGGCACAATATGGGCAAACACAACGCATCACACACACACACACACGCATGCGCGCACGCGTGCACACGCACACACACATACACACACACACACACACACACACACACACACACACACACACACACACACACACAGGTTCATTTACAAACTCCGGCTGCATCATCTCCTGGGAACCCGTCTAAACAAGCATGGAAAAAGCTGAGAATTGGATCACAATGTCTCCCTGGTTTCCTCAATGTCCCCCTCTCTGCTCTGGTCACGTGACACAGCGAGGCGACTGCAGTCTTCTGAGAGATGGGCTAATCCCACAGTGGTCCCCGAGAGGGGGTGGGGCTGCAGGGGCGGCGCCTGCCAATCAGTGCCCTGGGCAAAAACTATAAATGCCGCCCATCCACATTACATTTGATCGTAGACATGTACGTTTTACAATTTCTTTGCCGATGTTTTATTTCAAATGTATGTTAATATACATATCCCTGCTTTTCAAACTTGCCAACATGTTATTCTCCTGATTGGGTTGGGGAGAGGGTGTGAAGGAAGAAGAGAGAGAGAGAGAGCGCTCCACACATGTGTTTTACTATAAGGCCTGTCTGTGTCTTTTGGGTTGGGGAGAGGGTGCGAAGGAAGAAGAGAGAGAGAGAGCACTCCACACATGTGTTTTACTATAAGGCCTGTCTGTGTCTTCTAGGAATACCTACTGTGTATTTAGCAAGTCTTTATTGTGCCGCTCCTCTTCCCAAAGGGAGCATCGGGTAATTTCTTTCCCCTAAATAGACAAGCTGGCTCCCTCGCACACACACACACACACACCCAGACGCGCACATACACACACACGCACGCACGCACACACACACACACACACACACACACACACACACACACACACATACACACTCAGATATACACGTAAGCGCCGCCGCCAGACTTGGTGACTGTATGGTCAGATACTGTAACAGCAGCTCCCTTGAGACCTCCCTGCTACCTTATATGGGGGTCTGAATGAGGCGCGCTTTCCATTTTGCGCCAGCCAAAACAAATCACTCCCTATGCAGGTTCCACCACCGTGCAGGATACATCACTCACTATGCAGGTTCCACCACCGTACAGGATACATCACTCCCTATGCAGGTTCCACCACTGTACAGGATACATCACTCACTATGCAGGTTCCACCACCGTGCAGGATACATCACTCACTATGCAGGTTCCACCACCGTACAGGATACATCACTCCCTATGCAGGTTCCACCACCGTACAGGATACATGACTCCCTATGCAGGTTCTACCACCGTGCAGGATACATCACTCACTATGCAGGTTCCACCACCGTACAGGATACATCACTCCCTATGCAGGTTCCACCACCGTGCAGGATACATCACTCCCTATGCAGGTTCCACCACCGTGCAGGATACATCACTCCCTATGCAGGTTCCACCACCGTGCAGGATACATCACTCCCTATGCAGGTTCTACCACCGTACAGGATACATGACTCCCTATGCAGGTTCTACCACCGTGCAGGATACATCACTCCCTATGCAGGTTCCACCACCGTGCAGGATACATCACTCACTATGCAGGTTCCACCACCGTGCAGGATACATCACTCACTATGCAGGTTCTACCACCGTGCAGGATACATCACTCCCTATGCAGGTTCCACCACCGTACAGGATACATGACTCCCTATGCAGGTTCCACCACCGTACAGGATACATCACTCCCTATGCAGGTTCCACCACCGTGCAGGATACATCACTCCCTATGCAGGTTCCACCACCGTGCAGGATACATCACTCCCTATGCAGGTTCCACCACCGTGCAGGATCACTCCCTATGCAGGTTCCACCACCGTGCAGGATACATCACTCCCTATGCATGTATCAAACTATAGTTTTCATCTGCCTTTCTCTTCTGTCACTCTTTTTTTTTTTTTTTTTACGGTTGAATTGACTGGAGCACATGAATGACGCTGAAGCAGACGCTGCTCATGTTGAAACGTTAGTTTTGTACCTCATTAAATTCGCTTGCCAGTGATTTCGTGTCCTCCAGTCAATTCAACTGTTTCCAGTATTCTGTCCTCTTCTGAGAGCACCGACCTCCCTTGAGGGGCTGAAGCACAAGAGATTCCTCCTACACTCTTTTTTCATTGTCTAAACACCCCCCCCCCCCCCCCCCCCCCCCATATTTAACGCTGACAGCTTTTTTTGTGATGTTTAATTGGCAAATCAACAGAGTGTGGATTAACCACACACAGCCACAGTGGGGCATGTGATCTGCTGTAAGGCTAGTACTTAATTTGATTAACAGAGTATGGGTGCATTCTCTCTCTCTCTCTCTCTCTCTCTCTCTCTCTCTCTCTCTCTCTCTCTCTCTCTCTCTCTCTCTCTCTCTAATTGACTAACTAGAAGAGCCTTAATCCTGCAGCAGAACATATGCTGCGAGGAGGAAGGGGGATGGGGTAGAGGGAGGGCAGGGCAGGGCAGAAACAGGGTAGAGGAAGGGGGGATGGGGTAGAGGGAGGGCAGGGCAGGGCAGAAACAGGGTAGAGGAAGGGGGGATGGGTAGAGGGCAGGGCAGGGCAGGGCAGAGGAAGGGGGGATGGGTAGAGGGAGGGCAGGGCAGGGCAGAAACAGGGTAGAGGAATTGGAGAGATGTCGAGATGTGGGATTGGAGAGATACAGGTAGAGAACGAGAGAGGGGAGATTGAGTCATAAGAAAGAAAGAAAGAAAGAAAGAAAGAAAGAAAGAAAGAAAGAAAGAAAGAAAGAAAGAAAGAAAGAAAGGTGCACCCAGTGAATTAAAAAGGAGCGCCATTGAGCAAAGGAGGGAACAGTATAGGATGAATGAAAAGACAGGGAGAGAAAGAGTGAGTGTGGGAGAGCAAGAGAGAGAGAGCGGGAGAGAAGAAGTGTGTGTGTGTGTGTGTGTGTGTGTGTGTGTGTGTGTGTGTGTGTGTGTGTGTGTGAGCGAGAGAGACAGAACAAGAGAGAGAGAGAGAGAGAGAGAGAGAGAGAGAGAAGGAGCCAGTGAACTCATTAAGGGCTTATGCAGCAGGGATAAGGCCGAGCAATGCCCCGGGTGAGACAGGGTTAACTAATCCGGGCCAAGGCTACCCCAATGGATCTGGACTGCACACTGTTAGACACACACACACACACACACACACACACACACACACACACACACACACACACACACACACACACACACACACACACACACACACACACACACACACACACACACACACACACACACACACACACACACATATTCCCTCCACTTCACTCTCTCTCCCAATACATCCTGCTGGGCCTTGCCCGCTGATAAAGAAGTATCCGCGGCTGGCCTTGGTTTGAGTCGGGATTTATTTCTCACAATGTTCAGATTGGATCCAGGCTCATGGTGATGTTATGAGCACATTGAGGTTAGG
>NC_139624.1:31263518-31265712 GCF_964638095.1 Poromitra crassiceps | reverse complement strand
GCCTATAGTGCAGCACTACAGACGGGTGTATTTTACATACAGTATATTTTGCCTATAGTGCAGCACTACAGACGGGTGTATTTTGACATATATCTTGCCTATAGTACAGCACTACAGACGGGTGTATTTTGACATATATCTTGCCTATAGTGCAGCACTACAGATGGGTGTATTTTGACATATATCTTGCCTATAGTGCAGCACTACAGACGGGTGTATTTTGACATATATCCTGTATATAGTGCAGGACTACAGACGGGTGTATTTTGACATATATCTTGCCTATAGTGCAGCACTACAGATGGGTGTATTTTGACATATATCTTGCCTATAGTGCAGCACTACAGACGGGTGTATTTTGACATATATCCTGTATATAGTGCAGGACTACAGACGGGTGTATTTTGACATATATCTTGCCTATAGTGCAGCACTACAGACGGGTGTATTTTGACATATATCCTGTATATAGTGCAGGACTACAGACGGGTGTATTTTGACATATATCTTGCCTATAGTGCAGGACTACAGACGGGTGTATTTTGACATATATCTTGCCTATAGTGCAGGACTACAGATGGGTGTATTTTGACATATATCTTGTCTATAGTGCAGTACTACAGACGGGTGTATTTTGACATATATCTTGCCTATAGTGCAGCACTACAGACGGGTGTATTTTGACATCTTGTCTATAGTGCAGTACTACAGACGGGTGTATTTTGACATATATCTTGCCTATAGTGCAGCACTACAGACGGGTGTATTTTGACATATATCCTGTCTATAGTGCAGGACTACAGACGGGTGTATTTTGACAAATATCCTGTCTATAGTGCAGGACTACAGACGGGTGTATAATGACATATATCTTGCCTATAGTGCAGGACTACAGACGGGTGTATTTTGACATATATCTTGCCTATAGTACAGCACTACAGACGGGTGTATTTTGACATATATCTTGCCTATAGTGCAGCACTACAGATGGGTGTATTTTGACATATATCTTGCCTATAGTGCAGCACTACAGACGGGTGTATTTTGACATATATCCTGTATATAGTGCAGGACTACAGACGGGTGTATTTTGACATATATCTTGCCTATAGTGCAGCACTACAGATGGGTGTATTTTGACATATATCTTGCCTATAGTGCAGCACTACAGACGGGTGTATTTTGACATATATCCTGTATATAGTGCAGGACTACAGACGGGTGTATTTTGACATATATCTTGCCTATAGTGCAGCACTACAGACGGGTGTATTTTGACATATATCCTGTATATAGTGCAGGACTACAGACGGGTGTATTTTGACATATATCTTGCCTATAGTGCAGGACTACAGACGGGTGTATTTTGACATATATCTTGCCTATAGTGCAGGACTACAGATGGGTGTATTTTGACATATATCTTGTCTATAGTGCAGTACTACAGACGGGTGTATTTTGACATATATCTTGCCTATAGTGCAGCACTACAGACGGGTGTATTTTGACATCTTGTCTATAGTGCAGTACTACAGACGGGTGTATTTTGACATATATCTTGCCTATAGTGCAGCACTACAGACGGGTGTATTTTGACATATATCCTGTCTATAGTGCAGGACTACAGACGGGTGTATTTTGACAAATATCCTGTCTATAGTGCAGGACTACAGACGGGTGTATAATGACATATATCTTGCCTATAGTGCAGGACTACAGACGGGTGTATTTTGACATATATCTTGTCTATAGTGCAGGACTACAGACGGGTGTATTTTGACATATATCTTGCCTATAGTGCAGGACTACAGACGGGTGTATTTTGAAATATATCTTGTCTATAGTGCAGCACTACAGACGGGTGTATTTTGAAATATATCTTGTCTATAGTGCAGCACTACAGACGGGTGTATTTTGAAATATATCTTGTCTATAGTGCAGGACTACAGACGGGTGTATTTTGACATATATCTTGTCTATAGTGCAGCACTACAGATGGGTGTATTTTGACATATCTTGTCTATAGTGCAGCACTAAGACGGGTGTATTTTGACATATATCTTGTCTATAGTGCAGCACTACAGACGGGGTGTATTTTGACATATATCTTGTCTATAGTGCAGCACTACAGAAAAGCTATTCATCCTTCTGGCTTGCTTTGAGTTCGAAACAAAGATCTCACAAGTTTGGGTCA
>NC_139624.1:31231018-31251018 GCF_964638095.1 Poromitra crassiceps | reverse complement strand
AACTTCCCGGGAGAAGAATAATAATAATACAGGCAAATACAATAAGTGGCCCGGCCACTAATAATAATAATAATAATAATAATAATAATAATAATAATAATAATAATAATAATAATAATAATAATAATAATAATAATAATAATAATAATAATAATAATTCATTTATCATGTGTGATAGTGCTTTTCAATGACCCAAAGATGCTGAATGAATGAATGAGCAACGTACATAGTCTTCCCGATTGAACTCACGCTAAGCTTAATTTCTGAGAGCATCTGAATCTGTATTATTTTACTCTGAGTAGAAGCACAATGAATGTTGGAAATTTGAATTATTTTTAGTTGTGCCTTCAATTAGACTACTTTTCAACATTTCAATATCAGTCATCACCTATCATAAAAAAGGAAAAGGAATTGTGTGTGTGTGTGTGTGTGTGTGCGTGTGTGCGTGTGTGTGTGTGTGTGCGTGTGTGCGTGTGTGCGTGTGTGCGTGTGTGCGTGTGTGCGTGTGTGTGTGTGTGTGTGTGTGTGTGTGTGTGTGACAGAGAGGGGGTGGATAGGGATCAGTATCAGTCTGTCCCTGTGTTCTGGAAGACAACAAACAGCGAACGAGTGCGGGCAATCTAATAACGTCTGGTATTTTAAAGCAAATCCACACCTGGGTGTGAAGATCCACCTTTAGCACCCTCACCAAGAGAAACATTGCGTAAGGAATGTTATTGGGTCAACTGTCTCAGTGCCGCATGGTATGATATGTAGGTCGCAAGTTGAGAAAATTATTAGTTATGCAATTTTGTAACATTAAAAAAGTTTTTCTCCAGGACAACATTCAGTCAATATTCTGAAAAATCTGCTTATGGTTTAAACTCTAATGTTCTTAAACCATGTTACATGATCAAAATTATGTGAGTGGTGACATATTGACATTATGATTTTTCTGCACATCACTATTGTAGCATAAAACAGGCTTGAGAACACATCACTAGGTAGCCTAAAGCAGGCTCGAGAACACATCACTAGGTAGCCTAAAGCAGGGTCGAGAACACATCACTAGGTAGCCTAAAGCAGGGTCGAGAACACATCACTAGGTAGCCTAAAGCAGGGTCGAGAACACATCACTAGGTAGCCTAAAGCAGGCTTTAGAACACATCACTAGGTAGCCTAAAGCAGGCTTTAGAACACATCACTAGGTAGCCTAAAGCAGGCTTTAGAACACATCACTATAGGTAGCCTAAAGCAGGCTTTAGAACACATCACTAGGTAGCCTAAAGCAGGTTTTAGAACACATCAGGTAGCCTAAAGCAGGCTCGAGAACACATCACTAGATAGCCTAAAGCAGGCTTTAGAACACATCACTAGGTAGCCTAAAGCAGGCTTTAGAACACATCACTAGGTAGCCTAAAGCAGGCTTTAGAACACGTCACTAGGTAGCCTAAAGCAGGCTTTAGAACACATCACTATAGGTAGCCTAAAGCAGGCTTTAGAACACATCATAGCCTAAAGCAGGCTTTAGAACACATCACTAGGTAGCCTAAAGCAGGCTTTAGAACACATCACTATAGGTAGCCTAAAGCAGGCTCGAGAACACATCACTAGATAGCCTAAAGCAGGCTTTAGAACACATCACTAGGTAGCCTAAAGCAGGCTTTAGAACACGTCACTAGGTAGCCTAAAGCATGCTTTAGAACACATCACTAGGTAGCCTAAAGCAGGCTTGAGAACACATCACTAGGTAGCTTAAAGCAGGCTTTAGAACACATCACTAGGTAGCTTAAAGCAGGCTTTAGAACACATCACTAGATAGCCTAAAGCATGCTTTAGAACACATCACTAGGTAGCCTAAAGCAGGCTTGAGAACACATCACTAGGTAGCTTAAAGCAGGCTTTAGAACACATCACTAGGTAGCCTAAAGCAGGCTTTAGAACACATCACTAGGTAGCCTAAAGCAGGCTTTAGAACACATCACTAGATAGCCTAAAGCAGGCTTTAGAACACATCACTAGGTAGCCTAAAGCAGGCTTTAGAACACATCACTATAGGTAGCCTAAAGCAGGTTTTAGAACACATCACTAGGTAGCCTAAAGCAGGCTTTAGAACACATCACTAGGTAGCCTAAAGCAGGCTTTAGAACACATCACTAGGTAGCCTAAAGCAGGCTTTAGAACACATCACTAGGTAGCCTAAAGCAGGTTTTAGAACACATCACTAGGTAGCCTAAAGCAGGCTTTAGAACACATCACTAGGTAGCCTAAAGCAGGTTTTAGAACACATCAGGTAGCCTAAAGCAGGTTTTAGAACACATCACTAGGTAGCCTAAAGCAGGTTTTAGAACACATCAGGTAGCCTAAAGCAGGCTTTAGAACACGTCACTAGGTAGCCTAAAGCAGGCTCGAGAACACATCACTAGGTAGCCTAAAGCAGGCTTTAGAACACGTCACTAGGTAGCCTAAAGCAGGCTCGAGAACACATCACTAGGTAGCCTAAAGCAGGCTCGAGAACACATCACTAGGTAGCTTAAAGCAGGCTTTAGAACACATCACTAGGTAGCCTAAAGAAGGCTCGAGAACACATCATTAGGTAGCCTTAAGGGCGAGATATAGTCAAAAGAGGCACCGCGAGGCAGACCTCTGCAGATCACACGCGAGTCCCGCGCGGGCACCAAGGCATTTATGGTCAGAGCTGCAGCCAAGTGTTACATTCATGTTACAGTGAGAAGTGAGAAACTGGCCATTAAAAGTGACAATGAAAAGCCATTGCAGTTTCACTATGAAACTAAATGACCATATATCAGCACATGAATAGAATAACTAAACTTGTTTTTACTGAATACGCTGGGAATAGGCTAGGGATAGGCTAGGGATGTCAACCGATAACCGTTTAATCGATAACCGACCATTTAAATGTTAACCGATCAATCAGTTAATCAGTTAAAAAAAGTGTACTTTACCCCAAGTAATAAAAAAAAGTTTGTTGTATGGTAAAAGAAAAATAAGCTATCCAATCTATTCCTTAAATAACTCATGCAGGCGACGTGCGGTGTATTGTGTAGGCTATCTTCACATGTAATTGTCCTCCTCTTCAATTAAGTCTCCAAGTGCACCACATGTTGAACGTTAAGCAGCATTTGAAAAGCGATTGAAAAGTATCAAGTTACTCTTCTCAACGTTCAACTCTTTACCATTGCAACACATGCCAGTTTGGAGAAATGGTTTCCCAAGGGGAGACGGTCTGCTGTCTGTCAGGGGGAGTACACAACTGCATTGCTAGCCTCTATGTGAGACTCAGCCTTCATTCTTCATTCTGAGTCTTGAAGGAGCACCCCAATATGGGGTTGCAGGCTGTAATTTATGTCTTTAAAAATGTCCCAGCGGGGAAACAGCGCCATCTCTGTTGTGTCTACGGGTGGAAGCCCGTAATTACACATGCGGAAGAACAGAAATTACTGGCTCTGGCATGTTTATAAGGGCTCAGTATTGGAAACGCAATATTTGGGAACACTGATTTTCAGATAACCTTGTGTGTGTGTGTGTACTGTTTCATTGTGATTGCTCCGTCAGTGAAGATGTAAGGTCATTTTAACGGAGTGCTCCTTCGAGACTCAGAATGAAGAATGAAGGCTGAGTCTGGCGTCGAGGCTAGTGCATCGCCAAATGACAGATATGATATGCACACTTTCAGAGCAAGATCAAATTGGCTATGCATTGATTAGCTTACCGGTATGTTGTGCCCGTGGAAACAATGGCACGAGAATCTACTAGTTTATTTCAGACTAAGGTCTTTAGATGAGGGGAGACATCTCGCCTGCCTAAACGTTTGGATCGGCGGCGTCTCGCTTTGCTCCTCATGTACAGGCAGCCAGACAGACACTATCTCGCTGCACTCCTCCTCCTCATGTACAGGCAGCCAGGCAGACACTATCTCGCTGCGCTCCTCCTCCTCATGTACAGGCAGCCAGGCAGACACTATCTCGCTGCACTCCTCCTCCTCATGTACAGGCAGCCAGGCAGACACTATCTCGCTGCACTCCTCCTCCTCATGTACAGGCAGCCAGGCAGACACTATCTCGCTGCGCTCCTCCTCCTCATGTACAGGCAGCCAGGCAGACACTATCTCGCTGCGCTCCTCATGTACAGGCAGCCAGGCAGACACTATCTCGCTGCACTCCTCCTCCTCATGTACAGGCAGCCAGGCAGACACTATCTTGCTGCGCTCCTCCTCCTCATGTACAGGCAGCCAGGCAGACACTATCTCGCTGCGCTCCTCATGTACAGGCAGCCAGGCAGACACTATCTCGCTGCACTCCTCCTCCTCATGTACAGGCAGCCAGGCAGACACTATCTCGCTGCACTCCTCCTCCTCATGTACAGGCAGCCAGGCAGACACTATCTCGCTGCGCTCCTCCTCCTCATGTACAGGCAGCCAGGCAGACACTATCTTGTTGCGCTCCTCCTCCTCATGTACAGGCAGCCAGGCAGACACTATCTCGCTGCGCTCCTCATGTACAGGCAGCCAGGCAGACACTATCTCGCTGCTCTCCTCCTCCTCATGTACAGGCAGCCAGGCAGACACTATCTCGTTGCGCTCCTCCTCCTCATGTACAGGCAGCCAGGCAGACACTATCTCGCTGCTCTCCTCCTCCTCATGTACAGGCAGCCAGGCAGACACTATCTCGTTGCGCTCCTCCTCCTCATGTACAGGCAGCCAGGCAGACACTATCTCGCTGCTCTCCTCCTCCTCATGTACAGGCAGCCAGGCAGACACTATCTCGCTGCGCTCCTCCTCCTCATGTACAGGCAGCCAGGCAGACACTATGGCGACCATAAAATCATGCTGGAGAATAGCAGTAGAAAGTCCAGAATGGGTCAATGTCCATCACGGCCATGTGTCCAGTCAAAGTCTTCTTGAGCAAGACACTCAAGTCATACCGGTTCAGTCAGTTTCTAGTCACCTATGTATCTAGGCCAATATAGGCCCCTTTCACATAGTGCTGTAACTGGGTGCTGATGTAAGAGGTCATGTAAAGTGTGTGCAGGGTGATACTTTATCCATTGTGTGGCAACGAGACCCATTTGCAGCTGTTTATGTCACATTATCCAACCTTACGTAAAGTCCAGCTCAGTGCGTAAGAAGTGGCTTAAGCAGCACATTTTCTGTTGCAACAATAACTCTGAAGTGAATCTGACCACTGACCACAGCTGAAAGACAGAGTCATTCACTTCTACTCCTAGTTCCATGTCACATCACTTTTGTGTATGTACACTGTGTGTGTGTGTGTGTGTGTGTGTGTGTGTGTGTGTGTGTGTGTGTGTGTGTGTGTGTGTGTGTGTGTGTGTGTGTGTGCGTGCGTGCGTGTGTGCGTGTGTGTGTGTGTGTGTGTGTGTGTGTGTGTGTATATATATACAGATCCATTCCAAAAAATTTGAATATCATGGAAAAGTTCGTTTTTTTCCATAATATAATGTTGCTGTACAACAAATTGCCTCCTTGGAGGACATTAAAGTTTTCTATTACTACTACTACTACTACTACTAATACCTTTCAAAAAGTGAAACTTTCATAGATTATAGATTCATTACACACAAAGTGAATTTTTTTTAGCCTTTATTTGTTTCATTTTTAATAATGTTGGCCTACAGCTCCAGAAAACCCCCAAAACAGTATTTCAAGAAATTAGAATAGTGTGAAGAAAATCAGCAGTTACTTCTCAGTTATGACTGACTCCAGCCTCAGTCCACTCCCTCTGAATTTCCGCCAAATTTTTTAATCGTCTTTGCTTGACAATCCGCTGAAGCCCACGGTCATCCATGGTATTTCCATGATATTCAAATTTATTGGAAAGGATATATATATATATATATATATATATATATTAGGGCTGTGAATCTTCACTGGCCTCACGATTCGATTCGATTACGATTCAGAGGGCTACGATTCGATTCGATAACGATTATCGATGCATCTCGATGCATCGCGATGCATCTTAAATCGATGCATCACTTTTTTTCCCGAATACATGATTTTTTTTCTCACTTTCTTTTTTCTCACTGTGTGGCTACTTTTAAAATAAAAGTGCATTTAGAATTGCATTGTATTATGATCCATAATTAAAATAAACAACTGCATGTACTTCCATTATATTTTATTTGATTATATAACAAAAAAAAATAATAATAATCGATTTTTGACATTTGTGAATCGATGCAGAATCGTGCAGGTCCGCATCGCGATGCATCTTATAATCGATTATTTTTGACACCCCTAATATATATATACGTGTGTGTGTGTGTGTGTGTGTGTGTGTGTGTGTGTGTGTGTGTGTGTGTGTGTGTGTGTATATATAAAAGATGCATTTTAAAACAAACTCACAATGCATGTACAATGTCTTGTTTCATTTTGGTTGACTTCAGTTTCGGTTTCTGTTCAGTTCATAGCAGCAGAGCTAGGCATGTCCTGGGATTGTGTGAAAGGTGTCAACGGTGCTCCTAATGTCTTACACAGGTGCTGAGGTCCAGGGCCGGACCAGACAGTCTCCTGATGTCTTACACAGGTGCTGAGGTCCAGGGCCGGACCAGACAGTCTCCTGATGTCTTACACAGGTGCTGAGGTCCAGGGCCGGACCAGACAGTCTCCTGATGTCTTACACAGGTGCTGAGGTCCAGGGCCGGACCAGTCTCCTGATGTCTTACACAGGTGCTGAGGTCCAGGGTTGGACCAGACAGTCTCCTGATGTCTTACACAGGTGCTGAGGTCCAGGGCCGGACCAGACAGTCTCCTGATGTCTTACACAGGTGCTGAGGTCCAGGGCCGGACCAGACAGTCTCCTGATGTCTTACACAGGTGCTGAGGTCCAGGGCCGGACCAGACAGTCTCCTGATGTCTTACACAGGTGCTGAGGTCCAGGGCCGGACCAGACAGTCTCCTGATGTCTTACACAGGTGCTGAGGTCCAGGGCCGGACCAGACAGTCTCCTGATGTCTTACACAGGTGCTGAGGTCCAGGGCCGGACCAGACAGTCTCCTGATGTCTTACACAGGTGCTGAGGTCCAGGGCCGGACCAGACAGTCTCCTGATGTCTTACACAGGTGCTGAGGTCAAGGGCCAGACCAGACAGTCTCCTGATGTCTTACACAGGTGCTGAGGTCCAGGGCCGGACCAGACAGTCTCCTGATGTCTTACACAGGTGCTGAGGTCCAGGGCCGGACCAGACAGTCTCCTGATGTCTTACACAGGTGCTGAGGTCCAGGGCCGGACCAGACAGTCTCCTGATGTCTTACACAGGTGCTGAGGTCCAGGGTCGGACCAGACAGTCTCCTGATGTCTTACACAGGTGCTGAGGTCCAGGGCCGTACCAGACAGTCTCCTGATGTCTTACACAGGTGCTGAGGTCCAGGGCCGGACCAAACAGTCTCCTGATGTCTTACACAGGTGCTGAGGTCCAGGGCCGGACCAGACAGTCTCCTGATGTCTTACACAGGTGCTGAGGTCCAGGGCCGGACCAGACAGTCTCCTGATGTCTTACACAGGTGCTGAGGTCCAGGGCCGGACCAGACAGTCTCCTGATGTCTTACACAGGTGCTGAGGTCCACGGCCAGACCAGACAGTCTCCTGATGTCTTACACAGGTGCTGAGGTCCAGGGCCTGACCAGACAGTCGGGCCTGTAAGCAGGGAACCTCCAAGGTGCCGCCAGTCAAACTCAAGCACCCCCTCCCCCCAACCCCTTCCCCGCGCCCACTGGGCTGTGGCCTTTATGGGGCTGAATGGAGGAAGAAATCAAAACCTCAACAGGAGCTATTGTACCCCAGCATCAAACAGAGCTGTGGCCCGGCCGGCCCTTTGATCATGAGGCAGCAACAGGAGGGGACAGGGGTTTTGGGGGAGGGGGGAGGCTGCACACATGAGCTCATAAAAACACACTCACACACAGGTGCAAGGACACACACTGTAAGCATGCGGACATACTATACACAAATGTGCGCGCATACACACACATGCGCGCGCGCACACACACACACACACACACACACACACACACACACACACACACACACACACACACACACACACACACTGACTCTCTCTCTCTCACACACACACAAACACACACACACACACACACACACACACACTGACACACTCGCACATGCAGAACGTGCGGCAGGACTCTCTTTGATGCCAGTCTGTTTTGTGACCTGGGGCGAAGTCACACGATCACACGATGTTCTGCCCACAGTGGTGCAGCGGAGCGTTTCGTGCCACTGGAGACTGAGCTGGTGGAGCTTGGTGGAGTTTGGTATGTTTGCCAAATGGAGCGCCACACCCCATGGCCCAATTGTTCTAGACGGCACCCGAGCAGCTGGAGGCAAATACCCAGCGTCTTTTTCACATTCCCCTGCCAACTGCAATATCATTCAACCAAACCTGCACTGCAAAAAAAATTCCATCTTATTCAATGATAGTTTTTGCAGTGCATGCCCAACTTTGGCAGGCTTTGGCAGTTTCCCATTCAACTACTAGGCCATCTTCCCAGCATTGGGTGGTGGATGATTACAGTAAATAGGGCGGCTGAATGAAGCCGCAACTTATCAGAATCAGAATCAGCTTATCAAGTCAGGTTATGTCAGCATCCATCACCACAATCTTTTGCCAGCCTGGAACCTTGATATAGTATCTTCAGAAAGCAGTTCCTATCACACAGATTCAAGCTTTACTACCATTTTACTGTATATCACTTCATGGTCACTATACTGTAACGACCACTTACCACTTGAAAAAGAACTGACCAACGATCTGTTCATGATTGTACCAATGAAAGCCACAGTTATAAATGGGAGATGTCATGAAGGGCATGGAGAAAGTAAAACACTTTGAGCGGTGAGTGTGTGCTGTGACTCTGTTGGCTTTAGGTTCAGTCCAGTTCAGTGGTGTTTAACAGTCCATGGAGCGGTCCTGCTGTTACTCGACCTGCCGGGTCACATGTGGCTGAGTTCCCAGTGGAAAAAGATCAGAGGGAGAGACGGAAAGCCATGGAGAAGCCTGTGGTGACCTTGGACAACTCACTACTGAGGGCTCCAACACTGCAAACTCACTGCCCTACAGTATATAGACATTTCATTTATAATGCTAGTACTGTAAGATCATCTCCTATACTCAATGCATACCACTACCACTTGTCCGATATAACTTGAGTTTGTCTGGCAAAGCAATTGTTTACCAGTCTAACTGTTATGGGCCCTTCTATTCAAATCAAAGTAAGATCATGGAAACTGTCAAAATTACAGTTGTATCTTTTTCTCCACACCAGCAGCAATTTATTGATGTACAGATGCTTCTATCGCATTTACTACTGTTATTCTATGCTATGTTGTGTTCCTATTCTGCTTATTTTGCTTAATATCGCATTTACTACTGTTTATTTTATGCTATGTGTGTTCTGTGAGCGAGCTACTGTAACTTGTCCCAATTTCCCCCCGGGGATCATTAAAGTCTTTCTGATTCTGATCTGATTCTGATTCTGATTCTGATATCAATAAAAACTATCAAATGTCGATACATCTGATCAATGACGGCTTGATTTCCCTCTTTAGGAAGGCGATCTAAAATGAGACAATGAGGCTTTAACAGCACTTGCTTCAGTATTGTGACTTGTATAGAAATTATTCTCTCTCTCTCTCTCTCTCTCTCTCTCTCAATTCAATTCAATTCAAAGGTCTTTATTGGCATGATAAGGTGCATCTTACATTGCCAAAGCATACATTAGCAACACTTAGCAATTACAAAGAATCAAAAACAGAAAACAAGGCATTTTGTTACCCAGTAACATAAATCACAAAATCTTAAGATATTCAAAGAGGAAGAGAAAATAACATTAAATGGAATGTGATAAGATAGAATATAATAGAAGACTATTGTTGACCGGAATCTATTCAGAATAATAACAGAACAGCAATAAATGGGCAGTTAAATGGTGATAGTGCAAATAGAGAGCAATTACAGTATATTAACAAAAATTCACAGAATCTGTAAATAACCGTTGTTATTTTGAAATCTTCAGAAGAGAGCGAAAATCAAATCAAAGCAAAAAAGAATAAAATATAATAGAATAAGATAAAATAAAGTATTAGTGTTGACCAAAAAACCTATTTGGAACGACAAATTTAAAACTTTAAAACTTAACTTACAATTTTAAATGTAAACACGCAAACCAATAAACTGGATGCTAGTGCAAATAATACAGTGTGTTAGGTGTTCTGTGTTTCAGCCAGATGTGGATGGCTCTCCTGTCCACTGGCTGTCCCTTAGCTGATGGCAGCTCCACACATAATGTGCTGCTAGAATGGTGCATTCAGGTTTCTCTCACAGAAGATATTGAAGTGCAGATGTGTCCGTGATATTTTCAAATTCTTTGTACTTCTGGTTAATTTGGGGGGAGATTGAGGCTCTAATTTCTTTATATTTGTCACAGTGTAACAGGAAGTGCAGCTCTGTCTCCACCTCTCCTTGGGAGCAGAGTGAACACAGCCTCTCCTCTCTGGGTAGCCAGGTCTGTCGGTGTCTGTCTGTCTGTCTGTCTGTCTGTCTGTCTGTCTGTCTGTCTCTCTCTCTCTCTCTCTCTCTCTCTCTCTCTCTCTCTCTCTCTCTCTCTCTCAATTTTCAATTCAATTCAAAAGGGCTTTATTGGCATGACATGGTCTTACATTGCCAAAGCATACATTAACAACACTTAACAATTACAAAGAAACAAAAACAGAAAACAAGACATTTTGTTACCCAGTAACATATTTGGCGGGTCATTGGTTGTGTGGACACTGCTGTTTTGCCTGTGCATGGTCGAAATGGAAACTTGGATTGCAGGAATGTGAGTTGAGCGACTATTTACATAAACAGTGTTGATGAAGGACAAACAGCGGCCGTGAAAGTCAAGGTGTTCTCTGCTGTGGAAAGTTTGTGATAACTGTAATCATAGTTTTCCTAATCAGCTGAGAGGGACAGAGGCTACTGGAAAGACTTGGCCCCTCATGGCCCTCCCACTGGATTCAGTGTGTGTGTGTGTGTGTGTGTGTGTGTGTGTGTGTGTGTGTGTGTGTGTGTGTGTGTGTGTGTGTGTGTGTGTGTGTGTGTGTGTGTGTGTGTGTGTGTGTGTGCGCGTGTGTGCGCGTGCGTGCGTGCGTGCGTGCGTGCGTGCGTGCGTGTGTGTGTGTGTGTGTGTTCAAGGGTCTTGGACAAACAGAGGCAGGGGCACTGTTGACGAACCAATTAAAAACCAGGAAGAATGGGGGAGGACACACCAGCAAAGCGTGCTTTGCTCATCACTCAAATTAGAGATGGCAAGTGGAGGAAAAACAATCCGGATGTTTTGAACAGTTCAGTCTTTTTAAGTACAGTTAGCACTTGTTCCAGGAAAACCTTAGCCCACAAATTAGCAGTGCACCCATGCAGAGAAACACGCTTTCACTCAGCTTATCACGTTGCTGTATTCAAGCTTGATTCTGCCACAGCCAAGCAATGCAGAGTGTCTCTATTCACCTTATTCTTTGCCCACACATGGACGCTTCCGCATTACGTCATTTTGTAATAGTATTTCCGTTTTGACTTGCCAAAAACTCCGCAGGCAAGATGGCTGCGCACACTCCGCTCCTAAAGTGACAAAATTACTCCCCCATAAACTAACATATCTTGGCCAGTACGTATGTAACATACAAAATAAAACAACCCGTAATATCTTAATTTTATGTAGAATGCAGAGGACATGTAACTGTTTAGTTAAACTTGCATTCCAGGAATATTGTGCTCTTAAGATGACGTTAGTGGAGTGGACGTTAGGTTGCGCACCTATGTTAGGTTGCGTAACCTATGTGCGATTCGAAATAACGCATCCGAGATAGAAACGTTATGAATATAGCCACGTTATAAACAACAAACTAACGCTGGTGATCCGTATGGAATCAGTGTTACTCGAAATGGTTAACGGTTATATCAATTTGGTCATTCAGTGGCATTTTACTGCCATATAACATAACTAACTAGTGGCCTTCGCAACTAGCACTGAACCGGAAGAACAAATAGGTTTGCGTTGACCGCGGAAGAGAGAAAAAGTGGGCGTGGTGAATAAGGTGAATAGCTGAAATTGGCTGAAAAAGCATGTTTTTTTTGTTTTCTTTTTCTGTGATGAAAATATCAAAATATCACTTGTGTCCCTTACACAAACTCCTGCCCCAGCAGCATTTGTATTAATGAAAAGCACACCTCTATTTCAGTCATTTCCATCCAAAACCCAAGTTAATCGTTTTTTTGTAAATGATCATAGAACGTGTCCATGAATGCAGCTCTCATCGTTCCTGTCTCTTTCAACTACACATCCTCACTTGTATAGAGAAAGACTGCACATGTATATACATGGGCAGCATGTGGTCCACCTAATCTAATGTATTCAGCCACGTAATACCTATTTCTGAGTATTACATTTCGTTTGGGAATATTGTATTTACCGCGGCTCTTTACTGTCGCTAGTCGATGCTCCAAGCCGGCACGCAGCACTCTTGCCTCGGCATGTCCGCACCGCTCCACACGGAAGCAGCTGGCTGCCTGGCTTTCCCGGAGCCCACTCACGTAGCACCACAACACGCTCAATTTGGGGGCGGAACACGCCAGGATTGGCCAACTCCAGTGAACAGAACTGTCAAATCAAATCATCGACACGCTGTGGCCCACCTCTCAACCCTCTTTCATCTCAGGCAATATCGGTTTTCAGTCTGATATGTCTCCGATCCTCACGCCACTTCGGTTCAGCTTGTCTTTAAGTAAAAGTAAAAAAGTGGCTTATATGAAATGTAGCCCAGAGTCAAAGTTAATCTATTACATTACATTTGTGTCTAGCTGGCACTCTTTCTGTGGTGAAGTGCAATGCTGTGACTGTGACCGTGTTTGTTTTTGCTACTGTGTCTGTAACACCGATGTTGGTACTAGCACTTTTTGCCCAAGACAAATTTCCCTCCGGGGACAATAAAGTTTATCTCATCTCATCTCTCATCATGTGATTTTCCATGCAGTTCTTAAAGCACGAGAGGACAGAGTTGACCTTTCAATTTCGCATTATCCTTCAAAATGAGGGCCGCAAGAAGCCAGAATTCCAAGGCCCTAGTTCAGTTGTGTATGAATTTCTCAATAGGTCGCTTGGGTAAAAGACAGAGAGACAGAAAGAGGGGGTTTGGAGTCGGAGAGCGAGAGAGGCAAGGAAAACTGTTTTTGCAAAATACAGGAAGCTGCAGGAGAGAAAGAAGAAAGAGAGAGAGGGGGGGGTGTCTCCTACTCACAGGTGTTTCTTGCCTTTGAAGAGGGGATTCCTCCCTCTCGTTCAAGGAAGAAAATAATTAACACCTTTGCGGTTGCCACGGCAACGCGCGGGCTCTCGCTCCCGCTCTCAGCTGTGAGTGTTCCTGGCCGTAATTACCCACAGTTCAAGAGAGAGAGAGAGAGAGAGAGAGAGAGAGAGAGAGAGAGAGAGAGAGAGAGAGAGAGAGAGAGAGAGAGAGAGAGAGAGATGAATCAGGAACAGAGAGGCCACTGGTAGCCTATGTATTTGCATGCAGTCTAGTAAGATAGCGCCTGGCTCTGAAAGGTCACATGTATTAAACTGAGGGAGTGGTGGAGAAGCGATGGGAGCCATTAGGTGACATTTGTTTTCGTGATACGTCATCCTTCTCCCACACCTTCTCTTTCCATCAGTCCATCTCTTCCTCTCTCTGTTAGACCAAAGCAAACGATCACCCTTTCAAAACTAATTCCGCTCAAATTCTGCCTTGCTCCTTTGGTAGAGGTTGAGGTGCAGATGTGTTTTGTAAAGCAAAAGGGGCAAGGCGAGAGTTCTTAATAACTGTACAACAGTGGAGGTTATTAATGTATGCAAGGGAGGATGAGCCTCCCTTGTTTTTTAGAAGAGATGGGGGATTTTATATAATAATATTTTTCTTTAATAAAATATCAATCAAATGTGTTTTTTCTTAATAACATTCATGGTATTCATGATATTCTTAAAATTCTTCAACAGTGACACCTGTAGGGCACTGATGGAAAGGAGAGCGGCATGCAGACAGAGTCTGTGCCCTCAGGGGTACGCTACAATAACATTACCCCCTTGGGGATTTAATTTCCTTGGTAATTTATCTCATGCTAATCTATGATTGGTTGAAAAACACATGCAATTCACAGGGAACAGTGAATCCTCAACCACCCTCACCAATCACTACAAATCAATTGATGTATTCAACCAAATTGGTTGTTGATTGGATAGATCGGTAAGATTGACATTGTATTTTCCAATGATGAATGAGTCTGTGGCTGAAATCTTCACAAACACTGGGATACTGCAATGTCTTACAGACGGCATGGATGTGCAAGTAAGTCAATTAAGTTCAAGTTATCCGGGTCTTCTAGTAAATTCGGCGTGGAAATAGTCCACCAAGCAGCGCTATTTTTTCGTATTATATTGTTAGCCTGCCATTTTTTAAATAAAAACGGCAACCTTAAACTCACACATTTTTAAACTGAATTTGGCCCGTACATCCACGGATGACAGCGAGCTCATTCTTAAAGCTAGAGTGATGATCTTTATACCATATGAAAGTAAAAGAAATAAGGAATCGATTGGGATCAAGCATGTCAACCTCATGTCGGGAAGGGGGGTAAATAACGCTTCAAAGTTGATGAATTTGGCATAACTTTCCCTTTCATGCAATGGAATGTACTGTAACTAAACAAGTATGTTGGTAAGTTGAGTTGATGACAGTAGCTGCAGTAGCTGATAGTCACTCCCCCTGTCGTTATGACAGCTAATGTCAGCAGTACAGTAGTGGAGTGGTTTTGATTTATTTATTCATCAAACCTTTTACTGACAAACTAACTGTAAATAGCTTACTTTATTTTCAGATGCATTGCATTGCTCAGCCAGAAATTATTCCCACTTCAACTCTGTTTCTTCTGGGCAGGCACGGTGCCAGGATGAGTTCTCTACCGGTGCTAAAGCGGGGCTAAACCAATCTGTGAGGGTGCTAAGAAAATAATCAAGTTTCATGACTTCGACAGACTTCCCAGCAAACATTTTCACGTATAACGACCGTCTCCTGCACGTCAAACCACTACATCTAGTCAGGGTCTAATTATATATACCGAAATGGTATATATAGCAACGTAATTCCTCTACTTCCCCACAACGTGTCCAGATTCAACGATTTTTGCTACATCGAAAGAAAAAAGATAGCACCTCATGGGGGATTCGATCCTGCGCTTCGCAGTCCTGCGTCTTATCCATTAGGCCACGGAATTAGTTACAAATATTAGGGATTTGGTCATATATAGAGATACTTAACATTGAGAACGGCATTTTGACATGACGGTCCCTACTGGAAGTTGCATTGATAGGCTATACAATAGGTTCTCGTTTTTTCCTCAATAAAAGCCAAATCATCATCATTATCTCCATCTTTTTCTTTGTCCTCCTCGTCCTCGACGGCGACAGGATCTGGATTTACTTTTTGTTTCTCAACTCTTTTCAGAAAACGTAGCATGGTAGCATCTTTCAGTTTCACTGTCTGCCGGTGACAGCTGACAGGCAGACTAATGTTGCCTTCAAGTGCTCCTCGGATTTTCAGCTTTCAGGTAGAAACTTCAAGTGCTCCTCGGATTTTACCCTTTCAGATTCTAAACTTGTTCATGTTGTTTGGTGTGTTCATGAGCTTTTAAATTGTAATGTGAAACAGACACTACAAAGAACAATTGTTATATTTAATTTTATTATGTAGAGGATTAGCAAGTTCATAGCTATTTCCAAAATAATGCTTTACAGTCTGATTCATTTTCCAGATTATTCAAATGACACCTGAGGGGGCTTAACTGGGGCTACAGCAATTTGCGAGGGGGCTTTAGACCCCCCTTGCCCCGGTTTATCGCCGTCACTGCTTCTGGGCCTAAAATGCACCAGATGACAGCATCCATCTTATTTTTCCTCAATCTGCATTGAAAATGTGCAAAAATGCACCAGCTTCTCGCAACAGTTGTAGCCTAAGCCAGTGGTTTTCAAAGTGGGGTCTTCAGCAAAAAGGGGGGATAATCTATTTTCACTATAATTCCATCCATAAGTAACACAATCTAAGCTAGTGTAGAAGTGAGTGACTAGTGAGCTAATAATAACCATAACAGCACAAATAATTGACAAAAAGCTTGAAATAAATATATAGTATTTACTCTAATGAGAAAAGGAACAATTATTGATGGTTAAAACTGAATAATGACATCACAACAGTCTAATCCTAATGCTAAATTAAAATGAGATATTACTCTAAATCTGTCTTCAAACTGCTAAAGGAAAAAAAAAAAAACGGCCAAATCGTTTTTTGTCCTCCCTTGTGTTCGAGCTCAGGAGCCGCCACTGCTGTACAAACACATTGAAAACATGCTAATGAACTAGCTGACAGGTAATTCGCAACAGGTACAATAAATTAGCATGCAAGAAACATGCAAGAAACATGCATGACGGTAATGTTTGTAGTAATAATAATAATAATAATAATAAACTTTATTTATATAGCACAATTCAAACATGAGATGCCATTCAAAGTGCTTTACAGAAAGATAAAACAGTTGGATAAAGATAAAACAGTAAAATAAACAGTTGAATAAAATGAGAACAAATGGGGCCCAGCTATCCTGGGCCCCATTTGTATAATGTATATAACAAAACAAGATACAGATTAAAATAAAAAGAAGATAAATGTTTAAGAGAATGTCCTTGTAAAAAGATAGGTTTTAAGATTTTTCTTAAAAACATTAGTGGAAGAGGAGTTCTGCAACTCTAGAGGAAGGGTATTCCACAGCCTAGGGGCATAAGAGCTAAAAGCAGCCTCTCCGTATCTTTTTGTTCTAGACCGCGGAATACGAAGTTGTGATGACTCTGAGGACCTAAGGGCTCTGACAGGAGCGTAAACTGATAAAAGGTCATTAACTCATTGAGTGCCAATGACGTCTAAAGACGTCAATTCAAATAGTAACGTAGAGTGCCAATGACGTCTAAAGACGTCAATTGCGTTTTTTGACGGTGGGACGTGGATCAAAGCCTGATGCATCTCCTGTAAAAATATGGTGGATGTTGAAGGTGTATAAGCTAGTTTACGGACCCATTAGGTGGCGACAGTGCTCTCCAGATTAGAGAAAGGTGAGGAAAAACAGCAGAAGAAGCCCCGTGATGAAACGGAAACCGATGCATGCTGGAGCCAGAGCTGTATAGATTGCTCTGGCTGGAGCTAACGTTAGCTGCGAACAGCAGCCAATCCGCTCCCACAACTGAGCCCCTCTGTCTCTGCTGCATAGTTTCTCGACACGATTAGCCGCCAGAAAAGCAGCACCCGACACCGAAAAGCCAAACCATTCTCAGCAGTCCGGTTTGGCTTTTCGGTGTCGCGCTGGGAGCCGGCGCACAAAAACGGCGGAGCGCTCCGAAAATAGACGCTGGGTGCGTGTTAGGCTGTGTGTTAGTGTGGGGATGAGTTTCTCCCAGCTCCGCCGGCATGCAGGCTGTGTGTTAGTGTGGGGGTGAGTTTCTCCCAGCTCCAGCATGCAAGCTGTGTGTTAGTGTGGGGATGAGTTTATCCCAGCTCCATGCAGAGATTCGTCGCCTGACGCAGGTAGCAGAGATTCGAGGAGAGCCACCAGAGACACTCCCACGGAGGAGGAGTTTGCAGTTGAGGGGCACGCAGGGCACCACACAACTACACCACGTCACTACATCAGAAAATATTAGCTTCAGAGTCAGTGATGTGCTTGAAATGCTTCATTTCACAAAAGGCTCATTATCTCAGCTTCTAGTTTGAAACGTCTGTTTTTGGTGAAATCAACCTATCTTCTACTGCTGAGAACTAAAGAACGGAAAATGATATCAATAAACTTTTTTTTGCTGATGATACAAGAGAGTCTCATCGTTCTTTAGGCGTGTTCGGTGTTTACATAGTAATATCACACAATATTCTGTGGGTCTTGAGAAATCACTGAAAACGCTCTGAAAGGGCTGGCACTGGGAGCATCCGTTTTCCAGAAATGGCTGGCACTCAATGAGTTAAGATACGGGGGGGCAAGTCCATGTAGGATTTTAAAAACCACTAAGAGCACCTTAAAATCAATTCTAAAATCAACCGGTAGCCAATGGAGAGACTGGAGTTATGTGGTCAAATTTCTTTGTGTTTGTCAGTACTCTGGCAGCTGCATTTTGAACCAGTTTCAGTTTATTAATGACTTTTTTTGGAACACCGGTGAGAAGGGCATTGCAGTAGTCTAGACGACTAGAAACAAATGCATGGATTAGTCTCTCAGCATCTTCATGAGAGAGGAAAGGTTTTACTTTGGCGATGTTCTTAAGGTGGTAGAAAGCTGTTTTTGTTACATTTCTTATATGGACATCAAAATTTAATTCTGTGTCAAATATGACACCCAGGTTCCTGGCCTGGGAGGTGACATGAAGCCCCCTGCTTTTTAAGTGGGTGACAATGGTTTCGCTTTTTTTCTTGTCACCAATTACTAGGATTTCAGTCTTGTCCTGATTGAGTTGCAGGAAATTATGGCTCATCCACTGATTAATTTCGGAGATGCAGTTCAGGAGGTTGTCGATGGGTATAAGGTCGGGGGGGGGGGGGGTGACGGATAAATAAATCTGCGTGTTGTCAGCATAGCAGTGAAAGTCAATGTTAAATTTTCTATAATAGTGAGGCCACCCTTGGCCTCGCATAATGATGAAAGTACAGGTGCCAATATTGACGGACGTGTGTGTGTGTGTGTGTGTGTGTGGGGGGGGGGTTATAATGATGAAAAGAAACAATTGGAGATGTTGCATATACTTATCCAATAAGTGCTTTGGTGTTATCTTCGACAGGCACAGCTTTGGTTGGGCTAGTTTTGATTACGGCGCAAAAGCAAGCCAATTACGGCAGAGGACGGGAGTCTGCATTTCAAACTGCTGAGCGTGCGGAGCCTAATGACGTGCAATTAGTCGGGTCGTCGTTAGGAGGCTTTCCATCGCTGACGCCGTCGCTTCTCGATTAATTCTCATTACCTCTGTCTGTGTGTCTGTGTGTGTGTGTGTGTGTGTGTGTGTGTGTGTGTGTGTGCGTGCGTGCGTGCGTGTGTGCGTGTGTCTGTGTGTGTGCGTTCGTGTGTGTGTGTGTGTGTGTGTGTGCACACACACACACACACACACACACACACACACACACACAGACAGAAGGTCATCAAGCCAATAAGCAGCTATACAGAGGCCCAAAAGGCCCAAAGAGCATAAAGGCAGGGACCATTTGAGACTTCTTAATGCAGTTGGTTCCTTTTAAAACCAATGAAGGTAGATGCAAGGCTATTTATTTATTTATTTATTTATTTATTTATTTATTTATTTATTTATTTATTTATTTATTTATTTATTATGTTTGTTTGTTTGTTTGTTTGTTGTTTATTTATTTATCTATGTATTTATTTATTTATTTATTTATTTATTTATTTATTTATTTATTTATTTATTTATTTATTTATAAGATAACGTAGGAACATTACCTCCCCTAACTCTATTATTTCCGCTCGCCACACTGGCTCACCTGCATGTTGAAAACATACGTGGACACATCCATAGACTGACAGCATCGCAGCGAGCCGCCAATCTCAGAGCCACCTCACACCAGATAATTACCCCCATCATGTAAAGCTGAACAGAGCCTATTTGAGTTGGAAGAGCTGATAATATGGAGGGACTCCTGTCACCGCGCTTCAGTCAGCCTATACTGGGAGCGCTCAGGTGTGAAGAATCGGAGCGTGGGGGGAGGGGGGAGGTGGTCTTTTGTATGGTGTTGGTGTGATAGGTGTGGCAGGTGGGGGGAGGGGGGAGGTGGTCTTTGTATGATGTTGGTGTGATAGGTGTGGCAGGTGGGGGGAGGGGGGAGGTGGTCTTTGTATGGTGTTGGTGTCATAGGTGTGGCA